>NC_045772.1:1225137-1528296 GCF_008692025.1 Phocoena sinus
CCGAGGTGGGGGATCCTATAACTATCGTTGTATCAGAGATCATTAGATCACTACCCTGGACACTGCAGGAGAAGCACTTGGACACGTGGCGGAAAGAACCAGCTGCCTTTAACCCCTGCATTTTCTTGTTTGATTAAGGGTCCCAGAAGGAGCCGAATAACAGCAGGGAGCACAGGTGGCCTGGCTCGAGGCTGTGAGAGCAACTCTGAAGTTTTGCACTGGCGAGCAGTCTCTCTGAGCACTTGGAGAGCACAGCCTCTGTCAGACTGAGGAAGTTCTTCCCCAGTCCTTATCTTCCATGACTTTTAAACAGGAATTGGTGTGGACTTCTGTCCACTGCTTCTTCAGCATCAATTGAGATGTCCTTGTGGCTCTTCTCTGATGCGGTCGAGAATTCCATCAACGGGTTTTATTAATGGGACTCATCTGTGAATCCACCCAGAAGGTGCGGACGAAGAGGTTTCCGGTGAGAGTGTGGAGGGGGTGCCTGTTGAAGGGAGCTGACTGTAGGGACCATTGAGATCAGAACAAAAGAAAAAGAACGCCCCTCCCCCCACCCCAAGAATGACCAGGTGATCCGAGAGCCAACCTGTGAGGCTTTGGGCAGAGGGCGTGGTCAGGGGCCAGCAGGAAACCGGTGATTGTGCAGAATTTAGCAAAGGGCCTGCCTCTTGGGGAGTTAGCAGAGTTTGGGCATCTGATGAGGGACACTGAAGCTCCAAGGAGTGACTGCTGAGACCCGCGGGTCTTCGCTGGGCTCTGTGCCAGCCCAGAGCGGGGTCTTCGGAGGAGCAGAGCAATCAACCCAGAGCCATGGGGGACCCCGGGCCTTTCCTCCTCTTCCCTCACTTCCTGCCCCTTCCTCGCCGGACTGAGCCCTGCTGGACATCAAGGATGAGGGTGAGATGGGCACATGGCACAGAGGAACCCCCTCCAGCCAGGAGAGGGTTAAGGGCATAGCTGGAGAGGCCACTGGAAAGCGCCAAGTCCGTCCAAGGGCTATCTGTGTTTTCAAAGGAGAAAATATTGTTTCCGTTAGGTCCAGAAGAGAAGTCCGGAGTTAATTCAACCTTCATTGATCAACATGTTCCTGGAGAAAAAGCAAAGCTGGGTGAGGCTCCTTCCTTGTTCCAATCATAAGATCATATATGACGGATGCAGCCCAAGGACCAAATGTAGGGTCTGATTTAAATGAGTCCGTCTGTGTACGATGATTTAGGACACGGGGGTGTGAACAGCTGTCCCTTCTGCCCAGAATATCAAAGCCCCAAAACCTGCCCCCTCCCCCTGAGCAACTGCTGGCCCTCCAGGCCTCAGCTGGGGTACCCCGTGGTACAGTCAAGTTGACACATAAAATTAACCATCACAGGCCATTTCCACTTCCTGCTGTTATGACAAAAAATGCCCCTGTGACAACCGTATCATCTCTTTGGTGACAGTTCACACTCACTGCCTTGGGTGGGAGCCAGATGCTGACCCGGGGGCAGCTGGAGGCATTGCCAGACTGTCCCAAAATTGTGTTTACTCCCCCATCAGTGATGTGCGGGTGTACTACACCACATTTCAAGTACAACTGCCTACACCCTCATCCGTGCCCCCCGCAGAGCAGCGCGTGCTCTGTGCCCTGGGAGGTGAACTGAAGAAAAGCGGTTTCCTTTCAGTCGTATTGGTTCGGATTCTTCACCTAACTCAGCATCTGACCTTGAAGAGGTCCCTTTATCTCTCTGGGTCTCAGAAAACTCATCTCCTGGCTGAGGTTGCAGACCACTGATTCCTGACTCCTTCCCAGGGCCGCCATGCTGGGGAGATACACACCTCTCCCCTGGGGCACCGTGGTCTCTGAAAGCAGTGACGTCCACCCTGGAGTTGGAGCCCTGGATCCGATGACCGCGGGCCTCTTCCTGGTCTAGCATTGCCTGTCCCCTAATTGATCACTACAGAAATATCGATGGATTGGTAACTGTTCCCGGTGGGTGCTTGGCGCAGGGGATGCAGAGAAAAACAGGGTGTTCACATTTTAATACATTTAAACAGAATTAGTCTGTTCTGGTCATTAGAAACATGGGCAAGTACTTGTATGTTTTCCTGTTCTCTGTGTGACCCAAAGTAGGGCTGGGTGTGGAGGGCGGTGGTGCAACCAGAGGCTGAAGTCCTGGTAGGAACCGTGATGTTTCCCTGGGCTCAAGTTCTTCATCCCTCCCTCTTCCTCCCTCCCTCCCTCCTTGTCTCCCTCCTCCCTCTCTCCCTCCCCCTCCCTCCCTCCCTCCCTCCCTCTCTCCCCTCCCTCCCTCCCTCCCTCCCTCTCTCCCCTCCCTCTCTCCCTCCCTTCCTCCCTCCCTCCCTCCCTCCCTCCCTCCCTATCTCCCTCCCTCCCTCTCTCCCTCCCTCCCTCTCTCCCTCCCTCCCTCCCTCTCTCCCCTCCCTCTCTCCCTCCCTTCCTCCCTCCCTCCCTCTCTCCCCTCCCTCCCTCCCTCCCTCCCTATCTCCCTCCCTCCCTCTCTCCCTCCCTCCCTCTCTCCCTCCCTCCCTCCTTGTCTCCCTCCTCCCTCCCTCCCTCCCTCCCTCCCTCTCTCCCCTCCCTCTCTCCCTCCCTCCCTCCCTCCCTCCCTCTCTCCCCTCCCTCCCTCCCTCCCTCCCTCTCTCCCCTCCCTCTCTCCCTCCCTTCCTCCCTCCCTCCCTCTCTCCCTCCCTCCCTCCCTCTCTCCCTCCCTCCCTCCCTCCCTCCCTATCTCCCTCCCTCCCTCTCTCCCTCCCTCCCTCCCTCCCTCCCTCCCTCTCTCCCTCCCTCTCTCCCTCCCTCCCTCCTTGTCTCCCTCCTCCCTCCCTCCCTCCCTCCCTCCCTCTCTCCCCTCCCTCTCTCCCTCCCTCCCTCCCTCCCTCCCTCTCTCCCCTCCCTCCCTCCCTCCCTCCCTATCTCCCTCCCTCCCTCTCTCCCTCCCTCCCTCCTTGTCTCCCTCCTCCCTCCCTCCCTCCCTCCCTCCCTCTCTCCCCTCCCTCTCTCCCCTCCCTCTCTCCCTCCCTCCCTCCCTCCCTCCCTCTCTCCCCTCCCTCCCTCCCTCCCTCCCTCTCTCCCCTCCCTCTCTCCCTCCCTCCCTCCCTCCCTCCCTCTCTCCCCTCCCTCCCTCCCTCCCTCCCTCTCTCCCCTCCCTCTCTCCCTCCGTTCCTCCCTCCCTCCCTATCTCCCTCCCTCCCTATCTCCCTCCCTCCCTCTCTCCCTCCCTCCCTCTCTCCCTCCCTCCCTCCCTCTCTCCCCTCCCTCTCTCCCTCCCTCCCTCCCTCCCTCCCTCTCTCCCCTCCCTCCCTCCCTCCCTCCCTATCTCCCTCCCTCCCTCTCTCCCTCCCTCCCTCTCTCCCTCCCTCCCTCCTTGTCTCCCTCCTCCCTCCCTCCCTCCCTCCCTCCCTCTCTCCCCTCCCTCTCTCCCTCCCTCCCTCCCTCCCTCCCTCTCTCCCCTCCCTCCCTCCCTCCCTCCCTCTCTCCCCTCCCTCTCTCCCTCCCTTCCTCCCTCCCTCCCTCTCTCCCTCCCTCCCTCCCTCCCTCCCTCCCTCCCTCCCTCCCTCCCTATCTCCCTCCCTCCCTCTCTCCCTCCCTCCCTCCCTCTCTCCCTCCCTCTCTCCCTCCCTCTCTCCCTCCCTCCCTCTCTCCCTCCCTCCCTCTCTCCCTCCCTTCCTCCCTCCCTCCCTATCTCCCTCCCTCCCTCCCTCCCTCCCTCCCTCCCTCCCTCCCTCCCTCCCTCCCTCCCTCCCTATCTCCCTCCCTCCCTCTCTCCCCTCCCTCTCTCCCTCCCTCCCTCCCTCCCTCCCTCTCTCCCTCCCTCCCTCCCTCCCTCCCTCTCTCCCCTCCCTCCCTCCCTCCCTCCCTCTCTCCCCTCCCTCTCTCCCTCCGTTCCTCCCTCCCTCCCTCCCTCCCTCCCTCCCTATCTCCCTCCCTCCCTCCCTCCCTCCCTCCCTCCCTCCCTCTCTCCCTCCCTTCCTCCCTCCCTCCCTCTCTCCCTCCCTCCCTCTCTCCCTCCCTCCCTCCCTCTCTCCCTCCCTTCCTCCCTCCCTCCCTCTCTCCCTCCCTTCCTCCCTCCCTCCCTCTCTCCCTCCCTCCCTCCCTCTCTCCCTCCCTCCCTCCCTCCCTCCCTATCTCCCTCCCTCCCTCCCTCCCTCCCTCCCTCCCTCCCTCCCTCCCTCTCTCCCTCCCTTCCTCCCTCCCTCCCTCTCTCCCTCCCTCCCTCTCTCCCTCCCTCCCTCCCTCTCTCCCTCCCTTCCTCCCTCCCTCCCTATCTCCCTCCCTCCCTCTCTCCCCTCCCTCTCTCCCTCCCTCCCTCCCTCCCTCCCTCTCTCCCTCCCTCCCTCCTTGTCTCCCTCCTCCCTCCCTCCCTCCCTCCCTCCCTCTCTCCCCTCCCTCTCTCCCCTCCCTCTCTCCCTCCCTCCCTCCCTCCCTCCCTCTCTCCCCTCCCTCCCTCCCTCCCTCCCTCTCTCCCCTCCCTCTCTCCCTCCCTCCCTCCCTCCCTCCCTCTCTCCCCTCCCTCCCTCCCTCCCTCCCTCTCTCCCCTCCCTCTCTCCCTCCGTTCCTCCCTCCCTCCCTATCTCCCTCCCTCCCTATCTCCCTCCCTCCCTCTCTCCCTCCCTCCCTCTCTCCCTCCCTCCCTCCCTCTCTCCCCTCCCTCTCTCCCTCCCTCCCTCCCTCCCTCCCTCTCTCCCCTCCCTCCCTCCCTCCCTCCCTATCTCCCTCCCTCCCTCTCTCCCTCCCTCCCTCTCTCCCTCCCTCCCTCCTTGTCTCCCTCCTCCCTCCCTCCCTCCCTCCCTCCCTCTCTCCCCTCCCTCTCTCCCTCCCTCCCTCCCTCCCTCCCTCTCTCCCCTCCCTCCCTCCCTCCCTCCCTCTCTCCCCTCCCTCTCTCCCTCCCTTCCTCCCTCCCTCCCTCTCTCCCTCCCTCCCTCCCTCTCTCCCTCCCTCCCTCCCTCCCTCCCTATCTCCCTCCCTCCCTCTCTCCCTCCCTCCCTCCCTCTCTCCCTCCCTCTCTCCCTCCCTCTCTCCCTCCCTCCCTCTCTCCCTCCCTCCCTCTCTCCCTCCCTTCCTCCCTCCCTCCCTCTCTCCCTCCCTCCCTCTCTCCCTCCCTCCCTCCCTCTCTCCCTCCCTCCCTCCCTCCCTCCCTATCTCCCTCCCTCCCTCTCTCCCCTCCCTCTCTCCCTCCCTCCCTCCCTCCCTCCCTCTCTCCCTCCCTCCCTCCCTCCCTCCCTCTCTCCCCTCCCTCCCTCCCTCCCTCCCTCTCTCCCCTCCCTCTCTCCCTCCGTTCCTCCCTCCCTCCCTCCCTCCCTCCCTCCCTATCTCCCTCCCTCCCTCCCTCTCTCCCTCCCTCCCTCCCTCTCTCCCTCCCTTCCTCCCTCCCTCCCTCTCTCCCTCCCTCCCTCTCTCCCTCCCTCCCTCCCTCTCTCCCTCCCTTCCTCCCTCCCTCCCTCTCTCCCTCCCTTCCTCCCTCCCTCCCTCTCTCCCTCCCTCCCTCCCTCTCTCCCTCCCTCCCTCCCTCCCTCCCTATCTCCCTCCCTCCCTCTCTCCCTCCCTCCCTCCCTCCCTCCCTCCCTCTCTCCCTCCCTTCCTCCCTCCCTCCCTCTCTCCCTCCCTCCCTCTCTCCCTCCCTCCCTCCCTCTCTCCCTCCCTTCCTCCCTCCCTCCCTATCTCCCTCCCTCCCTCTCTCCCCTCCCTCTCTCCCTCCCTCCCTCCCTCCCTCCCTCTCTCCCTCCCTCCCTCTCTCCCTCCCTCCCTCTCTCCCTCCCTCCCTCCCTCCCTCCCTCTCTCCCTCCCTCCCTCCCTCCCTCCCTCCCTTCCTTCTTTCCCCTTACCCCCTCTTTCATTCTTCAAACATGTGCACAAAAGGAGAGAATAGCTTCCTGGACTCCCTGTGCCCACCACCCGGCTCTGAAGCTCATCAGTGCTCTGGTTTCCCTACACCATTAATGGTGGATCAGACAGGCGTTTACGCATAGCATAAAATGCAGTGTGTAGACAAGCCCCCAAGTAGCTCTCACGATCTACTTAAATTCATTCACATTCCCATCTTGACAGACTTTCTCGATAGAAATAATACATTTGCAAGACAATACCTAATCTGACAGGTGATCAGGCCTCAACAGTGCACACCGTATATTAAGTCTTTACGTCAACAAGCAGTACGAGAGCTACGATTTCCCCTTATTTCCTTGTTTTTACAGCAACATACATTGAACGAGTCTGGATACTTGAGTAAAACGTGCAAACTAAAAATTGCAAAAATAGTATAGAGAAGAGGAAAGTATTTTAAGAATAGGGCAATAGAGAAGTCTTTTGAAATATGTGGACACCAGATTATTGGCTCCTTGTTTCTGTGAATTAAACTCAGTGCATGTTTATGACAGGGTGAAGATTAACCCATGAGATAATTGAATATCATGAACAAGTACAGTAGTACTCGTTGTATATATTTGTTTCCCCCAGTATTCCCTCAAAAATCAGCAGCAGTTTAATTGTTCCCCAGCCATAGTTGAAACTGGTGCGCCCAGACTCTCCTGCTTACTGTTAGGTAATAGAGGGTGCTATGGTCACCTTTTGTCGAAAACACCTTTTGGTCAGAAAATGAAACGGCCATTCCCTGAATTTGATATTATATCAAATGTTTCTCCTTCTAAAGAAGTCAGAAAAAGAGTAAAAAGGGAACAAAAAACAATGTAAGACAAATAGACCACAATTTGCAAGATGATAGACATAAAGAATAGCAATAATCACGTTAAATATAAATGGCTTAAATGCCCCAATTAAAATTCAGAGATGGTCAGGTTAGTTTAAAAAGACTCAGATATATGCTACTTATAAGAAATTTACTTTAAATATAGAAGGCCTATAGGTTCAAATGAAAATAGTAAACAAGTATATCCCATGTTAACCCTCTTATATGAACGACTGAATAAATGTCAGACAAGGTACTTTTTAGAGCCACAGACTTTACCAGGGATAAAGACTGTCACTTCATAATGATAAAATGGTAAGTTCACCAAGGTCACATAACAACCTTAAAATCCTACGCACCTAATAATAAGCTGGAAAATATATAAAGCAAAAACTGATATGATAAAAAAGAAGTTAAAAAGCTGTAATTATATTTTGAGATTTAAAAACTACTCTCTCCGTTATTGACAGAATAAGTAGATAGAAAATAATTATATATAAGGCCAAAATTCTATCAACATACTTGAAATAATTGACATTTATAAAGTACTCCACCTAACAACAATAAAAGGTTACATGAAACATTTACCAAGACTGACCATTATGAGTCGTAAAAACGTCACAGTGTATTGAAGAGGATTCAAGTCACACAGGAGTTGTTTCTGAATACAATGGGATTAAATTAGAAATCAATAAAAGAAAACAAACTTTGAAAAATACCCCAATATTTGGAAACTAACATATTCCTAAATAGCCAATAATTCAAAAAATGAAAAGGGAAATATAGAAAATATTTTGAATTGACAGAAAATTAAAATGCAATAGATCAAATTTCGTGTGATGCTGCTAATGTATTTCTTAGGGGGAAATTTATAGCAGTGAACGCTTATATTAGAAAAAAAGAAAGATCTTAATCAAAGATCTCTAGGAGACTAAAATAAGACCAAATTAAACCAAAATTAAGTAGAAGAAAATAAATCATAAAGTAAGAGCAGAAACCAATGAAAGATGAAAGAGGCAAACAATAGAGAAAATCAACCAAGCCAAAATTTGATTTTTTTGGAGAGATTTAAAAAACTGAATAAATCTTCCATAAAGAAAACTCCGGTTCAGATGACTTCACAGGTAAATTCTATCAAACATTTAAGGAAGCAATAGTGCCTATTCTACAGACACTCTTCCTCACTGTTGGAGAGAAGGGGATACCCCTCATCTCATTTTATAAGGTCAGCAGTACTATGATACAGAACAAAAACAAAAAATACAGAGCCATCACAAGAAAGAAAACCACAGTCCAATAATTCTTATGAATGTAAGTATAAAAATTCTCAGTATAAAATTATAAGTATAAAAAATGCTAAAAATTTTAGCAGATTGACTTCAACAAAGCATGAAAAAGAAAATAAACCATTACCAAGTAGGATTTATCTCGGGAACACAAGTTTCTTTTAACATCTGAAAATCCATTAAGGTAACCGACCATATTAGAAATCCAAAAGAGTAAAATCATACAATCTTCTCAATAGATTCCAAAACCGAACAAACAGAGCTCTTGATAAAGTCAGATATGGCTCCATGATAAAAATTCTCAACAAGCTGGGAAGAGAAGGGACTTCCTCAACCTAACAAAGGGCACCTATGGCAAATTAACGTCGTACTCAGTGGTGAAAGACTGAATGGCTCCCCCTAAGAACGAGACAAGGATGTCTGCTCTCATCATTTCCATTCATCATTGTACTGGAAGTATAGAGCAAAAATCCATCCGGAAGTACGTAGTATCTAGATTTGAAAGAAGTGACACTGTCTCTATCCAGAGAGAGCACGATAGTCTATCTAGAAAATCCAGTGGAATCTACATAAAAGCTACTAGAAATAATATGAGTTTAGCATTATTGCAAGATAACGTATATACTTGTAACTAAAAATCAGAAAATAAAATACAAGAAAACAGTGTTCTTTACAATAGTATCAGAGTATGAAATACCTACAGACAACTTTGACAACAGATGTAGAAGACCTATACACAGACAACAATAAAGCACCCCTTGGAGAAACCACAAAAGAACAATGAATAGAGACTTCATGGGTCCAAAGACTCAGGACTGTTGGGACGTAATTCTCCCCAGATTGATCTGTAGATTCAACACAGTCCCAATCAAACTTCCACCCAGTATTTGTGTAGAAATTAACAAACTGATTCAAAAATGCACATGAAATTTCAAAGAGACTAAGACTAACCAAACGACTTTGAACAAAAGAACAAAGTTGGAGGATTCACGCTAACCTGATTTTATGTCTAAAAAGCCACAGAGATCAAGACGGAATGAAGTGGTTTAGAAATAGGTAAAGAGGTGAATGGAACCGAATAGAAAGTCCAGAGATAGATCTGTATGTGCGTGAGCAGGTGATTTGGACAGAGTTGCAAAAGCAATTCCTCAAAGAAAGGATGGTCTTTTCACCACGCCGTGCTGGAACATTCAGATATAAACACGCAAAAACCCTCCAAACTCTAATCATACTTCTCACCATATGCGAGAGTTAATTCAAAGTGGGTCATAGTCCTAAATATAACATCGAAACTCTAAAACTTTAGGAAGTTTACATAGAAAAGATCCTTGAGACCTTGGTTTAGGCAAATAATTCATAGATAATGCCACCCAAAACAAAATCTATATAATAAAAAAGTGGATACATCAGACTTCTTCAAAGTTAAAAACTTCTGGTCTTCAAAAGGCTATTACTAGAGTAAAAGGACACGTCACAGACAGGGAGAAAGAAGTCTTTATGAAGCATAAGTTTCGTTAAGGACTTGGGCCCAGAATTCATAAAGAACTCTCAAAGCTCAATAAGAAAAGAACCCAGTGAAAAATGGACAAAGCGTTCAAACAGTCCATTCAGCCAAGAAGTATTTGGAGAGCAAACAAGTGCACGAAAAAACGCTCAACAGCGTTGGTCATTAGGGAAATGCAAATAAAACTCTGATGAGACATGACCCTGCATCTATCGGAATGGCGAAAATTAAAGATGGATCCTGCCCACGGCGAGGAGGTGGGGAAACTGGAGGGCTCATGCACTACAGGTGGGGACATAACCACTTGGAAAACTGGCCATTTCTTAAAATAGAAGAACGGAATCTTTAATCCCAGTGTCCACTTCAGGCTTTTTGTGTTGGGAGGACATCTGTCCTCCCCGGGTCTCCATGAGGGGAAAGGCCGTCCACAAAGCACAGTCCCATTGCCTGGCATCCACCGGAAGGTATTTGCAAAAATAACACCAAGAGGGCTTCCCTGGTGGCGCAGTGGTTGAGAGTCCGCCTGCCGATGCAGGGGACACGGGTTCGTGCCCCGGTCTGGGAGGATCCCGCATGCCGCGGAGCGGCTGGGCCCGTGAGCCATGGCCGCTGGGCCTGCGCGTCCGGAGCCTGTCCTCCGCAGCGGGAGAGGCCACAACAGTGAGAGGCCCGCGTAACGCATTAAAAAAAAAAAAAAAAAAAAAAAAAAAAAATAACACCAAGAGAGCCAGCCGAGCACAGGAGGGGCTTGTGTGTCCCAGCTGGGGCCCTTGTGGTCAACTCAGATGCCCCACATTTCCGTGTGACTACAGGACTTGATCTCAGCACCGGTGCCGGTAGCCTTTCTCATGGCACACAGACAATTCGTAGAGCCCCCAGTAATCGTATGAATGGAAAGCTGTAGGAAAACCCTACGGGGCCTTAAGCTGTGTTGCCTGGGTCCAGAGTCCAGGCTGAGGGTAACTGCCTACATGCTCCCTCCCGTATTGCCTGGGCATCCTTCCTTTCAGAGGCAGTTAGCTTGGGGCTGCCTCTAATACCCTGAAATCCTTTGTTGAGTTGAGTCTATCCCTGCTGGAAACACTTGTCATCATGAAATGCAGACTCACTACAAATTCTGGCCACCCTTCTTCTTCCATGTGGTGTTTTATCCTTCTCAAGAGTGATAAAAGAGTTGATCAATCAGATGTTTCTGACTCAGAGGAGTGTTGCATTACTGAGTATCTATTTCCTAAATTCAGTGTTTTCAAGTTCCTAATTGGCATAAGACTTTTTTGCAGTCCAGTAAAGACAATCAATAAGATGCCTGTTTAAACCAAGAACTCTTTCTCAGTCAACCATAATTTGATCAGATTTCAGAGAGCTTTTTTTATTTTTTCGGTCCATACTCGTGGAAATGTGAAATAACTAAGCGGTTAAAATTCATGACCTCACTTTTGTGTCATTATTATTATTGCATTAGCATGAAATATACTTCTAGTCCATCATAATTCATTCATAATTATTCAATTAATCACTATCCGGGTCCTCCTGGAAGTTTTCTTGGAGGATTTATTAACATTAATAAATTGTTTTTCTTCATCTCCATGTTATGAATTTTTCTCACGTGTGATATGATCTATTATCCACAAAATTATAACAGACCCCGATATTGGTGGCTTCTCAGCATTGCAAGGGGAACTTTCGTCTCTTCGTCCAGTATGTGACTCAACTGGCAATGTCACAGGGGACTAGCTTTATGTCACCAAAGCAGCTGCGGTTGGAAATCTCTCCAGCCAAAGAGAAGCTCCAAGTGGACGGAACTGGATTCTCTTTTCTAGGCCACTGGCATCTGGAGTCACTGTCTGTGCTCACGGTACGTCAAGCCAGTGAAAGAACTTCACATGCGGCTGGCTGGCCCTTCTGCCTTCGGATGCGCCATCACTGGACACAGCGCCATTTCTATAGCTTTGCTCAGGCTAACTTGACCCCTTGCTACTCCCTTTAACTCTCCTCCTAGGTCCCTTTCTGCTAGGCCATCCCTGACCACTGCCCATCCACCACCCCCTCTCTCTCTTTGAACTCTTGGGGCACCTTCCTGCCTTTCTGATCAACAGGCCTTTATCACAAAGCTTTAGAGTGTTACCCTGTATGAGTGTTACAGACTGAATATTCGTGTCCTTCCAAATTCACACTTTGAAGCCCTAACCCTCAGCGTGACTGTATTCGGAGATGGAGCCTCTAAGAGAGTAATTAAGGTTGAATGAGGCCCTAAGGGTGGGGACCTGATCCAGTAGGATTAGCGTCTTCATAAGAAGACACCAGAGGGTCCGTGCACGGGACGACAGAGCAAGAAGGCGCCGTCTGCCACCCAAAGGGAGAGCCCGCCTCAGACACACACCCTGCTGACCCCTTGATCTTGGACATCTAACCTCCAGAACTGCGAGAAAATACATTCCTGTTATATAAGCCATTCAGTTTGTGGTGTTCTGGCCTGAGCTGACTAATACAGAGGAATTGGGTAGGAGTCACTTGTATTTACTAAACTCTCGTGACATGCCCTGCACTGGTGATGTACGTGGGTTGTTTTATGCTATGAGGTTGCAAGGAGTACTTTATTTAATCCTCATAGGAGTGGAGTAAGTTCTATCATTGTTCACCTTTTACAGGTAAAGCACCTGAGGCCAGGCAAAGGGGACCCGGGCAGCAACTGGCAGAGCAGGTGAGAACCCTCACTGGCCCCTTCCTAGCTGCCATGTGTGGGTTTTCATCTGCACACCCTCACAACAGGCCTCTACGGCCCAAGATCTGGGCTGGCCCATCTCTTGTGTCTGGTTGACCCTCCACCAAAGCAGACGCTGATGCACAGAAACTCCAGGCCTTGCTGCCGGCCCCTCCCCTGGGATGCACTGTCGTCATGGGGCCTGCTTCCTCCCTGGTTTGGGGTTGATGGAACCTTGAGAAACTGTGGGGTCTCTCTCCACATGACAGGTGCCCAGCGTGCCCCAATCCTGCTGTAAGTGCCACCCGTTACCCATTCAACTCAGAGCCTGGAGGCGGCATTTACTGAGTGCCTGTGATGGGCCCAATGCAGTGCTGGATGCTGAAGCCACACGGGTATAGAACGGTCTCTGGTCTTGGGACTCAGGACAGCCTGCAGGGGGCACAGCCAGGCAGACCCAGGTGAGGATCCATTCAAAGATGGTGGGCCGAGTGAGGGGGTGCCCATGCCAGGACATCGGGGGGCTCCTTAAGAAGCCTTGAACCTCTGAAGGGTCAGGACTCCTGTCTTTGCTGCTGCCCCCCAGGAAGGGCTCAGGCAAGGTGCACCCCACTGAGAAGCCAGCAGGTGCATGGGGGAGGGGCGCAGGGGATGCGCTGCCAATGGGATGCACTGCCCTTGTGTTCTGGTCTATGGAACACTCTGGGCCCGGCGGCGATGGAGACAGGGCATGCTTCCAGCTCTGTCAACGCTTGGCCACCTGGTCCCCGAGGGTGGACGCTGGGACGCAGATGTTCCGTCAGCCCCAGCTCAGGCCCGGCCCAGAGGGCCCTGCTGTTGGTGGCCGACTCAGGATCCCTCATTCATTCCTCAGGAGATTATTTCATAATTCGTTTTTCTGTAGGAATAGTATGGCACTGCATTTATTTACATAGCTGTGGGTTAAGGAGGTAAATAAAAATAGTAAATATCCGTTAAGCAAAAATACATAATGAGCAGCCCCTCCCCCTCCCCCACCTGCTCTTCCTCGGGGCTCAGCTCCTGTGTGACAAGCGTCCCGTTGGCGGCCAGCACCCACCCAGGCACAGTGGTAGGCTCTGAAGTCACCGACCTCCAACGCGTGAGGCAGGCCCAGGGGCCCCTGAGAAGAGCCGCCTGTGGGCCCTGCTCGGGGGTCTCTGGGCTCAGGTCAGCTCTGCCGATGGGATTCAAAGCTTCCCATCCATCCTGACCTGTAGGGCTTACCCAGCGTGGTCCAGAGTGACCGTCTCTGTGGATGGAACTGAAGAGCAGGCTTCTCACAGCTCGCTCTCTGAGCCCGGGGACCGGGCAGGGTCTGGGGGTGGAGGGGCTGGGCTGGCTGCAGCAGGACTCTTAGCCGGGTCCTTGACCCCCACCCTGCTGCTCTCCCTTGCCCATCTGGGTGGATCTGTGGGACCCAAGGCCTGGAAGGCAGGATGGAGCTCAGAGGCCCAGCAGCTCCATGTCTACCCCTGGTCTGAACAGAGACGCCAACAGCTGGGAGGGGTCTGGGGAAGAGAAAAGGGTCCATTCTCTCCCCTGCAATAGGTATGCTCTACACAGCTGCCTGACATGGCATCAGCAACTACTGAGCTGCTGCTCCTGGGGAAACACAGGGCTGGGTTCCAGGAGCCTCTGCCCACAGCATTTCCATCCTCCCTTCAGTGCCAAAGACACCGTTTCACACCTACTGTCGACGCATTCACACTGAGCTCAGCCAACGCTGCAACTCACACCTGAAGGAAGCTCCTTGACACACAGTGGAGGCTGTTCACTCACTCACCCACCCACCCACCCATCCATGCATCCATCCATCATCCATCCATCCATCGTCCATCATTCATCCATCCGCTCCTTCCCCCTGCCCCCTTTTCTTCCGTCCATGCCATCGCGTCCCATTACGTGCCAGGCTGGAGGTTGGGTGCCAGGATGACAGTGTCAATGAGAGCAGAGTCCCTGCTCCAGGATCCTCACAGCCCAGGGCACGTGGGCCGTAACAGACTCACTGCAGTGATGCTGTGTAGTTACAAACGGAGACACAACTTTACGTAAGAGAGACCTTCGTGTGAAGGGACTGGACTTGGGCTGTTGCGCCTAGGAAGACAGCTCTAAGGAAGGAAGCCCGGCCGAGGCTGGAGCAGTGAGGGGCTGACCGCTGGGAGGCAGAGGACTCCCGCAGGCTCCAGGCTGGCAGCCATGGTCGGCGCAGCACTGGAACAGGGCCGTACGGCTGGAGTCGCGACTGGGGAGCGGGTAGGAACCCCTGGGCCCTGCAGACCTCTTCATCTGCAGAGGGCTCTGATCTCCATCCCACAGCCATGCGTCCCGCCAAGAGCTCTGATCGTAAGATGCGGGCACAAGACCAGATCTGAACCTGGGAGGACGGCCCTGGACAAGAAGAGGGGACGCAGGAGAAGGGCATCTTGATGTGTGCCCTGAAGAGCACCGCTGTGGCGGTGGCGAGGCCCTGCCTGTGGGTGTCAGGGCCCTTCCACGCCCACACCCGTGCGACCGGCCCCCACTGACCTCTTTCAGCCTCTCCAGGGCCCAGGCCCACCCGCTCTGAGACAGTTATTGCCTGAGTTCTGTGGGGTGCTCTGTGGGGTGGGCTGTGGGGACAGCCCGGGACCCTCCTGGCCGGGATGAGGATCCCCCCTCCTCAGATGGAGCAGCCCCAAGTCCCCAGGTTTTGTTCGGAGACTGCTATCCACGGAGGCCTGAAGTTTAAGGTGATCAGCCCCCAAAATGTAGGAAAGTGGACGTAAGCCCAAAGTAAAGACAGGCTCCGTCCTGGATGGAGCTGGTCCTGGTGCTGAGGCCCCGCCAGGTTCTCATGGCCTCATCAGGACCACCCGGAAAATGGAGGTCAGGACATGCAGCGCAGACCAGGGCACTGGCCCTGGGGGGAAGAGGCAGGACGCAGGGTGTGGGTGGGGGGTGGTGATTGCTGCCCTGCTTGGCCCCCTGGAACGTGCTTTCCTATTCAGGTCCAGGTGGCCGACTTTTTAATGATGGAATCACAGCAAATAGCCCAGTTTCTACAATAGTGGGAAGACACAGCCAGGTTTATGGGGAGGAGATGTTTGCTGAGAACACGCTCTTCACAGCGGGAAACATGACATATGTGGTTGTTTATATCAGAATCTGTATTTTTCCACTTAAAGTGACTCCTCTCTGAGAGCTGTGAGTCAGAGTCTGAGGGAGCTCTTCCCTGGGGAGCCAGGGTCGGGCGCGTCCTCCTGAGGTTTCCTGAGAGCCCTTTATCTCAGAAATGCAAGACCCCAAGGGTCCTCTGGTCCAGCCCCTCATGCGGTGGTCCACACTGCCTGCCAGGCCAGCAGGGGTGGGCCCAGCATCCCTCATTACTTTGCCAGGTGGGTGAGTAGACCAAGGTCCCCCGTCTTGCTGCCCTTCCTCCTGGCACCGGGGCCTCGGGGTTTTGCCTGTCCACGGCCTTGCTTTGGGGGGTCAGCCTGTTTGTTCTATTCAGGCCCTCAATGGACTGCACCTGCTGCCCCACGACTGATGGAGACCTAGCCCAGAGCGAAGGTGTGACTGGGAGCCTAAACCCAGTTCGTGACCTCATGGCCTCACGCTGGTGGAAAGACGCCTTGGACGTCTTAGAATCGCAAATGGACAGGCCATCGGAGTCTAACTGGAGCCGCCGTGTCTTAAATACAAAGCTTTTAATTCATAGCAAAAGCGCAGTGTCTGTGAACCACCTAAAAATAAAGGCAAATAAACTCAACTGTGTTACCAAAAAAGGCTCCACCACGTTCGTTACGTGATTAATACTCTGATTTACAGCTGTTTACCAACTGTGAGTTGCTTTAAAACAAATCCCAAACTGGGAATGCCTCTGAAATACTGATGCATTGTCACAGAGCAGGGCCAAGTAACCCCAGCTGCACTTAACAAGAAGAGCAAGCCTCTTCATGGCGGGTTTCGCTGGATAATTCGCGCACAGCCCTGTTGGTGGCGAGGTACCCGGCCTCCTCTGCTGGGCCTCATCTTCCCGCCTTCAAAAAAGAATTTAAAGGGCCAAGGGCTTCACGGGTGCTTGCGGAGAGATGGGTAGCATTCATTACTTTTTACTTAATTTTTCTCCTAAATATGGAATGTGAGGTGCAGACCACTTTTAGATTACATTCTCACATGATAAACCAGCCGCCCAGAAATACACGCAATGTAACTGAATTGAGATGAAAGCGTTAATGCAGAAGCGATGACCAGCAATCAGCTATTCCGGGACTGATGCAGAAGTGGACGGGAATGGAGACCTGGGCCCCATTATCATCTTAGTAAAAAATGGGCTAATTTGGGGATGGCGCCCATGACCATTCCAGTCTGGGTGAGATGGGGCTGTCAGCGTCCCTGGCCAGAGGAGGCTGTTCTATTTTTATCCCCCTCTGCACCTCCAGCAAGACAGTGATGCTCCGGCACCTGGGGACCCCTGGGCACTGAGAAGGGTCTTGTACCCTGTCCCTGAGCGAGGGCATCTCTGATTTCACACCAGGTACTGTGAGGCACTGCGACCACCCCCAGAAGGTGCTGATGGGCCTCTGGGGCATCCTGAGTGAGATTCAGGAGAAAAACTACATGTCTCTCACAATACCGAGTCATTTCTGGTGTGCGGTTATATATATATATATATATATATATATATATATATATATATATATGTACCACGCACACACACACACACACACACACATATATATATATACACACACATACATACATACACACACATATTGGCTACAATTATCCGTATTTCTACTGCAATTTTTACTGAGATTTCTTGGATTAGATAGGAAAACTTTGTCTGATATAAAATCACGATAATTCCCAATTCATAGAATATGGAGGGTGCAAGTTGGAAAGACCATTTTACGAAACTAAGTACCGTGAAAGAATCAGAGACACTTGATTAAATTTCCCTCTGAGACTCAGAGAATCACACATCCTGTCAGCTAGGTCTTTACGAAGCTGAGCACAGTCATGAAACAGAAGTCAGTAAGACCCGGCCAAGCCCGGGGAGGTGACTGGTGTGTCGGCGGTCTCTGCTGTGTCTACAAGGCTCTGATGAGATGCCAGCGGCTCCAACTGAGGCCTGTCTGCCCTGGGGCTGGGCTGCCAGGGAGAGTGGGCTGCTCTGGTCCAGGCCATGGCCCCTCCCCTCCCTGGATGCCCCGACCACCCGGGCAGCATGCCCACAGCAGGTCCCAGTGATTCAATAAACAACCCCTAGACCTTTCCAAGGGCATGTCCTGGAGGGTGAACCCTGAACCCCCTGGGTCTCTCCTTCCCGTCCTGAAGGCCAGATAGGCAGAGATGGCACTAAATCTCCAGGCGGTCCCTCCCAGAGCCCCTAGTTCTGTCTTCATTTCCCCCAAGTTGATGAAAATTGCACCTTCTACACTGCTGCAGGAGGAGAAAAAGGAAGCTTGACTCAAGTTCAAAGGCAGCTGGGCAAGAAGAGTTCCCCTTACTCCAGAGAGGGTCAGCCTGTCTGTTCTATTCAGGCCCTCAATGGACCAAGAGAGACCCCACGCTGGGGAGGGCATCTGCTTTGCCGAGTCCACTGATCCTAGCGTTGGTCTCATCCAGAGATGCCACACAGACACATGCAGACATCTGGGCTCCCCGAGGCCCCACTGAGCTGACACAAGAAATTGACCATGATGCCTTCTACCCCAAGGGCATGGGGAGGCAGGGCCAGGGTCCAGGTGCCCTTTCCTCTGAGTGTATTTGGTACGTCTGTGCTGTCTTCACGGGTCACCCCTTGCCAAGCACAAGTGCCCCTGAAGTAGAGCGTTTTCCTGAGTTGGTGGAAGAGGGTGAAGTTCCAGAGACTCAGAGGTTGGGGAGGATGGGAGGCTCTTGGTCTGTCGCTGGCGGGAGGATGGAGGGGACCAGGTGGCCCCCAGGAGCCCAGCTATGGCCACAGGAGCTGGATCCTGCCAACAACCCGAGTGAGTGCGGAGTGGATTTCTCTCCAGAGCCTCCGTACAAGGACCAGCCCCCAACACCTGGATTTCTGCTTTGTGATGCCTCGTGGAGAAGGCACCACAACCGCCAGACTCCTCACCAGAGCAGTGAGATGATAAAGGAGCCTGGTTCCAGGTGACGATTTTCTGTTTTTTTTTTCCCCAGCAAAAGAAACCAACACCCTCTGTGTCCCCCTCCTACTGGAGAGGGAGCCCTGGGTGTGGGCATGGCTGGCAAGAAGGCTCCAGAAAGTTCCTGCAGGTGTCTCTGGAGGTCCCATCTGGAGGAGGCTGCTGGCGGTGGGCTCCCAATTATGAGGCTAGTTCTTGCTTCCTTTCTCCCTTTTCACAGAGACAAGACGTGGCTGTGCTGCCCCTGGGTTTCATACTGTGACAGAAAGAGCAACCAGGTTACTGAGGGGACCTGGGACTTCCATGAGGATGGCCCCTGCACACTGGCCCCCTGACCCATGGGTGAAATGAAGGTGACACTCCATGATCTGTTGGTGACACCTGGAGTCTCCAAGACTGTGCGGAAGACCAGCCGTGAAGACGGGGCTGTGCTGTCTCCTGGGTCCTCATCATCTACAGGGCCTGTCCCAGTCCATGGTGAGCCTGCTCCCCCTGTGGGGACTGGGTTGGGTTGCAGGTATAGGGTGGAGGGGGCATCCTAGGATGGGAAATATGCAAGAGAGCCCACCTGAAGACTGACCAGGATGTCCAGGTAGAAGCTCACAGTTCAGGCTCCCGAGAGCCCCAGCAGGGCTGGACAGCAAGGGCCCGACAAGGCCCAGGGCACCGTGACCGTGTCTGGTCAGGGGCCGGGCATCCCTGGGAGGGGGATGCCTAGCCAGTGTCTGAGTGTGATGGAGGGAGACCGTGAGGGAAGATGCCCTGGGGAGGAAGGAGCAGTGACGGCAGAGCCCCTGACTCCATGGAGACCCTGCAGGGACTCCGTCCATGCTGTGCACCACCTGAAGTCTGTGAGGACCTCCTGGCAGGACCCACAGCCCCTGTCCCTCCCCATCTCATTCCTGGTCCCCCCCGCCACGTTCACGTGTTGGACTCCTAACCCCCAGCACCTCACGATGTGACTGTGTTTAAAGACAGTGTCTCCGAAGAGGTGACTGAGGTCACATGAGGTCCCTAGGACCACGAGAGAATAAATTTCTTTGGTTTAAGCTGTACAGTCTGTGGGACTTCATTCCAACAACCCCGGGAAACTGATACAACGTGCAAATCCAGCCTCTGGCTTAGCTGATAGAAAGGGCATATCCAGAGAGTCACTGGCTGCTCTCCCTGGAGACCTGCATGTTCTCTTTCCTCAGTTAGGGGCTGGGGCCTGCTTTACTCTCTCCTGGAGTCCACGATGTGAAGAGCCTCAGGCTGGGCAGACCCCTTCCTCGGGGAACACCCAGGGGCCGCCTCTAACAGACGCACACATCGGTGATAACACGGGATGCTGTGCCGAGCTCCGTCTGCACCAAGGTCACGTCATCTGGAAAGCTGAGTCACCACGTGGAATCGGCCGAGGACGAAGTGGGCGTGACCACTGGTGAGCTGAAAATTTGTGTCAACATTGAAAGGAAAGGCAGGAGAAAGAAGTGTCATGTCACACCCCAGCTGTCCTTCCTCGTGGCCGCCATTCAAGGATCTCGAGTCCTCCCATGAGCTCAGCAAGTGTCTCTCTCGGAGTCAGCATGACGGGTGAGGCTGGTGCCGTCAGCTGCCTTCCTTCAAAGTAGCTCTGGTGAGGTGGGTGCGGGGCTGATGGTAGGGGGCAGACCAGGGAACGGTCCCAGTCCAACAGATGTGATAGACGTACAATTGGAGGCACCAGGAATGCTCCCCAAGGTCTGTGAGAGGGCGGAAAATGCTGCTCTGTATTTGGGGGAAAACTCAAAAGCAAAAGAAAGCCCCAAACCAGGCAGATGAGCAAGAAAGAAATATACACGGATTTATAAATCATTGAATTCTACTTAAAGGGTCCCTGCAGGCTGGGGGAGTGGGGAAAATCCAAGCGTTGCTACAGAGCAGTGAGGCGCCGCGGTAATTAGCTGCTGCTGTCCTTTGGGCGTGTGATTTCCATTCCTTCCATCAAGGGCTCCCACGTTTTCATAGAGATGGTGTGATGCCTGCCTCATCGCCCTCTCACTTTGCTCCTCACTTCACTCAAAATTTAGTCTCGTCTGCAGAGGATGTCTAATAAAGGCGATACCTTAGCATAACAATTCATGAACAACAGGTCAAAATCCCAAATCTGGAGAGTCCCTGACACGCCCTCCTCTTCTCTCAGAAGCCCACGTGTATTTAATCAGAAAACCGTAAAAGTGGCTTGGCCTGAGTCACACAATCATAAGAACACTGAGAACAGAATTCTTCACAGATTTTTAGAATTCATAGAGTCCTTTGAATTTGCAGTCACTGAGCAGTAATCGGCTGGGGAGTAGAAGAGTCTAGAAGAGTCCAGAAGATCAGTGACAGAAAGTGCTGGGCTTTCTAGGACCTGCCATTGTGGCACTAGCTCCAATCCACTGTGACTGCTGTGAAGAGCTTCTCCTGGGCTGGATGGTCTCAGCCTCTGCTGGATGAGTAGGGCTGGCACGTGGGTGACACTTGCTCCCAGATGTGGCCCTGGAAGGCAGGGTCTCACAGGGCGCCAGGCCTGTGGCGTCTCAAGATGTCCCCTGTATTGTCAGGGTTTCCCCAAGACACAGAACCAATGGGATGTAGATGTAGAGACAGATATAGATACATATACAGATATGGATACAGTTACAGATACAGATATAGACATAGATACAGATATAGATATATATCAGATATAAATATGGATACAGATATTGACACAGATATAGATAGAGTTACAGATATAGCTATGGATACAGATAGAGATATAGATGCAGTTACAGATAGAGTCACAGATACAGATATAGAAACAGTTACAGATACACATACAGATATAGATATAGATGTAAATGTAGATACAGAGACTGATATAGTTATAGACACAGATGTATACACATAGACATATACATCTATTATAGGAATCGGCTCAAACCATTGTGGAGGCTGAGAAGTCCCACCACCTGCCCTCTTGCAGCTGGAGACCCAGGACAGCCAGTGATGTAAGTCCCGGTGCAGGGGCAGGGGAAGACCGCTGCCCCAGCTCCAAAGGTCAGGCAGAGAGCGCGAAATCTCCTTTCCGTTTCCTATTTGTTGTATTCAGGCCCTCGGTGGATTGGATGAGCCCCTCCCAACACACACACACACACACACACACACACACGCACACACACTGGGGAGGGCAGCTGCTTTACTCAGTCTCTGGAAGCACCCTCACAGGTACACCCAAGATTAAGGCTTAGCCAGACAGCTGGGCACCCCATGGCCCAGACAAATCCACACATAAGATGAACCCTCACAGCGCCCTGGGCCCTGGGAGAGGGGCCTGAAAAGCCGACTTTATGCCAGCCTCGCCCACGGACCTGCCCTTGCTTGCACCCCACTCGTTGCCCACTGCCCAGGTCTGGGGGAAGAGATGGGCTGAAGGGGATACTGAGGCTGCTGTCAGACCCCTCCCGCCTGCCACCCACCCAGGCAGGTGCACGAATAAGACCAACCCAGCACGTGTTCCCCAGAACAGAAGGAGGCCCAAGGAACCTCTCCCAAATCCACAGGAAGTGGCCCTTCACGGAGACACACTCTCCCCTGGCTCTTCCCAACCCTGGTCTCAGGCTTTGCGAGCCAGACCCCGCCCTGCTGCACGGGGCAGTGAGTAGGCCCTGTGGGAGAACTGGCGGGGATAACAGGTCTGGCGGGGAAGGTGCACGCCTGGCACACCTGGGCGGCCTGAGGTCGGAGGAGACTGCGTGTCTGGGGCTGACTAGGTCAGCAGGGTGATAAGAGGAGCAGGACGGTGGTGACTCCACTTAAGCCTGTTTCCATTTTCATCGATTCGAGTGTTCTGTCTGCTCACCCTGATCTTGGTTTTGTTGTTGACACTGATATCGCTTCTGGTAATTCAGATGTTGGATCCATTTCTGATTTCACGTTTCACAGTGTTCATACCTTCTGACAGGTTCCGTCCCGCGGAGTGCTTAGGGGAGCTGAGCCCCGCGGCGAGTAAGCAAACCCTGGAACGCTCGCCGTCCTGGCTGGGGCGGCAGCACAGTCATGCATCCAAATCGCCGTTTTAAGGATGTACTCTGCTTCCACACTTATTTCTGGAAACACCCACAGGGTGGTATACAACGTACATTTTGTACATAAGGGCATTCATCTGCATCTTCTTTGCGAGACTGACAGCGTTAGCAGCAGACAGGGTGTGAACACACACTGCCAGGACTTCCTGGCTGGTCCTCCCAGAGCCTCCGATCCAGATCCTGGGAACGTTCACCTGGACCTTCGACTCTGAGGCCCTCCTGTCCGCCTCTGGCTCCTGCCTCCTGAGTTCCTTCCCACCCTGAGATTTCTGTGGCCCCAGAGCATCCCTCACATCAAACTCTTCCTCGGGGAGGGGGGCCAGTCCCAGCCCTGCGTTTTCTGCCCGCTCATCCGCCCAGCACCTCATTTTGCTCCTCTAGAAAATCACCTGGGAGACAAATGACCCTCAGAGACGATGACCTGGGTTAGTAGAAGCAGAGTACACCCAGAATCTGGGAAAGCTAAGTGTCCAAGAGACAGACAGGCTGTGAGCAGCCCCACACCATGCCCCGAGGGCATCCTCCAGCCCCGATGCCCCACTGCTTACCTCCCACCTGCCTCCGTGCACTGGCTTCTCATTTTATTCTATGATGCCTGACATCAAAAGGAAACTATGGAATACGTAACTTTCCAGCACAAGTCGAGCACCTCTGACCCATCCCCCAACTTGTAATTCCCACCCTGGGTGCAGCTCCCTGCCCTCCAGCCCCTTCCGGCAGAAGCGCTTCCCCAAATCTCACGCTTGCTTCTTTCAAGTGGTGTCGCCTGTGAACAGCCGGGTGTCTGGGGCTCTGAGAGGTGGCATCTCCCCGGTCAGCAGAGCTGCAATCCGTGCTAGACTGACGGGGCCCGGGATCATTTCCTGATCCACACCCACTGCCCTCCACCGTGCGTGTCAGTGTGACACTGACCGGAGTCCCCCTGATCCACACAGCCTGGCATGCAGCAGGGGCTCAGTAGTTGTGCGTTGACAGTGGAAGGAAGGTCTTTCTGGATTTGATGGAGACAGCTGGGATCCCAGGTAGGCCTCCACCTGCTGCCCTCACGCCCCCTCCTCCCAGGGTCCCCTGGAGTCAGGGAGGTGCCGGCAGAGGAAAGGACAGGGCCAGCATGTGCCCGCTGTACTTCTCATCTCTCCTGGGAAACCCCTCGAGCTTCGTCAGGGTGACTGTCCTAAAGCAGAAAAGGCTTAGGCTTCTTTACACTTTTTGATTTCAGATCTGCCAGGTCTTCGTGTGCCAGACTGGGTCTAAATACAGACTCCCGGGAGGTGGTGTGCACGAGACTTGCCTGGGCAGTGCAGGCACCACTCCAGAGATGCCCGTGGAGCAAACTTGCACCATTTACAGAAATGCCAGGAGACCCCGCAGTCAGTGGCCTTCAAGGCTGA
The DNA here is from genome assembly GCF_008692025.1 of Phocoena sinus. Taxonomy (NCBI): domain Eukaryota; kingdom Metazoa; phylum Chordata; class Mammalia; order Artiodactyla; family Phocoenidae; genus Phocoena; species Phocoena sinus. The sequence goes on from NC_045772.1 coordinate 1,248,919, forward strand.
CTTGGAGAAACGCGGATGGCGGCTCTCGTCAGCACCTCTGAGGCCCACCCAGCCCTTGAGTACGCTGGAAGCTGTTTCCCACTGATGCTGACTTTTACTGAACATAACGTCTAAGAGGTTTGTCCTCAGATGCGGACTTCAGCTCTTTGTCTTTTTGGAGTCAATGCGTGTCCGGGGTTGTGACGGTCCCGGGCTTTGTTCCCCAATCAAGCCATTTCTCCCGACGAGCACAGCTCCGGGGTTTTGCGAGCAGATGAGAAGCCTCTGTTCGACCCTCTCTCTGCCTCTCGGCCCTAGAATAGCCGTCTTCAGGGCCTTCACTGCTTCCTAGGGACAGCATTGCCCTGTCATGAATTCTCACCCCCCCCCGCCCCGTTTTGTCAATACTCCGGTTTTGTTCTAAGCATTTGCGTTCTGGTTTCTCACAACGTAAGTCAGGGCCTCACATCATAGCTTCCAGGACTGTCGGACTCTGGGGTGAGCTGACATGTGCTGGGATGGCTGAGTTCCACCTGCTGTTCCCACCTGGGCCGCTCCAGTTCCAAGCGCTCAGCTTCCGGCAGGCTGGAGAGGCATGGGCCTGAGGACGGGTTCTGTCTGCAGTCCTGATGGACACACCGAGCCCAGGGAGCATCCCTGTCTTAACGGATCCACATTTCTGCCAGGAGCCGGGAGGCAGTTCATCCGTCTCTTTGTAAGGAATCCCAGAGTCAGGCGCTGTGCCCCCTCAGGAATCCCTGCCAACCCTCCCTAGCCATGTCTGATGCCCACCCTGTGGCCTAGGGGCTGCTTCAGGCCCCCGCTCTGTGTTCTTCCCCCATGTCCCCCACATTCTCCATCACCCCTCACCCCTGCCGGTCATTCAATATCCAACCTTTACAGAGCATTGTGTTTCCCAGAGAACAAAGGCAGCCACCTGGATCCAGGTGTGTGCCCTGCTCCCTGGGGGTCAGTGTCAGCAAGGAGACGCCAGCACCTGGACTCACCCAGATGACCCCCCTCAGTCCCCTGCCTCTCTCTGCTCGGGGGAACTTGGGGAAATCGCCCTCTTCCCCACCAGGAGGCCTGAGGAATTCCCGAGGGCTAAGCTTCTGTTAATGGCTTCACAGACCCACCGGCCTGGCCTGCCAGGGATTCCCGAGGCCCCTAGTAAGCGTGAAGCTAGGTGTGCAAGCCCCACTGGTAACAGCTTGCAGGCGCAGTCGTGCTAGTGACAGACGTTGTTTACAGACAGCGCGCCTGGTGGAGAGAAGATCTTGCTGAAATGTCCTTTTAATCCACTTGGATTCATGTTAACAAATGACAAGCAGTAAGAGTACAGGAGGGAGATGGGAATCTCACGGTCTGGGATGAGATGACCGCAGCACACTGTCCGTGTCTCCCGCCACGCGCAGTCCATGCTGGTTGTGCATTTCATGAACTGGGTGAGAAGGAAGTGGTGAGGCAGCCCACACCAGGGGGGCTCCCTCCCTCGTGGCTTTAATTTGTACAAATGATTAAGAAGGAACTGGATCCCGACCCTCCCAGGTCTCAGGAGGTGGTGGGCGGGCCTGAGCGAGGCAGATGGGGTTTTCAGGGGCATCGCTTGCAGGATGCTGGGTTTGATTCTCAATCCGCTCCCCCGGCTTCCTGGAGAAGGACGCCCTCAGACATGCTGACGCCGAGCACGAGCTCTGAAGAGCCTTTTGTTCTCGGTGCGGCGGCCCGTGTTCTGGGGGCGCCGGGTGCAGTTCCTGGGGAGGGAGTGCAGCCTCTGTGTCAGCATCACCTCAGCCCCCAAGTCGCTGGCCATCTGGAGACCCAATCGCTCTGACGCTGTCCACAGGGAGGCCTGGACCTCCTGCCCTGCCCCTTCCAGGGCTTCTCCTGTTCCTGGTGGCTTCTCCCTGGTTCTTCTCACCGATGCTCTTTCCAGGATCACCTCCTGCAGCCAGGGTTCCTCGAAGCAGCCTTTGGGAAACACCGCCGTGTCCTGAACTTGCCCGCATGATCTCCTCACTGAACAGCCGTGGGGCCCTTTCTCCCTCCAGCAAGAGTGCAGGATGGCGGAGGGAGGCTGGGCTTGGAACTCCGGCCGCCTCCCTCCAAATCACCACTCCCCGTGGCTGGCCTGTCTCTCTGTTTCTCTCCCGCGTTGCAGGTGTGCCTGTGTGAGCACCAGCTGGCCATCGCTTGCCTGGGGCCTCACGTCACCCGCGAGCAGCTGGGACACGGTGGACAAGCCCGTGCGGGCTGTGTTCTAGCTTCCGTGGGTCACAAGTGGTGACATTTTAAGGACAGCTTCTATGGGCACATTCTCCAGTGAGGAGCCTTGGCTTCAGATCCTTTCCCAGTGCTGACTGTGGTTTGGCCAGCTGCTCCCCTCAGCCCACCAAGGAGGGGAGGATGGCGAAGCTCCACGTGTTAGGGCAGCTCCCGGCCGCTAGTAAACAGCCCTTCAGAGCTGCTGGAACTGACTGGGAGCCGACCATCTTCGGGCACAAAGTTCCAGCCACTAGGGCGGTTTTCTCAGCTGGGGCAGCCAATCGAAAGTGCGGGGGCTGTTTGTTTATCCCAGTTCACACCCGCCCTCCTGGCTCTCCACGCCCCGCCCAGCAGATGCCCCGACCACAGCTTCCTGCCTCTGCGGCTTCCCACCGAGGAGGGAGAAGCAGGTTCCTCCAAGCTGGGCTCTTGGCCTGGGCGTCTCCCCATATCCTCGCCTGATGCCAAACCGTGGCTGGTAATGGGTTCACGAGCAGGTCAGACAATGAACCACCCTCTGACTCAAAGGCTCTTTCACCTTCTATTGAAGTGATTTTGAAGGAGTCCCTTTCACTCACATTAGGGGACTGCACGCCAATCTGAGAAGGTATTAGGTGCTGAGGTTTTTCCCCGACAAGCAAAAGGGGAGGCACAGCCTGACGCTGAGCGGTTCTGGCGTTCAGCATCCCTACCAGAGGCGGCTAGGCAGCAGGAGGGGGCGGGCTCGGCGGACAGCGCTTGTGCTGGGACTGCCACGCGGGACTTGGAAAGTGGAAGCATAAAGCCCTGTTGGGTTTTCTGAGTAGAGAGAGGACAGACAGGGCCTCAGGTTGCTGTGTCGCTCTGTCCCAAACACCCACCCGCGCACCACGTGATCCTGAGGAAAATGCACACAGCGCTGGCTTCTCCTCTGGCTCCTTCCATTGCTGGCACCACGTGGACTCGTGGAAACGTGGGCACCCGGCTGGGAGGACACCGGAAACGGGAGGACCCCTGGACCATCTGCCAAGCTGAGCCGGGGGCCAGCTGCCACCTCCCTTGCAACTCACGGTCTAGGTCCTGGCTCTGATGACCGACTCCCTCTCCAGGTGGAAGCGCCCCGCCGCCTCAGACTGGGAGCCCCTCCCTCTCCCACCTGGACCCCAAGCTGGGCCGGCTCTCGCCCTTCCTCCCGGACACTGTGTTCAGCCAGGGTCTCTCACTTTGACGGTGGATTTGCAAGGTTTTCAGTAGAAAACCTGCGATGAAACTGTGTGTGTGGATGAAGATAAAAGCATGAGGTCTTGGTTCTTCACAAGTTAAGTCATTTTTCACATAATCAACTTTGTTCATTTAAAATTTGTGGGTGAAGGACCTGTGGGGTCCCTGTGGCCTGGGGTCCAGGAAGGAGGTGGTGGACAGAGCCAGTCGTGCCTCCCCTGGCCCTCCTTGTGACAAGTGTTGGACAGAAGGACATGATGTCCCAGAAGACAGAGCCCGTCTGTGAAGCAGAAAGCTGCAGGAGAGCCCTGGGGCCTCTGGGTGGTCTCAGCCCTGCAGGGGACACCGTCCAGCTGTGTGTGGGCAGCTCCAGCACAGCCGTGTTCCTCGTTAACCCCCGAAACCCAGGCACCTTATAGCCTTGAGGCTGAGGCTGGGAAGGGTGAGTCTCCACCGCTTAGCTGAAGGTTCACAGGCCAAAAGGGAGAGTGGGAGAGAAGGTGGGAGGAAAAAGGCCGGATGCAAGGCCGGGGACGACGGGGGGACGGAGGGGGTAGGTGAAGAAAATGACCGCAGCTCGGCTGGAGACCCAGCGTCCGCATACCATGCCCATTGCTTTCTTATGTGTAAAATATAATTGCACGTGTTTAAATTTTATACAATTCATTAAAGCAAAGGTGGTAAGTGCTTTCCGATCATTAAAATTCAGACAAGCCCATTCTCAGATCTGAGGCCATGAATAAAAGTGACACTTTGCCAATTGCATTTCGCCGGGTTGCCGTTTATCCGTAGCTGTGAACACCTCTCAGGAAACTGATTGCTCCTTTGCTGGGGAAAAACAAATGCAGGATGAGATGATTTTATTGCTATACTTATTACGCTTCACTCATGGAAATTGGAGTTTCAAATGAGACAACGAGTTAACCCAGAGGTGGGGGAAATAAACTGTGTTTTAGAAGCTGGAGGCCAGGACTTGGCTGACGTTTGCCGAGAGCTGACTCCAGGCACGGGGTGGGGTGGGGGGGCGGGGGGGGAGGTGCTTGTAGCTCGGCCCCTTCATCCCACAGACAGGAAGGGGAGCTGTCCAGCCCCGAGGGGTTGAAGTGCTGGGGCAGGGGACCTCGCCCCAGCTGCCCCCACTCTCACTGGACGCCCAACCCCACCACCTTGGCCGACGTGGTCAGAAGCGTCAGACCTTTGGTCTTCCTTGGGGCTGCGGACCCTGAGCAGGTCTGAGTGGGCAGCGGGACACAGCCCGTCGCGGGAGAGGTGGGCCGAGTCTCCATCCATTGTTCCCTCCACGGCGTCTTGCCGGCTGGCGCCCCGGTCCTGCATCCAGTGCTCGTCGCTCAGGAATGGGGCTGGGGGTCCTTCTCCAAGCTGCTGCTGTTCCGGGACAGAACAGGCTCTCCTTCTGAACCAGTGGTCAAGGAAGGACTCGAGGTAAGTGGCAACTGAGCAGAGTCCTAACAGACACGGTGGGGCGGGAAGAACGAGGGCAGAGCTTGGCCGGAGCGTTCTGGCGATGGCAATGAGGTGTCCACGCACCGGGCATAAGGTCCACTCACTGAAAGAACACTGAACCAAACATTTCTTCACACAGCTTGTAAGAAACACCCGTGTGTATCTAATACGGGAGCAAGTCTTCACCTGCGGACAGAAAGGCTTTCGATGATCCATTCACTGTTAGAACACTGGGGTCCGGGCAGCTGCTCAGTAACCCTAGAGTTAGGGGTCTGTGAACCAATTCACCGCATGCACCACGTATGGGGGATACTTTCCATTCAGTGACGGAACACCGTCATGAATTCATCTTGCAAGTGGCTTGTTTAAAACATTCTCGTTGTTTGTATGGGAGACACTTCAATATAAGCAGTTCTAAAAGACTTTTCCTTCCGTTCATAGATACAACACTGAACTAAGAAGAGCTTAAAAGTAGCCTCTAGAAACTCCGGTATTACGGATCTGTTACGGGTCTGTTAAGCAACGCGCTGGATGCATCACGGAGTGAATTGAGTGGTGAGTGAGGCTTTGGAGGGCAGTGAGCGTGATGCAGACCGGACGAAAGGAGTCTAGAGAGAGCCGAGTGGGCGGTCGGGGGAGGCCATCAGGGTCCTGGGGGTCCTGCACAGACTATACCTTTGACGCCAAGTGAGATGAGAGCCTCTGGAGGGTTCTGAGCTAAGAACTTGGCTTGAATGTGGTGTTCAAGACAGGCTTCAGGTTCTGGGAGCAGAGGTAGGAATTCAGGAGGGGGGCAAGGCCACTGGTTTGACCAGGTGGCCATCAGAGGGGGTTGAGATATGCTTGGATTCCAGATGTGTGTCTAAGGCAGAGACAAACAGGGCTGGCTGGTGGAGCAGATGTGGGGGTGGGGGAGGGGGGCACCATGGGATGTTCCAGATCTTTTTCCTGAGAACCTGGAAGGTTGGAGTAGCTGTGAGTGTGATGAATTAGACTTTGTAGGGGTAGCTCGATGGCAGAAAGTCGGGGGGGGGGCGGTCGAGACTCTGGAGTTTAGTTTTCCACATGTGTTTTTGAAGGAGAAAACGCAGCAGAGACGATAACACACCATTTAGAGAGCCATCCGGCTTTGAGGGGAGGAGCTGGGCAGGACATGCGCAGAGGGGCTTGTCAGTGTATGAGGCACATAACGCCGTGAGATGGGCCAGGTCCCGAGGGAGTGGCCGGGATGGGCAGAGAGAGTACTGACCCCATCCCTGGTCCACACCGTCGGCAGGTGTCTGACTCCCAATCCGGAGAACCTGTGGCTTCACCACTGCCTCCCAGACCACCTGCTCCAGAGACACCTGGGCTACTGATTAACATGTGGATGCCTGAACTGACTGAACCGGGACTTTCCAGGTGAGGCCTGGGAATGTGAACTTTTTTTAAAAAGCCCCCATTCCCATCCCTTGCTGAATGCTGTGCAAAATTAAAGGGAGAAGCACCTCTCTCAAGGCAGGGCAGACTGTTGGGGTAGCAACGGAGGCTGGCAGCTCCTCAGAGACCCTCCCTCTCAGGGCATCTGAGCAGCCACCCCTTTTGCCCTGAAGTTACAACCGCTCAGATCAGAAGGCACTTTCCCACCACTTTATCCAGCTTCTCAGAATCCCCCAGGGTGGTTCAGAGGAAGCACTCCTGTCTTATCACAGGAGTAGACAAATGGGGGTCTGCCAATATGGGCTAGAAGGGAAGTGAGGTGAGGACCAAGCACCTGGTCCTACGGCAGGCCACGTAGAGGTCGCACACTGCAAGGACAGGATTAGCCCCTCCTGGGTGTTGGCTGGCTGTCCACTGGGGATGCAGAGGAAACACCTCATTTGAGATGAGGTGTGTGTTTTTGGTGGGAAAGGTGAATCTGGGATGAAAGAACATTCCCTGGATTGTGACGACTTCAACCCTGAATCTCTAGCCTGAGATTCATGCCTTTGATAACTTCTTGACTTCTGTATTATAGAATGAATACCTGTCAGAGGAGCAAAACAATTATCTTAATAGTTCTTTTAAAGGAACACCTTTATGAACATAAAGTTCACATACCATACAATTCACCCACTTAAACTATAAAGTTCAGTCTTTTTGGAACACAGAGTTACGCAGTCAATACCACAATCAATTTTGAACATTTTGGTCATCCCAAAAAGAACCCTCATAGCCATTAGCAGCCATTCCCATTTTGCCAACCACCAGCGCCCCCAGACCCAGACCACTGATCTACATTCTGCCTAACCTAGACATTTCATATCAGTAGAATCATACATTATGTGGTCTTTTGTGATTGACTTCTTTCACATAGGATAAAGTTTTTAAAGTTCATTCTTGTTGTAGTGTGTTATCAATACTTCATTTCTATCTATAGCTTGAATAAATAGCCCATTGTATGGATATATCACATCTTATTAATTTGTTCAACAATTGATGGACATTTTCCCTCTTTGGGGCTATTATAAATAATGCTGCTAAAAACATCTGTCTGCAAGTTTTCATTTCTCCTGAGTAGATACCCCGGAGTGGAAACGTGGGTCAGATGGTATTACCATGCTTAACATCTTGAGGAAATTCCAGGGTTTTTTTTTTTGCAGAATAGCTACATTTTACATTCTCACCAACAGGGTCTGAGGGTCCCAATTTCCCCACAACCTCACCAATGGCTGTTATTACCTGTCTTTTTGATTGTAGCCATCCTAGTGGCTTCGAAGCAGTACCTCATTGTGTTTTGATGTGCATTTCCCTGATGACTAATGGTATTAAGTATCTTCTCATGTGCTTATCCACCATTTAGATGTCTTTTATGGGGAAATATCTATTCAGATACTTGGTCCATTTTAATTTGTGTTGTCTTTTTATTCTTGGGTTTTAAGAATCCCTCATATTTTAGACAAAAATCTCTTATTATATAGGTAAGCTAGAAAATTTTCTCCCAATCTGTGGGCTGTCTTTCACTTTCTTGATGGTGTCGTTTAAGCAAAAATGTTTTTAATTTGATGATAACAAATTGATCTGTTTTCTTGTTTGTTTTACTGCTTGTGCTTTGGACGTCTTATCTCAGGAACTGTTGTCTAACCTAACCAAGGTCATGAAAATTTGTGCTTATGTTTTCTTCTAAGAGCTTTATAGTTTTGATTCTATATTTAACTATTTGTTCCATTCTGAGTTAATTTTTTACGGTGTAGGGTAGGGGTAAATTACCTCTTTTGCACCATTTATTGAAAAGATTATTTCCCCCATTGAATTGTCTCGGCAGCCATGTCAAAATTCAGTTGACCACGGAAGTGTGGGTTATTTCTAGGTTCTCGTCTATTCATTTTATCCCATTTCATTCCATTACACTGATCTGTATGCTTATCCTTATGTCGGTACCACATTGTTCTGATTGTAGTAGCTTTGTAGTAAGTTTTAAAATCAGGAAGTATGAGTCCTCCAGTTTTGTTCTTCTTTTTCAAGATTATTTGACTATTCTAAATTCCTTGAATTTCCATATGAATTTTGGGATCAGCCTATAAATTCCTATAAAAAGTCACCTGGGATTTTGTCAACAATTAAATCTGTATATCAATTTGGGAAATATTGCCATCTTAAGACTTTTAAGTCTTCTTATCATGATCTGGGAAGTCTTTTCATTTATTTGTATCTTTAATTTTTTTCAACAATATTTTATAGTTTCAAGTATGTATTTTGAATTTCTTTTGTTAAATTTATTCCTACATATTTTATTATTTTCATACTATTCATATTATAAAGAGTTATTTTTTTAATTCAATTTTAGATTGCTCACTGCAAATGTGCAGAAATACAATTTATTGTTTATATTGATCCTGTATCCTAAAATGTTGCTGAATTTGTTTATTAGTTCTAATAGCCATAATAACTTGGTGGGTTCTTTAGGATTTTTTACATACAACATCATCATTCCTTTCCAATCTGAAGGCCTCGTATTTATTTTTCTAGTCTAATTGCTCTGGGTAGAACCTCTAGTACATAACTAAACAAAAGGATGAGAATGGACCTTCTGTCTTGTTTCTGATCTTAGGGGAAAAGCAGCCAGTCTTTCACCATTAAGTGTAATGTTATCTGTGAGGTTTCTTGTAGGTTCCCTTTATCAGACTGAGGAAGTTCCTTTTATTCCTAGTGCATTGTGATTTTCTTTCCTTTTATCATGAAGTGTTATTGAATTTTCTTACGGGTTTTTTTCTGCATATATTAAAACCATTGTGGTTTTTGTTATTTATTTTATTGATATGGTGTATTATATTAACTTATATTTGGATATTCAAACAATCTTGCATTCCTGGGAATCCTTTTTGTATGTTGCTGGATTCAGTTTGCTGCTATTTTGTTTAGGATTTTTACATGCATGTTCAAAAGGAAGGTTGGTCTGTAGTTTTTTGTGATGTCTTTATCGTTTTGGTACCAAAGTAATACAGGCCCCCTGGAATGACTTGGGAGGTGCCCCCTCTTGTACCTTTTAAAGGAGTCTGCAACTAATCTATATTCATCCTTGGTAGAACTGACTAAGTACTTGGTAGAACTGATCAGTGAAGCCATCCGGCCTACCAAGTTTCCTTCCTGGTAGTTTTTTCTTTCTCCTTTTAAAAAAAATTTTAATTTTGATAAAATACACATAATGAAAGTGACCATCTTAAACATTGTTAAATTTACAGTTTAGGGGCTTCCCTGGTGGCGCAGTGATTAGGAGTCCGCCTGCCGATGCAGGGGACGCAGGTTCGTGCCCCGGTCCGGGAAGATCCCACAATGCCGCGGAGCGGCTGGGCCCGTGAGCCATGGCCGCTGAGCCTGCGCGTCCGGAGCCTGTGCTCCGCAACGGGAGAGGCCACAACAGTGAGAGGCCCTCGTACCGAAAAAAAAAAAAAAAAAAAAAAAAAAAAAAAATTTACAGTTTAGTAGTGTTAAGTATATTCGAATTTTTGTAAACCAAATCTACAGAACTCTTCCTCACCTTGCAAAACTGAAACTCTGGGACCTATTAAACTCCCCATTCTGCCCACCTGCCAACCACTGGCAATCTCCATTCTACATTTTTTCTCTATGAATTTGGCTACTCTAGATCCTTCATATAAGTGACTGGTTTGTTTCACTCAGCATCTTGTCCACAGGGTTCATCTATGTTGTAGCTTGTGTCAAAATTTCCTCCATTTTAAGATTGAATATTATATGGTTGTACCACATTTTGTTCATCAGTTCCTCCATTAATGGACACTTGTGTTGCTTCCACCTTTCGTGTATTGTGAAAAATGCTGCCATGAATATGGACGTGCAGATATCCTTTTGAGATCCTGTTTTCAATTCTTTTAGGTGTATACTCAGAAACGGAATTGCTGGATCATATGATAAATCTATTTTTTGATTTTTTGAGGAACTGCCATACTGTTTACTTGTCATTTTCTGTGTGTGTGTGAATAGCTGCCATCCTAATTAGTGTAAGGTGGCATTCCACTGTGGTTTTGATTTGTGGCTGTTTGTATAACCTCTTGGAGAAATGTTCATTCTCCAAGCATTTTGTCCATTCTTCAATTGAGTTGTTTGCTGTTGCTGAGTTGTAGGAGTTCTTTATATATTCTGGATATTAACCCCTTATCAGATACATAATTTGTAATTTTTTTCTCCCACTCTGTAGGTTGCCTTTTCACTCTCTTGATTGTGTCTTTTGATTCATGAAAGTTTAATTTCAATGTGGTTCAATTGCTCTATCTTTACTTTTGTTGATGGGTCTTTTGGTGCCATAATAAAAAGAAAATCATTGCCAAATCCAATGTTATGATGTTTTCCCCTATGTTTTCTTCTAAGAGTTTTATAGTTTTAGGTCTTACCTTTAGATCTTTGACCGATGTGGGTTAATATTTGTGTATAGTGTAAGGTGAGGGTCCAAATTCATTCTTTTGATGGGGATATCCAGTTGTCTCTGCAGAATTTGTGGAAAAGACTGTCTTTTTCCATTGAGTGATCTTGACACCCCTGTCAAAAATCATTTGACTGTATATGCAATGATTTATTTCTGGGCTCTCTATTCTATTCCATTGGTCTGTATGTCTGCCTTTATGCCAGTGCCACACTTCATATCAGTTTTGATTACTGTAGCTTTGTACTAAGTTTTGAAATCAGGAAATGTGAGTCTTCCAGTTTTCTTCTTCTTTTTTTTTGCGGTATGCGTACCTCTCACTGTTGTGGCCTCTCCAATTGTGGAGCACAGGCTCCGGATGCGCAGGCTCAGTGGCCATGGCTCACGGGCCTAGCCGCTCCACGGCGCGTGGGATCTTCCCGGACCGGGGCATGAACCCGTGTCCCCTTCATCAGCAGGCAGACTCTCAACCACTGCGCCACCAGGGAAGCCCCTATTCTTCTTTTTAATGATTGTTTTGGCTATGTAGGGCCCCTTGAGATACCATTTGAATTTTAGGATGGATAGAATAGAAATTTTTCTGCAAAAACACTGTTAGGATTTTGATAGAGATTACAGTAAATCTGTAGATTTCTTTGAGTGGTAATTATTATTATTAATTCTACCTCTTTATTTGTTCTAGGTCTATTCGGGTTTTACATTTCTCCTTGAATAAATTTTAGTAGTTTGTGTCTTTCTAGGAAATTGTCCATTTTATCTACATTATCTAAATTTTTTGCATGCAGTTACTCATGTTATTCCCTGAAACTTCCATATATTTCTGCATGATCAGTAGTAATATTCCTTCTTCCATTCCTGATTTTCATAATATGAATCTTCTCTTTTTCCTGATCAATATTAGCTAAGTTTGTCAAATTTGTTGATATCTCTGAAGAAATCTTTTGTTGATTTTTCTACTATGTTTTATTCTCTATTTCATTACTCTCCACTCTTATTTTTATGGTTTCTTTCTTTCTGCTTGCTTTGGATTTAGTTTGCTCTTCTTCTCCAGTGTGGAAACTCAACCCTATGAGCTTGACCCAGAGCCCCAGTGATCCCAGTCGGCCATGTCTGGGACAAAGCCTCTGCCTTCTGAGTGGGGGCCTGTGTGTCAGAATGAAGCCCCAACCTCTCGGTCACACTCACCAAGAATTTAGCCTCTGCAGCTTGGGGTTGTCAGGGTTGAGAAGTGCTCCAGCCTGCCCTTTCTCATCCAGTCCCTGGTTATTGGGAGCTGGGGAGTAAAAGGCCCCATCTTCCTGGCCACAGTCATTTGGGACAGAGATTCTGTCAGGATGAGCAGGAGAGAGGAGGGGAGGGAGCAGGTCATAGCTCTCACTGTTCTTACCAAGATTTAGTAGACAGTGTGAATAAATGCACCTTCATTTGCTTAAAGACCTTAGGGAAATTTCCAGAGATTTTAAATTGTTTTTAAAAATAATGATCATCAGTTTTGGTTGCTCTGCTGGGGAAGAGATCTGCAGAGCTCCTTTGCTGCCAGTCCGGAGGTCTCTTCATAGTCTTACACTATTCTTCTCATTATCAGTAAATAAGTCTAAGAACTCCTGAGGAGGAGGGAATAGAGACCAGAAGTGAGGTAATTAAGGACCCGGAGCATATGAAGACCTCCTGAGGGCAATCTACTAACAACAGTTCAGTGTGAGAGAAACTGTAACAGAGACACTCAGGTACATCCTTGTGAGTCTTCTCAGAAACCACAAGCTGTCTGAGGTTAAGGAAATGTCGACAACATCCTACTGCATTAAAATATGTGTAATATATGGCATTGAAATATTACGATTTAATTGTCCTTCAGGACAATGTCTTGAAAGTTCCTGCTTCTCTGTTCATTCTAGGAAAGTATGAGTGGAAATGCATCAGATTTGGGATGAGGGTCATTGAGCAGAAGGTAACAAATTACCTTCCCAATGAGGGAGCAAGGACCCCCAGTCAGCAGGCACACCGTCTCCCCACACACGTGCTCCGGGGGCCACAAGACGGTCACTGGCATGCAGCCCAGAAAAGCTCAGCTCCTTTCAAATGGCTTGGAGCAAATGAGCATGTAAGATACTGCAATATTCTAGTAATTTATTAATGATATCGCATAGCAGGTGTTGGCAGCATTTCTGTGTGGGTTTTTTTTTTTTTTTTACAAGAGTAGAACTTGTTTCCTTCCAAAATTTATAAGGTTAAAATAAAAATAGGAGAGGAAATTACTCCTGGGAAGAAGCAAACCTGCCTTCCCAAACAAGGGAATTTTCTAGAGGTAAAAGTATGATAGAAGAAAATGGGGCTCTTTCTTCTCTGGAAAAGTCAACCTGGCACAGGAAGGGTCTGCACGGGAGTGAGGGGGCAGCCCCTGTCTGGCAAAGCCTGCGATTCATTTCACAGCTCTGTGCTGAGTGCCTGCTACGTGTGGAGTGCTGTCCTGGCGGCCCCATGGTGAGACGGGTATATCCTTATCCATCGAAGATATGCTGGGAATAGGGCAAATGATTACATACCATGCTTAGAGTGAGGCAAGCATAGTTTTCCAATGGGTTTTGTCCATTAATTTATTTGATCCTCATACTCATGCGATCATGTCTCGTCACTGAGAGGAAACTGGATCACAGAGCATCATGTAACTGCCCCAGGCCAGGGTCTCACTGCTGGGAGTGGTGGACCCCAGACTGGAACTCGGATGTCTACGGAGAAACTCAGAGAGGGGCTCAGATGTGGTCAGCTCCTGAAGGTGCCGTGCCGTGAGCTCTCCTGGTAGCCTGGGGAGGTGAGGTCGCGGCAAGACTTGGAAGGGTGTGGGGTTGAACTGAAGGCTAAGCCAGAGGCGCCTGCAAGGTGAGTGATGGACTGATGGTGAATAACAGAGCAGGAATCCACGAGAGCTTTCCAAATGGATGGACGAGGGTGTCCCTGCCCAAACATCTGCACCACAGGCTCTGCCTGGGATTCTGTTCACCACCTGCCCTGCTTGCAATGTCTTCAGCACCTGGGACAGTTCCCGACGCAGCCGGGCTTCCCGGGCCATTTACTGACTGCTCCCAGGAGGTGGAAGCGGTCAGGATTCTGTTTGCCTTCACAACAATCTCTTCCATGACCCTGAGTCCCCTTAATTGTTACAACAGCTCTGGGAAGCAAATGGCGTTCCCCATTCAACACATAATTACACACATTATTTTATTAACACAACTTTATTTTGTAAATCTCTTTAGATGAGCCATTTTCTATAAAGAGCAACAGAGGAGAACACACATGGTAAGCATTTAAGAGACACAAGTTTGGGGCATGCATGCTGTTTTTTATTACAAGTTTGGAAAAGTTAAAACAGAATCTTAAATGAAATCTGTACCCATAGTTTTTGCTGTCTGGGATGGGGTCGATGCTCCCTGCCTGAGCCGTGTCCCTCTCAGCCATCTGGTATCTGCCATCCGGATGTGGAAAAAAGGAAGAGGAGCAAGAAGTTTGGGATTGGAGGTGGACATGGGGGGAAAATGGGAGGGGAGGGAGCAGCGCTGATGACAGTGGCAGAGAGCATCACGGGGTCAGGATTTGAGCTCTCGCTCTCAGGGTATTTTTTATATCCTTCCCTCAATCCCAGTTCCAGAATTGGGACACTCCTCATCTCAGGTTGCCTTGGCGTGCTGTGGCTTGAAGCAGGGTTTCGGTTCCCGGCCAGAGAGTGAAGTCTGGCAGTGGCTGTGAGGGCGCTGAGTCGTAATCACTAGACCACCAGGGACCGCTGGCCAGTGACAAGGCCCTGGGCCTTTGGCTTTGCAGAAACACGTTCCCACAAAGATGGGAAATAGTGAAACAACTGAAGTGTTTATTAGCAGGAAAAATAGTGCATGTGGATAGACACACGGGCAGACTCAGAGAGAGAGTCACGCCCTCGTGGTGGTTTGAATCACTTACGTGGAGCACTTCTCCCAGGTTTCCTCTGGCCAATCATTTTGCTTTGCTTACTTCTGAGTCCATGTTTGGTTTATCTCAGGATCCTCCCATGTGCGTGTGCACATCTCTTAGCCAAGATGAATTCTAGTGAAGAGGGCTATGGGTAGGTTGACATCAGTCCCTTTTTGGCCTCCAAGGAGCCTTTCTGTGCATGTATAGTCAGGCAGGTCTCCTTGACCTCGAGAATCAGGAATATGTGGGCTCTTATCCGGGCAGGGTTCAGCTTGTCCACAGGGGACAAACTCCAGCTGTTCAGCCTGGAGCCATTTACCTCCTGCTTCAGGCCCTTTGGGGTGGCTGATGGGCCCCCTAGAGGGTCTAGACCACTGAGAAACAGTCACACCCAAGTCTGCAGAGCAGAGATCTCAGTGTCAAGATCACTGGATATCAGGATCTAGACCCACACCAGAGCCCAGGGCAGAACTCAGCTACTATAGGAAAAGCAAGGGATCTGGGCATCTGGAATGGATGCAGGACTTCCTGGGTGCCCTAGGCAGTGGCTGTCACCCACCTGTCTGGTCATTCCCTCTTGGGGCTGTTCATGCAGAGAAAGGCCTGGAATAGCTCCGTCTTCTCTCTTAAAGCTGCTTACAGCCTCAAACTGCAGCCATGATGCTTACCAGATGCTTTTTTTTTTTTTTTTTTTTGCGGTACGCGGGCCTCTCACTGTTGTGGCCTCTCCTGCTGTGGATTACAGGCTCCGGACGCGCAGGCTCAGCGGCCACGGCTCACGGGCCCAGCCGCTCCGCGGCGTGTGGGATCTTCCCGGACCGGGGCACGAACCCGTGTCCCCTGCATCGGCAGGCGGACTCTCAACCACTGCGCCACCAGGGAAGCCCAGATGCTTTTTCTAAGTAGGACAGCTTTGAACAAGGGCCCCTAAATCCCTGGTATCCCCAGATTTGCTCCACGTTGTCCAGCGTCTTCAGTTACGGCCCCAAGAAGCCGGCAAGCCTGGCTCTGCAGCCTTGGGGTTCTGGGAGCTGACAGACAATTTTGGTTACCAGGCAACCACTGATTGTTCATAACCAACAAGTACAATGCCACACGTGGCAAATTCATCAGTAAGGCAGCTTCCCCACATCGCCACACTCTGAGCAAACCCCAAAGAGCTGTTTTGCAAAGGACTTGGGAGCTTGAATGAAGCAAGACCCAAGAGACACAGCTTGAGAGGAAAAATGTCTGGGGAGGGGATGGAGGCTGTCCTGAAAGGATCCAGCTGCTGCTGTCTGGGTCCAGTCACTGAGACGCTGCAGGGCAGGGCTCCATCCAGGGCCAGTGTCAGCGGGCCAGAGGCCTGAGAGCACCAGGTATCGAAACATCTCCTGGTCAGCCTCGGACTGTGGCTCTGCTTTTGTGAGAGGCGGTCTGTCACGAGAACCTCTTCTCTCCCTCTTGCCCTCGGGAGAAGAAAGATCACAGAACACTCGGATGGTATGGTCTCCTCAAGTCATGGAGAACCGCAGTTCACGACGTTCACGCTGAATTACTTGGGGGACGAGTGAGTCCCCCTTGACCTCTGGCAGCCATACTGAGAGCTCTTCAGCCGGAGGCTGAGGAATTGGCCTGTGGTACCTCTGAACAGAATCTGAGCATCAGCTCATCTGGGGACAGAAGAGGACCACTGTGGACGGCATCCCGATTGCAGCATCGTGACTGCACAGCCAGGCCACTCTCTGGAGCCGCCACCTGTGCGTGGGTGTCCGTGGGGCCCAGCCTGGTGTGGGCACCACGCTTCCTCCCAGACACGTGAAGGATTGTGGAGCAGAAAGAGAAGAGCTTCCCCCAGGAGGAGGGGATGCCGCCTGCCAGGACCTGCGCCGTCTCTCCAAGCATAATGGCCATTGTCAGCCTGTTCTGCGCCCCTCTCCACCTGAATCACGGAGTGTGCCCTAGCTGTTCCCAAACAGCCAGAGGATGCTGGGGACTCCTTGCTATTTATAACCTCTGTTAACATTTACACTGTCTGCCCCTGGGAATTCCATGACTGCTTTTGGTAAATTCCTTCTGGAGAGAAGATGGGGCGGTAGAGTGAAGTGAAAACACCTCGGTTACCGTAAACACTCAAAGCATCATCGATACTGAAACCTTTTGAGAATGTTGTCTGTTTCTCACAAGGCCTTTCCGCATTAACTCTGGGTTGGTGGCACACCCCCATCTCTCTTAGGGAGAGCTGTCCTCGAACTACTCAGCCAATACGAGCTGGGCGTCTCCACATAGAGGAATGGGTGTTGGCAGATGCTGTGGGTTAACGGAGGTGCCGCCGGCCAAGGTACGTGGGTCCAGCACCTGCCGCAGAGCCGCGGACCCTCACAGACCCTTGGCAGTGGGAGGTGGGAGGTGACGTGCTTCCTGAGGACACAAGGGGTGAGAACCTTTGCTGAAGCTTGGGAGCTACCTTTGTGACATTTGGCCTCACGGAGGGATGATGGATTCCATTCAGCAGGCATTTACGGAGCCCCTCCTGTGAGCAGGTGCCGTGAGAGGTGATGGTGGGGCTCACAGGTAAATCAGCACCTGGTCCTCCCTGGCTGGCTCAGTCAGCCCAGGCTGTGTAACAAACAGCACAGGCTGGGAGCTTCAACAACAGACACTTGTTGTCTCACATTCTGGAGGTCAGAGATTAAGATGCTGGCAGAGCTGGTTCCTCCCCAGGCCTCTCTCCTGGGCATGTAGGTGGTTGTCTTCTCCCCATGTTCCCGTCTCTCTGTGTGTGTGTCCCGACGTCCTCTTCCTGTAAGGACACCAGTCATGTTGGATCAGGGCCCATCCTAGTGACCTCACTGACCTCGATTACCTCTGTAAAGACTCCATCTCCAAATACAGTCACACTCTGAGGTCCTCGGGTTAAGACTTTGACATATGAATTTGGGGGCACACAGCTCAGTCCTCAGCACTGGGCCATGGGCCTTCCTTTACCCTGCCTTGTCATTCTTGGGAGGGACTCCATGGCCGCACCTGCGAGCCATCCCACCTGGCCGCTCAGCTCCTCGATGCCTCTCTTGCTCTCTTATCCAATGGCCTCCCATCTCCTCTGCCTCAGCCGCTGACCCCTTCTGCCTTGGTGTCCCCAGCCTGCACGGAGAACCCCTGCGTCCTGCTCTATACACTGAGCTGTGACCTCACACGCACGTGTTGAGGTCCCGCCCCCACCGTGACTGCATCTGGAGCTGGGACTTCACAAGGTTTCGTTCCTGAACACAGCTGAGAAAAATACCTGGAAGGTGCTCTGTGTCATGTTATAGGGCGACCTCGGGACGCACACAACTTGCCTGGCACTGACCTTCAAGGTGCGTCTGCGGAAACAAGCGAGAAGGGCAGGGGCCCCAGGCACGGCCCCTCACGCCCCATAGTCTTTCCAAATCTGTGTAAAGTTATCACGTCATCATAAAGTTCAGCTCATCTCCAACCGTGCTGCGTGGCTTGTTTTATGCCAAATGAAAGTCACTTTGGGAAGTGTGCTTTGACAGCTGGTGGAATAATGTGGAGATCAATACGCAAAGCCGGCTCGCCGGCAGCGCTGGGGTGACCGGCCTCACCAGCGGTCAATAGCACATAATTAAGATAATAAAACGTGAGCACCGGCAGGGGCCTCCGAGGTCAGCCGGACCGACCCCTTCATTGAGCGGACGAGGAAATTGAGTCCCGACGAGGGGCAGTGGCCTGGCCAAGGTCGCCTGGCTGTGTCTGCACACCAAGGCGCGCGTCCCTCCCACTCCCTGTTCCCCGCGTCTGACCGGCTCCATCCGCCTGGGGAGTCCTTGAGGCCCTGTTGTTACTACACATTCCTGTTGACAGATTGATTCACGACTGAATGCAGTTCCCAGCGGCACCAGACTTATGGCCCCAGACAGACTTGTGCAGCGTGGCCCTCCTTTTCCGCGAGATGGGGTGTGAGGACCCTCGGCGGTGATCTGAGGGAAACCCAGAGCCACACAGACCCCGGTGCTGGAAGTACCGCAGGAAGTGGAGTGGGTGTTTTTTCCATTTGCAAACACTCTGGGTTTATCGCTCCATCTGCCCCAGGCGTCCACATCATAAGGATCATTTTGGTGCCATAAAGACTTGAGGCTCATCAGCGTCGACTCTCTGAAGCCAGGTGGCTCGGAGCGGAGCTGGGTGTGTCTAAAACCAGACATACCGTGGGGGTGTGCATTGAAGCCATCATAAACAAGGCCTCCAGAGCTTAATCACCTGCTATTCCCTTTGACACCAGAGCAGGTTGAATTGAACGTTGCTGCTTTTGTTCGGGGAGATAGCAAAGGCTGAAGCAACTGTCAGTAGCTGATAATGGTTCAAATTGTGCTCTTGTGAAATGGAAATGGTTGGAAAAATCAAGGAGGCCGTGGGAGAGGGCGGGCTGGAGCAGAGAAGGGATTCTCCCACCCTGCACCTCGGGGGGGATCGCCAGGTGTAAACAAAAGGCACACCGAGAAGGGGCCCCTTTGGAGTTTAAACTGAGCTGATTTTCAGGCGTGCCTGAAAGGCAGAGTACGTTGGGCTCCACCCCCTGGGAATTGCTGGCTCCTCTCCCCACTGGATGACACTGTTTGATCAAATTTTATCGCAGTGACAGCCAACAGAGGCTTGTAAAACCTGTAGCACAGAATGATTTATTACCTCAGATGAAAACACCCCCCTCCCTCCGTCTGCGTTTTGAGAAGCCTCGTTGCTGGAGACTGTAGTGAGGCTCTCCAGCTACCCTGTGGCAGAGACGGCATCCGGGTTCCAGGAAGAACTGGGCCGTAGGTGGAAAAGGTGACCCGGGGGCCCAGCGGGTGCCCGCAGGTGCCAAGGTGCTGTCACCACGGGGGGCTTCAGCACCTGCTCCCCCAGCGCACTTAAACCTGGCCCTTTGGGGTAGGTCTTAGGCATCTTTGCTTTCTTAGGGGTCCCTGGTTAATTCTAACAGAGCTTATGCAGACCAGATGAAGAACAAATTATATAAATAGGAAAAAAACAAAAACAAAACCACGATGGCAGCAGGGGGAGGACTTTCCCTGCATCACTTGTCAGGAGGGGATTGGGGGGAAGTCTGAAGACCTGAGCCCACCCCTCAGTGTTTAATTCTCCATCTGAGGATGGGGCCGGCATGTCTCTGAGCCCCACCCGGGCGCCCCGTGTGGCCGTGCGGGAGAGAGGGCTCAGAAAGAGCTGGCAGGAGTCACATGCAGGAATCCAGGAACCCCCCTGTGTGTGTGTGGGCGAGTTTCTCTGGGTCTGAGAGCCGAACGTTTATGTAATGCTGCTGGATGTCACCCCGCTGCCCTCCAAGCTTCGCCAGCGCCAGAGATTTTCTCTCTCTGTAACTTCCAAAAGCAGGGACAGATGTGTGTTTGCATGAGAACAGACGACGACTGCCTAGACCATTACCTAAAACTGCAAAGACACGTCCACGCAGGCATCATCAGACTCCATCCTGGGGCTGGGAAGACGCCAAGGGGGTTTCCTGGGGGCCTTTGGCCCCATGCGTCTCCCACCTGTCCGAGTTTTAGCCCCTGAGGTGGCTGCACGCCCAGCCGGGCACCTCAGGCCTCAGTGGCCCAGTCCCCCCTTTGTCACCTGGGGTTCCGTAGGAGGACAGGATGGATGAGGGAGCACGGAGCTATAAACAGCCGACTGGCCCGCTGGTTCTTCATCCCCAGATTCTGTGCCTAGAACATCGGGCGTCACCTGGCCCTGGGTTCCCTCCTACTTCTGTGCCTCTGTGACTCACAGGAGCCCTGGCGACCTTCCCCTCACTCTGGGGGGCAGGGGGAGAAGCGAGCTGCCTCAGTTCGGGGCTGCGAGACCAAAGCACTGCTGACTGGAGGCTTGTAAACAGCAGACGTTTATTTCCCGCAGTTCTGGGGGCTGGATGTCCCGGACCAGGTGCCGGCACGTTGGGTTCTGGTGAGAGCCCTCTTCTGGGCTGCAGACAGCTGTCGTCTCGTGTCCTCACACGGGAGAGCTCTCTGGGTCCCTTTTATCAGGATACTAATGCCACCCGTGAGACCCCACCTCCAAACACCCTCGCGTCAGGGATAGGACTTCAACACAGGGATTTGGGGGCAGAAACGTGCACCCACAGCCTGGCGAGCATCCCAGGGCGGCGGCGGCAGCAGGTGTGGGATGTCTTGCCGCCAGGTAGCCTGGAGGAGTACCTGGAGGAACTCCTTGTGGGCGGGGCTCGGAGTCCGGCGTACGGAAGGCCATGCAGCCCTTCGCCGTTTATATGCTGAAGGTTATTTGTGATCGATTTTGTGATCCTACTAGTACAGGACCAAGTAGACCTCGAGCAAACACTATGAAAAGGAAAACAAGGATCATTGCGCACTGGTAGGGGACAGAATCTGTAAAATTAAAAAAACATTTACAAGGCACGTCGTCAAACATCAAAACACACAAAACAACTGTAGAAGCCACTTGGAAAGACGACTGTGAAGGAAACTGCGGTGTAATAAAAACCTTGGCACCTGAGCATGACCGTGGAGCGGAAGTACATGCTTACGGCACGGCGCGTGGGCGATTCTCTGACACGTGCCGCTGAACGTGTGAGAGTCCGGTTTACGGGCAGACACACGCAGACACAGGCTCCCACCCACGGCCAGAGCAAACGTTGACAGAACACTCACAAAAGCGCAGACCAGGCCACAGAGAAAACACAGGAGTCACCAAACACACTCATCACCGTATCTGTTAGGCAGTGAAATGAACCCAGAACTCAGTAACAACCTCAGAGAGAGCAGACGGACCGAACTCTGGTCTCTGGAGCCAGAAACACCGGCGATGCTGGCTCACGTCGCTGGCCGAAGAGATTTTGTTGTTGTCACTTTTGCGTAGTACGGAGTCCAACCGTTCTGAATAGTTATCCCGACGACGCTCAAAGCGTAACACTTGACTGAAACGACGCCTCCTGTGCCTTCACAGCCTTAAAATAAAACAACGTGAACGTTCCTTGAACTGAGGAAGTTAGAAAAATGATGGAAAATCTTGAAAAATCCACAAGGAATTATTATTAGGGCAAAATAAGGGTAGAAGAAGAAATAAATGAATTAGAATTTTATAGACTTTATAAACATTTGTTGTGCTGTGTCCTTCAGAAATTGAAATGTTTAAATTCCTAGGAATTCTAACCAGAAAGGGAACTAAAACACGAGTACAGATGTAAGATGAGGGTCAAATTTGTACATTTACATGGTTTACAATTGTAAATGTAAACTGATAAATCGGAAAACAAATCTTTGATAAGTGGATGTGACTTCAGACAACACAAGTTATCAAGTTGATTCTCAGAGGTGGGAACCCCGAGGGCTCTGAGTGCCCACCTCCCAGGGCTCAGGAGAGAGCTGAGCAAGGAGCTTCTCTCACGTGGGACGCCCGCGTGCAAGTTCTCGAGGAGGGAAAACACCGTGTTAGAATCGCCGGCTGGAGGACAGGTAAGCCAGTGCCCGACGCGTGGACAGTCCACAGCTATTTGTTGGACTGAATGAATGAATAAAAGGATGAGTGGATGAACTGTGTTTGGCCGGAGCACAGAGGCTACAAGGACCCTGAGCATTGCAGCTCACGGACAGCTTTGATGTGACGTACATGGAGGGCGACCAGTCGAAGCCCGCCTCTCTTCCCATCCCGTGACAAGGGCCACCCTTTTCCACGACCGTACCAGCCTGACACCCCTGAGGAACAGCAGAGACTGTGTAGGAAAAGACCTTGAACATTGGATGCCAAGGCTGGGAAGGCAGAGACCAGGGTGGCTTGTTCCTACAGGGAGGGGCTCTGGGCATGGAGGGAGGGTGGGGATGCAGACATCCACATGCATCTCAAAGGGGCCCCTCAGTTCCCCATGTCCACGTCACCCGGCTGCAGGATGCTTCCTGCAGGGAGGGCTCACTTCCTGGGTCCTTCCACCCTCCTCCTCCTGTGTCTCATGGGAATCCTGTTCCTTTGGGCTCCCATCTCAAGTGTGCCTTGTTTCCGATGCTACATTTGCACCTGGACACTCGCTGCTTTTCTGTAATTGCTAGTTAATTACCACTCCCCCCAAAACAAAATCGTTAGCTCCTTGAAGGCAAATGACCTTGTCTGTAGTTTTTAGGGTTTCACCTCCAGGGTCTACACTGCTTATGTAAACATTCGTCCCTTGTGGAAGGAAAGAAGAAAGGAACGAAAGGAGGGAGGGATCTTCTCCCGCCCTGGCTCTGGCCCAAGGTCAGCCCAGTGATACCCCCAGTTGGCCATGATGTTCCCTGAACCCCAGCCCTGGAGGGGGGTCCCGAGCCCCCACCACCAGGAGGCACTTTGGAGACGCCCAGAGCTAATGCTGATGTGTGGCTCTCCATCCGGGTTTCCCCGTAAGTGCCTCTGTGTGTGTCTGGAAGGGTGTCCTCGGGAGGCCCTGCCATGAGGGAAGTATCTCTGTGTGTGTCTGGAAGGGTGTCCTCGGGAGGCCCTGCCATGAGGGAAGTATCTCTGTGTGTGTCTGGAAGGGTGTCCTCGGGAGGCCCTGCCATGAGGGAAGTATCTCTGTGTGTGTCTGGAAGGGTGTCCTCGGGAGGCCCTGCCATGATGGAAGTATTCTTTTCTTTTCTGGAATGCCGTTAGCTGGCGGGTATTGAGCGAATCCTTATTGACAGTAGAGCCTTCTTGGATGAGCGCCCTCCCTGCTCAGGTATAAACACCTGGTGGCCAGGTAGGCGTGTGGTAACCCCTCAGGTGGGCAGACAGCAGTGGAACCCGCCATCCCATGGAGCTCTCTCCAAGTTCATCTCAGCACTGTTTTCGCCCAAGGTCGCTCCCTGACCGCCTGTGGATGACGTGTGTTCCTGACGCCCCCTGGAGTCAGGGCCTGAGTCTCTCCTCCTTTTCTCCTGGTCACTCAGAAGACAAGCCTCCTGAAATCCACCGGCCACGAAGTGGAGCCGTGGCCGCTGCTCAGTTTGCTCCATCCGTGGAACAAACCGTCAGCCTGTGGAACCCACGTCAGCCTGGGGCCGCCGCCCGCCACACTAGCTGGGATCGTGCTTCCCCCGGGAGCAAAGTGCAGCCCTTAGCCTGTCCTGCCCGTGACATACCCAGGGCTACAGGTCCGTGCTCACGTGGGCTGCATTTTCCCAGTTTGTTATCTCTGTTTCAGCTCCTCAGAGAGCATCTTCTCTGGGCGAGGGCTGGACAAAGAGGCCGAGTCAGGGAGATGAACAAGAGACCGCCTCCCCTCATCTGTCTTTGTTTTGTGCTTTTATTTAAGGATAAAGAAATGGTCTAATACAGGATTGAAAAGGGAACGGCAGGCCAAGCACACGATTCCCCACAGGATGCGGGCAGCCATCAGAGGAAGTGGTGTGGGGCCTTTAGGGACTTTCCACCCCCTCACTTGTTCCCGTAAACCAATTCTTCTCCCTATCGTGCGCCACTCCTTCTCCCTATCGAAACCAATTCTTCTCCCTATCGTGCGCCACTCCTTCTCCCTATCGAAACCAATTCTTGGAGTTTTTCAGTTGACGGGGACTTGCCAGACAGCGGGTAATTTTCCAGTTGCCCGTAACAGGTATACGCCCTAACCGCCACAATGAACAGACAACTATAACGGCCAGAAGGTGGGACAAAAGTTCCTAAGCCAATGAATTCAAAAGTCACCACATTTACCCAATCATTGTGAGAATATACCCGCCCTATGAGTAAATAAACCTATAAAAAGTATGTGATTCCGCTTTTAGGGGTTCCCCATCGGCCTCCTGCGTGAGGTTCAGGGAACCCCGGTGCATCGGCTCCTAATAAACCTCTTGCGTGTTGCAGCGGCTCTCGACTCTTGGCGGTTCTTGGGCGAGTTGGAATCCCTCGTAGACCGTTTGGGTCTAACATTTGGGGGCTCGTCCGGGATCCCCTCTCGCCCCCGGGTCACAAGAACATCGGGAGTCGGAGGTATCAGGTAGGCTCGAGCCCAATTGTCTGTTTGTTTGTCGTTTGTTTGTTGCTAGCCGCCATTAGGAAAAAGCCGTGCGAACCGGCTTGCTGTGGAATCTGTATTGGACTCCTGGCTAGGCAGACGTGCCGAAAGCTGGTGTCCACGGGCCCCGGGGGACGCCCTGGTGGTCCATCTGGAAGGAGAAACAAATTTTGTCTCCCCTTCATCTGGTTCTGGCAGGTTATATAAGCTGCCATCTGAATTTGAGTTGGTTTCGGGTTTAAGTTCGCGGCGGCTGGTTCTGGCAGGTTATATAAGCTGCCATCTGAATTTGAGTTGGTTTCGGGTTTAAGTTCGCGGCGGCTGGTTCTGGCAGGTTATATAAGCTGCCATCTGAATTTGAGTTGGTTTCGGGTTTAAGTTCGCGGCGGCAATATCAATGTGTGTCTTTTGAAATTTTATTGTTTTTCTGTACTATTATCTTTCTTTTGACGGACGACAATGGGACAAACTATGACGACTCCTCTTTCTCTTACCCTAAGCCACTGGACCGAAGTTAGGGCTAGGGCCCACAACCTTTCGGTAGAAGTAAGAAAAGGAAAATGGCAAACGCTGTGTACCTCTGAGTGGCCTACATTTCAGACAGGGTGGCCACCCGAAGGATCTTTTTTGTTAGATAAGGTTGGGCTAGTCAAGTCTAGGGTCTTTAACACAGGACCCCACGGACACCCAGACCAGATACCATATATCTTGGTCTGGGAAGATCTAGTTCTCTCCCCGCCTCCGTGGGTCCGGCCCTTTGTTTCCTCAACAGGCACGTCTGCATGCGCTCCAGCACAATCGGAGATATTGGCCCTGAAGAAAACCCAGACACGGAAAAGTCATCTGCTGCCCCGGACCCGCCAAAGGCGATATATCCTGACCTGCAGTCTGATTTGCTTCTTCTAGATTCCCCACCTCCTTATCCTCCGGCCCTAAATCCCATGTCGCCCCTAGGACCCCCAGCTTCACAACCCTCCGCACCAGTAGGGCCACCTGTTATGGCGGAAAGGGGGGGTCCCTCGGCGGGCACCAGAAGCCGGAGGGCTGTTTCCCCGGATCCTACTGCTTTACCCCTTAGAGAATATGGCCCCCCCGATAACCACGGGAATAGGCCCCTTCAATACTGGCCCTTTTCCTCTGCAGATCTTTATAATTGGAAGATGCATAACCCTACTTTCTCTGAAAACCCACAGGCTCTTACTGCTCTAATAGAGTCTCTTGTCTTCTCCCACCAACCCACCTGGGATGATTGTCAACAGCTCCTCCAGACTCTCCTCACAACTGAGGAGAGGCAACGGGTTCTCCTGGAGGCTAGAAAGAATGTGTTAGGCGCCAATGGACAACCTACCCAGTTGCCTAATGAGATTGATGCCGGTTTTCCACTCGTCAGGCCGAATTGGGACTTTAATACCCTGGAAGGTAAGGAGCACCTGAAAATGTATCGCCAGGCTCTGGTGGCGGGTCTCCATGGAGCGGCCAGGCGCCCCACGAATTTGGCTAAGGTAAGAGAGGTAACTCAGGGGCCCCAGGAATCGCCAACCGTGTTCCTAGAACGCTTAATGGAGGCTTTTAGACGATTCACTCCTTATGATCCAACCTCTGAGGAACATAAGGCCACCATAGCAATGGCCTTTATTGACCAGGCGGCCCCTGATATTAGAAAGAAGTTACAAAGGCTGGATGGCCTACAAGGTTTCTCCCTTCAGGACTTAGTAAAAGAGGCAGATAAGGTATATAATAAGAGGGAGACAGAAGAAGAAAGAGAAGAAAGAAAGCAGAAGGAACAAGAGGCTCGTGAGGTAAGATGAGATAAGAGGCAAGAAAGACATTTGAGTAAGATACTGGCCACTGTAGTCAGAGGAGGAAACAGTAGAGACAGAAATAGACAGGAAGGGCGAACAACGGATAGAAGGCGGCCATTAGACAAGGACCAATGTGCCTACCGTAAAGAAAAAGGTCATTGGGCAAGAGAATGCCCTAAAAAAGGAACGGGGGAGGATCACTAAGCCTTTTCATCTGTACGTGGCCGAGAATAAAGGTATTGCAAAGGGAGTACTAACTCAGAAACTGGGCCCCTGGAATCGCCCGGTTGCGTACCTATCAAAGAAATTGGATCCTGTGGCAGCAGGATGGCCCGCCTGTTTTAAAATAATCGCCGCGGTGGCCGCTTTGGTCAAAGATGCTGACAAACTGACTTTGGGGCAGAACCTAACGATAACAGCCCCCCATGCATTAGAAAGTGTAATTCGCCAGCCACCCGACAGATGGCTAACAAATGCCAGGATGACTCATTACCAAGCCCTGCTGTTAAACTCAGATCGTATTAAGTTTACCTCAGCCACAGGACTCAACCCGGCCACCTTGCTACCCGACCCTGACCTGGAAAGCACTACCGTCATCCATGATTGTCAGGAAGTACTGGCTGCAGCACACCGTAGCAGACCAGACTTGATGGATCAGCCCCTCCCCAACGCCGACGTTACCTGGTTTACTGACGGAAGCATTTCCTAGAGGAAGGTAAGCATCGGGCGGGAGCAGCCGTGGTAGACGGGAAAGAGGTCATCTGGGCAGCCACATTACCGCAAGGGACATCGGCCCAACGGGCTGAACTAATCGCCATGACTAGAGCATTGGAACTAGCAGAAAACAAAAAGGTAAACATCTATACGGACAGTAGATACGCATTTGCTACCGCCCAGGTCCATGGGGCCATTTACCAACAAAGAGGGTTGCTCACCTCGGCGGGCAAAGAAATTAAAAACAAAGAAGAAATAGTGGCACTGCTAGCTGCCCTCATGCTCCCCACTAAAGTCAGCATCATTCATTGCCCCGGACACCAGAAGGACAATACCCCGGTGACAAGAGGCAACAACATGGCAGATAGGGTGGCACGAGAAGTGGCTCTATGGGAAATCATACTAGAACTATCAGATGAGAGTCCTGGGAAACCAAATGATAGGGGAACAAGTACCCAGCCATAACTAAAGGAACATTATCTCCTCAACAAGCAAAATCCATGCTACAACAGATTCACAGATGGACACACTTGGGAACCAAAAAGATAATGTCCCTACTACACAAGACAGGTTATGATACCCCTGGACTAACTAAATTAGCTGAGCAGATTGCACGAGAGTGCATTCCATGCCAACAGGTAAACTCCCATAAAGGAAAACTTGAGGTCGGAAAAAGGCTCAGAGGAGACCGCCCAGGAGCCTATTGGGAGGTCGACTTCACTGAAATACGCCCTGGAAGGTACGGTAACAGGTATCTTCTAGTTTTTATAGATACCTTCTCAGGATGGGTAGAAGCTTTCCCGACGAAGAAGGAGACAGCTACTGTGGTGGCCAAAAAGATCTTAGAAGAAATCTTCCCCCGGTTCGGGGCACCAAAGGTAATAGGATCAGATAATGGTCCCGCCTTCGTCGCCCAGGTAAGTCAGGGTGTGGCCAAATACCTGGGGACTGATTGGAAATTACATTGTGCCTATAGACCCCAGAGTTCAGGACAGGTAGAGAGAACGAATAGAACTCTAAAAGAGACCCTAACTCAATTGTCCATAGAGACTGGCGGTACAGATTGGACGGTGCTCCTTCCCTTAGCCCTGTTCCGGGCTAGAAATACCCCCTCCCGCTATTATCTTACTCCATTTGAAATACTATACGGGGCCCCACCTCCTCTTTTACGCTAAGGGAGAAATTAAGTCCTGACTGCCAGAATAACACTGACTTATATGCTAGGCTGTTGGGACTCCAGTTGGTCCAAAAGGAGGTGTGGTCCCAGCTGGCAGAGGCTTACCGACCAGGAACACCAGCAGAGGCTCGTCCCTTCCAAGTCGGAGATTCCGTGTACGTCCGTCGGCACCGAACCCAGACTCTAGAGCCTCGGTGGAAAGGACCATACATCGTCCTGCTCACCACCCCCACGGCTATAAAGGTAGACGGCATCGCTGCGTGGATCCACGCTTCACACGTGAAGGCCGCACCAGCATCTGCAACATCGGAATGGCGAGCCCAAAAGACCAGCAACCCGCTCAAGCTCAAGCTTCTGCGATCATCAGATTTATAACTTTAACTCTGTTACCCCTACTGACTGTGAGTAATTTTAGTCCTCACCTGCCCCAGCGTTTAACCTGGCAGGTAATTTCCCAGACTGGAGATGTAATATGGTCTGTTAGCAATATCGCTCCCCCGTGGACCTGGTGGCCAAACCTTTTTCCTGATGTTTGTAAACTGGCCATAGGGGCTCCCGTTTGGATTTAGAAGACTATTATGATCAACATAATGTTCCAAAAATTTTATCAACTAGAGCTGATTCCTCCGGAAAGGGTTGCAAAAACGGGATTCGGAGGACTGGGCTCAGAGCTCCTGCTTTCTACATATGCCCCGGGTTCCATCGCCACAGGTCCCTTAATTATAAATATGGAGGAACTGAAAACTTTTATTGCAAAAGCTGGGGATATGAAACACAGGAGACACCTATTGGAAGCCCACCTCTGGCTGGGACTTTATTAAGGTGACAGCCAATTATACACACCCAACCAACCCCTTAACTTATAGGCCTGAATGTACTAAATGGTGCCATCCCCTTAAGATTTCTTTTAGTGAACCAGGAAAAAAAGATAAAAAACTGGATAAATGGCCATTCATGGGGAATCAGGTTTTATAAAGAAGGATATGATGATGGATTACTAATGACCATCAAACTAAAATTAAAACCCCTACTCCAGTTCCTATAGGCCCCAACCCTGAGATAGGGCACTCTTTGCTACCTTTGGCCCCTCCCACAGCGTTACCAGAGATAAGAAACCAAACTTCTGAGCCAAAAGGAATAACAATCAAGCCCAAGACCCCCCGGGACCGAATGCTCTCATTGGTCCAGGCGGCTTTTGAGGTTTTAAATGCCACAAAACCCGGAGGCTACCAAATCATGTTGGCTTTGCTATGCTGCTCCTCCCCCTTATTATGATGCTATAGGATATAATTCTAATTATAATAATGTTAACACTCCAGATCATGTCGATGGAAACAAGAAGGAAATAGTAAATTGACCCTGGCCTCAGTATTAGGAACGGTACATGTGTAGGAATGCCCCCCTCGTCCACCGACATCTTTGTACCAATTTAAGCCTCCCACAGGGCTCAGGGTATCTCCTCCCTCCTCCGGATGGATGGTGGGCATGTAACACAGGATTGACCCCCTGCATTTCTTTAGAGGTCCTTAAAGCTTCAACCGATTTTTATGTGTTAGTTCAGCTGGTCCCCAGACTCATTTATCATTCAGATTCATCCTTTCTAGATGAATATGAGGGCAGAGGAAGGTTTAAGAGGGAACCCATAACACTCACCCTGGCTGTACTCCTAGGACTAGAAATGGCAGCCGGGGTAGGAACGGGTACAACAGCCCTCATCCAACAAACCCCACTATTATGATGCCTTAAGACAAGCTGTAGATGTTGACCTCCGGGCATTAAAAAGTTCCATAACTCAGTTAAAAGAATCCCTCACCTCGCTTTCAGAGGTGGTAATGCAAAACAGGAGGGGATTAGATCTGCTGTTCCTTAAGGAGGGCGAACTATGTGCTGCACTAAAAAAAGAATGCTGTTTTTATATTGATCATTCTGGGGCTATTACCAAAACTATGGACAAACTTAGGGAGCGCCTGGACAAAAGACAACAGGAAAGAAAAAATCAAAAAGGATGGTTTCAATCGTGGTTTGATAATCTCCCTGGCTTACTACTTTAGTTTCCACCTTGTTAGGGCCCCTCATTATTTTATTGTTGCTCTTAACTTTTGGACCATGCATTCTGAATCGCCTGATAGCCTTTATTAGAGAACGCATTAGTACGGTACAAGTTTTAATGCTAAGGCAACAATACCAAAACTCGCAAAAAGAAACTGAAATTCCATGATTGAAATTAGTTACAAAAAAAAAAAGGGGGGAATGTGGGGCCTTTAGGGACTTTCCACCCCCTCACTTGTTCCCGTAAACCAATTCTTCTCCCTATCGTGCGCCACTCCTTCTCCCTATCGAAACCAATTCTTCTCCCTATCGTGCGCCACTCCTTCTCCCTATCGAAACCAATTCTTGGAGTTTTTCAGTTGACGGGACTTGCCAGACAGCGGGTAATTTTCCAGTTGCCCGTAACAGGTATACGCCCTAACCGCCACAATGAACAGACAACTATAACGGCCAGAAGGTGGGACAAAAGTTCCTAAGCCAATGAATTCAAAAGTCACCACATTTACCCAATCATTGTGAGAATATACCCGCCCTATGAGTAAATAAACCTATAAAAAGTATGTGATTCCGCTTTTAGGGGTTCCCCATCGGCCTCCTGCGTGAGGTTCAGGGAACCCCGGTGCATCGGCTCTAATAAACCTCTTGCGTGTTGCAGCGGCTCTCGACTCTTGGCGGTTCTTGGGCGAGTTGGAATCCCTCGTAGACCGTTTGGGTCTAACAGTGGAACTAGACGAGACCAGTCTGCAGCCCTAAAGGCTGCTCAAAGCCTGTGTCCCCGCAGGCGGGGGAGTGCAGCTTCTCTACCACTGAGGATGCTGGCCCTAGGGTCCTTGTCTCCTGGATAAACATGCCTACATCTCTGGCAGCTCGTCGGCCTCTCCGAACCCGGTCGCCTACCCCGCGCCCCTCCCATTCCAAGGAGACCAGCTCCAGCTACCCCTGGAGCCCCAGCCCCGGAGCCCCGTGGCCAGGCTCACCCTGACCGTGTCAGACCGTGCACAGAGGAGGACGTTTTCCTCTGAGGCCTCGGGCCGGGGTAGGGCCAGGAGCACAGGCAGAGACTTAGAGGGAAGAGTAGCAAGGACGTGCCTAGAACAAGTTTCAAAGACACAGAACTAAATAAAAATCAAATCCAAATCCAGGTTGATGGGAGGAGGTATGTGCTGTGAACAGGCACCAAGGGGAGTCACTGGGTCACCGGTCCCTCTGGGAGCAGGGTGGCCGCCACAGGTGAGGGAGGGGCCCTGTCTCCTATGCCCCTCCTGGAGCTCCGGCCCCCAGGATGGCAATTTCAGTCACTCCTGTGACCCCTCCCCGGGGTTCTGTGTGCCTCCATGGCCCTCCCAGTCAAGCAGCCATGAACTAATTGGTTCCGATCAGAACCGATGATGTGAAGTGTCGTTTGGAGCCATTTCCCCAGAGGTCACCGGCCGAGTACCCAAGACTCGGCCCACCTGCTCTGCTCTCCCCTCGCGCCCCCCGGTCCCCCAAGAGGCACAGCCCACCTCCCTCACCCCTGGGTCCAGAGCCATTTCTGGGTCCCTTGCAGTGTGTTTCCTTTGCTTGGAAGAACGGACTCGGTCTGGATGCATCTCTGCTGCTTGGTGCCCTGGCTGCATGGTCCCTCCTGTGCTCACGGTGTGGGTGCACGGCCATAATTGCAGCACCTCCGTCAGGACAGGACAGCTCCGTCTATCTCCCTCCAGTGGTGGCACCTCTCAGCTCCGGTCGCTCAGGTGAAGGAGGGGCTGGGAGGTGTCTCCTCGTCTGTGCCGTCTCCCTTGTCCAGTTTGTGGGGGCTCAGAGGCCTGGCCTCTGCAGAGGCCCTCCCGCCAGAGAACTGGACACTCGGTCCCCCATGTGTCCCTGGCATGTCCTCCTAGGAGAGGGCAAAGCAGCCGCCTCGACTGTCCTTCCCCGATGTCCAGGGACCTTAGGAAAGGTGGGGTCTGTGGGCACTTGGGCTGCCGCTGGCCTGCAGGGCATGGGTTAGTGCCAGTCAGCCCAGGGCAGGGGAGCTGAGGAGGGGTCCCCAAGGAAATAGACTCGGATAAAGAAGGGGGTAGTGATGGAGTCACCACAGGTCAGGGGGGCTGGGTGCAGACCGCCGGGGGGTCTGGTGAGGCCAAAGCCAAGCCGGTGCTCAGCTGGGCGCTGGAGAGCCCTGGAAAGGACTCAGCCCTGCCCTGGCCAGGGGCACCTCATGTAAGTGTCTCTCTTGGGCCAGGAAGGATTTCCCCTGCCCACCTACCAGCTTTTTATTAAAATGTTGAGTGCACAGAGCAGCTGAAGTGACGCTCCTCGTCCGGCTTCTTCTGAGGCTGGAGTGAAGCGCGACCTGGTCAGTGATGGCATCCGCTTCCCGGGGAGCCTGAGCCCTCGTCCCGGGACACGGGGCTGAGGGTGAGGACCCGAGGACCATGAGCACACTGCCCCGCAAACAGGAGAAGGGCTGGCATGGGAGGAGACTTCAGGGCCCGAGGAAAAATTAGGCTCCAAGTGCTGGGTCGCCTTGAGCCCCCAGAGAAGGCGTCCTGGCAAGAATATTTTGCATCAACATGAGAGAAAAAATATGAATTTACGGAAAACCGGTTCAAATGGTTTGCACGGAGAGTGCGATGCAAACGCTGTCCAGATGGGCACTGGACGGGAGGCTGTGGCCTCGGAGGGAAACAGGACAGCGGGGCGTGGCTGTCCCTGGCGCCTCATCTGATCCAGGCCACAGGGATTCCAGGGGCCGGACGTGTTAACAAGGCAAAGTGGCCACAGCTACCCGGTTCCCGGAAGGCCGGGCAAAGCAGGCCATCAGCACGGAGATGGCCCGAGCACCTGCGACCAGCCAGGCGGCCTCTCGCTGGACTCCGCACATCACCTCTTGTGTCTGCAGCTTCAGGACACCCGGCCTCTGGCGAACGAGCTAATGCTGCCGCTTATAATGTCTCCTGATAACCGAGCACGGCGCCAGGGGACGCGGGACTACACGCCAGGGGCTGAGCTGGGGCCGAGGCGGGGAGGGAGCCCGGCATGGCAGCCCCCAGCTCTGCTCTCTGTGGGGGCGCCTGTTCGTAAGCGGTCCTCCGGCTCACCAGCAGGTCAGATCCGGCAGCGTCAGTGCCGCGCCCAGCTCTGCCTTCCCAGCCCTGACAGTTTCGTTTGATTTACTCCTTTTTAAATAAAAGAAAAGGAGCACATCTACGCTCCGGATGGTGGGTCTATACGGTGCAGATCTAGAGGTGGGGGTTATCACTCCCTTGCCCACCTTCCCTGGCCACCTGTCTGGAGGCCTATTTGCCCCTCACTCTGCTCAGTGCACAAAGGGGCCACCCTGGTCGCGTTTGTCTTCGTGGCTCCCGTGTCCCCATAATGTCATAGGGTGGAGCCCTGGCACCAATGTGACAGTGTCAGGAGACCAGGCCTCTGGAGGTGATCAGGCTAGACGAGGCGGGAGAGGGCCCTGTGGTGAGACAGGAAAGGACCAGGGCCCCCCCACCCCCAGGTGAGGACACAGCAGGAAGGTGGCGTCTGCGCCCAGGAAAGACCTCACCAGCAACGGCATCACCCTGCTCGCAGCCAGGAGTGTGAGGAACGAACGTTTAAGCCGGTGTAGTCACAGCTGCCTGAGCAGCCTGGGACAGCACTTCTCCATCCTGTCTGCTTGGCCAGTTGCTGCCCAAATCCGTGCGCGGCAGCTGGGACCCCTGGGGGCCCCTCACCCAGAGCAGAGCTCCCAGCACTGCGCTCGGCCAACAGGGAAACATGCACCCCCCCCCCCCACCCGGGGTGAGCTGCTCCCTGGGGAAAGGGGCCGGCAGTGCTGGCGCAGGACTGCAAGAGTCACGAGGCCCCTGCCCCCGAAACCGCCCAGCCCTGCTGCCTCGGGCTCCGGGGGAGCTTTGAAGTCAGTTTCGTCTCTTTGTTTTGGAGCAAATCTGAGAGCAGTTAGCATCTCTGATTGTGCCGAGAACAAACGCTGACCCGAGCAATTCTTTCTTCAAAGGCCCGGAGGGTGGTGGGGAGGAAGGGCGGCGGCCAGGGCACCAGGCTCTTCCCTGGCCTGTGGCTTTTCTTCTTTAATCTGCCCCTTGGCCGGAGAAAGTTGAGGCCCGGGAGAGCTGATTCCCGTGCTGACCTGGTGCTGAGATGACAGGGAACCGCTGGGCCTGACCACGAGGGACATGGCGAGTCAGTAGCAAATCCGTTCGGCCGGCTCGTGCTCGGTCCCCACACCCACAGCCACGTGGCGCGTTGGTGTCTTGCTGAGAGGCTTCCAGGCAGGACGACCCACGCCCCTCACTGCACACACTTGTCCACACCCACAATAAAGCGGCGGATGTGCCTGTTACCATCGAGAGCCTTCCTAGGGCTCCAGAGGACGCTGGCTTGAATCCCCGGCAGGCAGCGTCCCCAAGAGCAAACTGCAAAGGGGTCAGGAGGGGAGAGAAACGGAGGACAGGGCTGCTGGTGGGAGACGGCCGGGCCCTGCAGGGTGGCCTCGGGGGAGGGGCCGCCCAGCCTTCACGCAGGCTGCCCTCCTGCTTCTGCCCCCGCCTGCCCCAGCGCAGTCCCCCTGTGAGGGTCTCGCGGACGCCCCGGCCCCTGGTCGTGGCCGACCTCCCCCCACCCCAGCCCCGACCACCCCCCTGCACCCTGACACCCACAGTGGGGAGCTGGCCCCCTGCCCGGAGAGCCGGGGACTTGCACACCCTCTGCCTGTGCAGGGCCGGGACTCTTTTCTCCCTGTCCCTCCTGAGACCCCTAGCAAGCTCCTCTCTCACGGCCGCTCCTGAGATACTTCTCTGAGAGTGCCACCTGTCTTGTGGAATCAGCCCTGAGTGCCCACGGCGAAGGGGGCAGCCCTCTCTCACTGCTGTGTCCCCAGGGTCCCTGCAGCGCCTGGTCCTCAGGGCCTCGGTCAAGGCCTCTGGTTAGCAGTCCACACCTCTCTTCCGGGGCCACGGTTTCACTAAACTTCCGACTGTCGGGCTAGACTTCTCTGGAAGGCGGAGAGGCCTGCTGGCCCCGCGGGTGTCTCTGAGGACCTGGGTCCCGGGGGAGTGGTGACAACCTCGATGGGGAGCCTGGGGGGCGAGTCCCAGCTCTGTGCTGACCTGGTGGGTGAGCCCAGGGCAGTCACAGCCTCAGGGTGCCCCCTGCGCTGTTCAGGGGGCAGGCAAGCGAGCGACCACAGGGGGCGGCAGCAGGCACGTAGCTGGTTCCCATCCCTCCGTGGCTCCTGGAAGGTCCTGTCACCTTCGCTGTGGAGGACCCTGGGGTAAACTGAGGGCCCGGGCTGCCCACATGATGACCCAGAGGGACCTCCAGAGGTGGTTCTGTCCTGTGCCGGGTCAGCTCTGCCAGGACTGCCGACTACGGTTGAACAACACACGTTAACCTTGTCACGGTTCTGGGGTCTGGAGGGCTTCATGCCGAGGGGCTTGGGATCCCAGCCCCACGCCTGTAACTGGCCGTGATGTGTCCTGTAAGGGATGGCCAGGCGGGTACGGCCCACGGGAGGAGGCATAGGAGGGACAGGGAAGCAGAGCTCGTTACACTCCCGGGTCCCTGGAGGCCGGAGGCACCGACCACACGCGGGGCCGATGGCAGAGGCTTCCTGCCTTCCGTCACTGCCCCCTGCTGCCCGGAGCCCCCGGGGGCTGAGAGAATCAGGCACAACCAGGTCCCCAGTGCTCTGAGCTTCACCCAGCAGTGAAGCGGCCAGGAGGCCCACAGGACACCAGGGTCCTGGACAGTGGGATCCAAAACAGGTGCTCAGGGCCGGGGGTGGGGGGGCATCCAGGGGCTGGTGAGGGTCTGACCCCCAGGGCAGGGCTGGAGAGCTGACAGCCCCCGGGAGGGAGTGCTGCCCCGGGGGGATGAAAGCTGGAGGCAGGTCGGGGGTCCTCGCCGTGAGTGTGAGGGTCTCCTGGGGGGGAGGGGGAGGGGCAGCGACCGGGGGCTGCAGGGAGGGGGAGGGAGGAGTTAATGGGGCCACCGGGCGCCCAGATGTGGCCGAATTAATGGATGGAAACGCTCAGACAGTGGGATATTAACAGACTCATAAAATCCGAAACCAAAACCATGCTGAGCTTCCAAAGTGACTCAAACGAGCAGCGAATAAAAGTCTAAAATTATTGAAAACCTTTTAAGACGATTGCTCTGCAGACCTAATCAGACCACTTCAGCTCCCCGTAAAGACGTTAACGGCTTTTTTTTTTAAACTTCAGTGTTTTTTAACAAGAAAACATTTCACAGCGTTTTCCCCCACTGAGCTTATCACGTTAGGTCACTTTTGAAATGGAAGGCTGATTTTACAATAACTTACGAAACACAGCTGAAGAATAGACGTGTCCTTTTCATAACGTGGCATATCCAGTGCCTGCGGGGGAGGCCCCGCCCTGGTGGCGGACCCCTCGGGGACCCATCTCCTCTTCAGCCCTGAGCTGGTGGCCACCCCAGCCCAGAGCCACTGCGCAGAGTCTCAGCAGAAGTCACCAGGTGCTCCGGGCAGAAACGCTTTGACTCCTCGGAGCAGAAGCTCTTGTCTCGACGGGAAGGGGCAGTCTCATCCATGCTTTGTCTACCGGCGGCAGGCGGGGAGCTGCTCCCTGACCTTGGGAGGCTCAAGGGCAAAGCAGCTTGGAGGATGCCAGCCAGGGTGGGTTCACGGAGCCCCTGGCCCAGAGGGAGCTGAGCCCCCATCTGTGTGCATTCACTGAGGCTGCAGCACGTTTTGGGGGCCCCCCGAGGCTGGGCCTCCCTCCCAGGGGAGACTCTGCTTTCCAGGGCCGACCCCAGCCTGTCCTCCAAACCTGAGGGTCGGGGAGCCGAGGGTCAGGTCAAACCTCCTGCAGCCCAGACGAGTGGGGATGCTCTTAGGACGCCCTCGATCCTGGATCCCGGCTCAGCTCACGGTCAAGATCGGTGGAGCTGGGAGGAGGGGGCGGGGACGAGGCGCTGGGCAGGCGGCTGGCACGGAAGCTGCACCCAAGACTCCGGAGTCAGGAGAAGGCCTGGCACTTCTGCCAGACCTCGGGCCCCTTCCCCTCCAGCTCTCCTCCTCACACTCTGTCCTCTGGCCTCTCCCAGGTAGGAGGGGACCACAAGCTGAGAGCAGAGTTGGGGGGGAGGGAGAGTTCAGGCACTTGCATCGGGCGCCAGGCTCCCTCCCAGGTCCAGCAAAGTCCTGGACCAGCTCGTGGCTGAC
Organism: Phocoena sinus; assembly: GCF_008692025.1. Classification (NCBI taxonomy): domain Eukaryota; kingdom Metazoa; phylum Chordata; class Mammalia; order Artiodactyla; family Phocoenidae; genus Phocoena; species Phocoena sinus. The sequence goes on from NC_045772.1 coordinate 1,286,584, forward strand.
GCCAGCCAGGCGGTGGCTCTCTCAGCCTCACCAGGACCCCCGTGTGTCACACAGGGTGTCTGCAAGGAGCCGGGGCTGCTGTGTCCCTTGATGTTTTCTCCAGGTCCGGGGCATCCCCGTCTTGTCTGAGGGAGAGGCCGTCCTAGCCGTCCTGGGGTGCGGCAGCTGACCCGGGAGACTTGGCCAGGGCAGGCACACGGTGGACACGGGGCAGGTCATTGGTGGACGCTCCCTGGTGACACAGGCCTGTCTCCCATCCCGCCTCAGGTCCATGCAGCCCGGACCGGGGTGACAAGGCTGCACCCATTATGTCTTGTCCCTGTGTCTTTTTCTATGTGGATCTCTACGTAGAAGAGCTGACGGTGCTCCTGGTTGAAGGGGTGAAGGCCTAACGAACCGCAGTGTGGGTCCCACCACGACCCCCCCACCTTTGGGGGCCAATGAATCTGGGGGAAAGATCAGAACATTCCCCCTGAATGTGCCTGCTCTTCATCTCAGCCACAGAATTTGATTTCCCCACAGGGTTGACGTACAAGTTTTAGTTTCTCCCTCGATTTTTTTTGTTTTTTTGCAGTACGCGGGCCTCTCACTGTTGTGGCCTCTCCCGTTGCAGAGCACAGGCTCCGGACGCGCAGGCTCAGCGGCCATGGCTCACGGGCCCAGCCGCTCCGCGGCACGTGGGATCTTCCCGGACCGGGGCACGAACCCGTGTCCCCTGCATCGGCAGGTGGACTCTCAACCACTGCGCCACCAGGGAAGCCCTCTCCCTCTATTTTATATTAAATGAGTCTATACATATTCCCTTTATAAGAAAATTAAGTGCATAATTAAAAAGGAAAAGAAAGTCAGTACTGAAGACTATTTATTACTTGAGGGCAGAGGCCGTGTGTGGGTCCCTGGAGATGAGATGGGATGGAATCAGGGCGTCCCGCTGTCACCATCCCTCCATGGAGCACGGCCTGAGTGACTGGGCCTGTGTGAACCTCACAAAAGGAAATTCAACTGTACATCAGGGTTGGAGAGAAGAAATACAACGGCTGTTTCAGATGACATGAATGTGTACCTGGAAAATCCAAAGAGATCTACAAACTGTTCTGTTTAACAAGTGATTTCCCCCAAGTCACTGGATTCAAAGGGCCATTTCATTAGAAAGCAACAAACAAACAGGACAATACTTTACAATGCTACTGGCCATGGCACCCAGACATCAGATGCTCAGGACAACTCCGACTCCGTGTAGGACCTCCGGACTACGAAGCAGAAACACCGCTGAGAGAAACTACATAGATAAGTGGACAGAAAGGCCGAGTTCATGGGACAGATTCCTCCACATTTAAAGGTATCAGTTCTCCCTCAGGTAACATGAACATTAAAATCTGACCTCAACTATAATCTTGGTAGTTTCTTCCTCCAGAAATCAAGAAGCTGACTCTAAATTCCCCCTGACAATTTAGAGTCCAGAAGCGCAGAGCTGAGGGTCTGCAGACGTCAGGACAACACACCTATATTATTACCGTGAGCCTGTCAGGAAAAAAGGTAGCACGACCTCGGGGCAAAGACAACACACAGACCAATGGAACGTGAGATGGATCCCAGAAAACAGACTCTCCTCGTCTATGGTGAAGAAACCACTCCTGCAGTGGACGCGACAGTCTTCAGTAAAAGGTTATTCACTGCAAACAGGCAAAATACTTGAGTAGATCCGAGTGGCCGATAGATGCGCCATGAGTTGTTTGCTTTCTTTAACCAGTTCTTTCCAATGATGGCGCCCGGGAGGGCAGTGAGGCCAGCTCGAATGGGCCTTGGGCACAAAAGTGTGACAGTTTCCCAGAGGCCGAGCGCCGGGACCTCTGGGCCCTCCCAGGGCCACTCGCCTGGGTCACGCCAAGCACTGCAGTCACTGCTCTGGCGGGTCCACCCCAGTGGGTCCCACACAGGAGCGGTGCGGCCGGGAGGGAGGGCGGGAGGGAGGGGTGACCCCCAGTGCCTTCCCGCCTCATCACACGGACATGGTCCCCAGCGCAGCGCACGGATGTGAGGGCCCAGCTGTCCAGGGGGACCCTGAGAGTCGTCTAACAGGAAGGTCGCAGAGATCGGGTCGATTTTCATTTGTGTCTGTCGATGAAAAAATGTATCAATCTGTCTAAGAAAGAAATGGAACGTTTTATTCAAGCCAAATTGAGGATTATAACCTGGGAATAGCCTTTTAGAAAGCTCAGAGGACCGTCCCGCCTGTTAGAGGTCTAGCACAGTCATGTAGGTGTTTGAGACAGAGGGCTGTCCGTCCGTTAAATGACAGATTATTGACAGTTTGCACGATCCATATGTACACGTACAAAGTGAGTAGCGGGTCGTGGATCATCGTGGCCCCTTACAAGATTAAGAAGGAAGGTTATCTCCGAAGGACTTGTTTTGCTTCGCTAAGATAACGTTGCCCTTTATGGCTGAGCAGGTATTTCTGCCGATGGGGAAGGTTTGGTCAATGTATAACACGGATACACAATGCACAGTGTGGGGAGAGAGGGGGCCAAGGGGCAGAGAAAGAGTTTGATGTTTAGATCTTCTTAGACTTGCCTTAGGATACAGAATTTTATTTTATCCTGTCCCAAGTGGCTTAATGGAGAATAAAAGTGGGGATGGGGGTGGCTTCCTGGAGCTTAAAGGGGTAAGACTTGGGTACCTGGGAAATCCCTTGAGATTGAGTCACCCTCCCCGACACCAGCAGATGAGGGAGATCACTGCTACCTCAGATTCTTCCCCCCAGTGTATAAGCCCGGGGTCCCCGGGTGAAGAGCCCTTTATGAAGTTTGAGGAAAAGGCACCGTCTCTTGCCCTGGCTCCTGAGTCCAGGCAGAGACACGCAGCCTCTGGAAGGGGACCCAGGGGTGTGTCTCTCTGATTTGAATATTCAGGTAGGAACAGTGGCCGTGCCCCTGAGCGAGGTGATGGAGGAGGGTCCGGGGGGCTGGGAGACAGTTAAGTGTGGAGACCTGTGATCTCCTCCTTCTCTGAAAAGTCATGTCCCTGCTTTCTTATTAACTAATTAATTAATTTTAATTTTCCAAGCTCTCTTCCTAAGTGTTGCTGGCATCCTCTGAAGGGACCTCTGTTATGAGGGGAGGGAGAAATGGCTGAACCTGGCACCCCTCCACCCTCCTCTTTCTGTTTCCCAAAGTCCAACTAAAGCCTGCCTTCTCCAGGAAGCCGCCCAGATTGCCCAGACCACGGGCATCACTGCCACACAGCAGAGTGTCCACTTCGCTGACTAGGCAAGGCTTGGGTGCTGCCTGGCATCCCCTGACCATCCACACTGGGGCTTTGTCCCAAGTCGGGAGGAGTCCTCGAGCCAGGACCCAGGCAGCAATGTTCCTGTCCAAAGCCTCATTCTTGAATCAACCATCACAGAAGGGGCCGAGCTGGCTTGAACGCGGACAGCGGGTGAGAACCAGGTGCCCTGTGGGAATGTTGTAAATAGCCCACAGTAGTCGGTGCTCTTAGGCGGCCGTTTGTCAGGAATCTGCGTCATTTACTGCTGGTGTTGCCAGGAGGGAGTCCACACCTTCCGGCCTGGCTTCCCCCTCTCTCTTCCCCCGGGGTGCAGGGGCTTAGGGGCCCCTGCACCCCGGGCGGGCGGCTGCCCACCCCTCCCGATGCTGCTCCCTCCTGAAGCCTGGCCAAGCTCCATCCGCCTTTCCCACCAGCAGGGCCCTGACCTGACCATCTGTGTCCAGCCGAGCTCTGGCCGCCGGTCAGTAAAAGGTGCCAAAATGAGGGGTTCTGGCAGCCAGCACTGGAGGGTTCACAGGTGGAGAAGTTTGGGGTTTTGGGGGGGGCCGGTTCTGGGGCCAGAGGGCCCCATGTGGCCTGGCTTGGCGCTTGGCTGTGAAGTGAGCGCTTGCAGTAGTCCGGCCACGGCAGTCAAGGCCCCGCCTCTCAGCTCCCTTCCTGCCTGAGCTCCCGTGGTGCCTCCAGGCTCAGCCTCGTCTAGGATGCCCCACACGCGAGGTATCATCCCTGACCCACACTCGAGGGTCAGGAGCCTTGCCCGGTGCCCTAGTGCGAGCTGAGGTCTGTCCAAGCCCATGTTTGCACCGCGAGTGTTCATTCTGTTCCCTGATCATCGTCGGGGGGCCTGGCCTCCCTCGGAAACACGTTGTAACCCTTTAAGTTTGCAGGTGAATGATTCGGCCTGTCAACCGCATTGCAGCATCCTTGATGCATGAGGCCATTCTTTTATTCCCACAGATCCCAGGAAAGGACACAGGTGGTGCCCACGAGTATAGCTTCTTTTGTCCAAAGCTCTGTTCTTCACTCCTGGCTGGATGGGAGAAGTTTTGGCCTTCAGCCCATCAGGCCCAGAGGGTGAGTCCTTCAAGGCCTCAGCTGCCGGAGGGGCCTCAGCTGGGTGAGTCCGTCGCTCTGTGAGAAGACAGAACCCAGCCAGAGCCCTGGCCTCGTGGGACCTGGACAGCCTGCTTCCTCCCCTACCTAGAGGTGTCTCCGTGCCGGCACACGTGCCCAGAGGCAGCAGGAGATGGGGGGCATCAGACAGGGCTCTCCAGGAGGCGGATGCTGTGAGCGGTGGGAGAGGGCTATCTCTGGGGGGCCAGGGGTCACACCAGCAAGAGCGAGCCCCACCCCTTCCTGAGGCTCCGGGACAGTTTGTGAGGCCCCACATTTTCTCACGGAAACACAGCATGACGCAGCTGGACACGTGGCCTCCATTCCAGACACAAGTTTGCACAATCCTGAAATGTTCCAAGAAGACAAAACTAAATGATTTTAAATTGTGTGTGCTGTGCGTGACACCACGGGCTGTGTGCTCAGCTGTCAGACATGGGAGGAGCTGCCAGGTACGTGGAAGAAATCCCAGATACGTCACCATGGCACTTCCGAGAACTGTCCCTGAGGGATGGAAATCAGGCTCAGGAAGAAGCTTCGTGGTCAGCTCGGAGAGTCAGCTGCAGCCCACAGGCCAGGTCCCTGGACACCGTGTGAAGCTGGGGGATTGTCAGAGCTGAGGCTATGTGATCTTCATCCTGAAACTCGCCAGGGCCTCTCCTCGGGGGGCTCAGGTCCGTGTGTCGGCTTTGTTGGTCTGGAGCCTGCTCCGTGCGCTGTGCCTTGCGCCCTACGCCCTACACATTTACCCATGATCAATTTGAGGCTGTGTTCTTTGTCGTTTGTCCTAAATAACACTTCTGTTTTTTTAGTCCAAAGAAAATTTTGAAAGACTTAGCAAAGAGAAGTACAAATATTTACTCATACTACTCAAATATTCAAAGATATGTGATACATATACACATACATATACACGTATAAAGATGCATCAGTATTTACATATACAGAGAGATGCATCTATTACCTATCTATCAATCTATCATCTATCATCTATCTATCTATCGATCAGCTATCTATCTACCATCTATCTATCTATCTATCTATCATCATCTAACCTGTCATCAGTATCTATTAACTTATCATCAGTCTATTCTCTTATCAATCTCCTCTCTCCCTCTGTCTACCCATGTACTCAACCATTCTTCCCTCCCACCCTTCGTCCACATACCCACTGTCCTTCCAGCCATCTGTCCATCCCTCCGTCCATCCCTCTGTCCATCCATTCATCCATTTGTCTCTCTGTCTCCATCCATGCATCTGTAACCCAGGACCCTGTGCTCTGGCTCATGGGGAAACGAAGCCATCCTGATCTCATAACTCCATGCAGGACGTCATGGTCTGGGTGTCATAAAAAGACCCAGGGCTGGACCTGGGGGTGGAGGGACAGGTGGGGAAGGAGGACTTCACTCCTGAGGGGTCGGGGCCGTCATGGGAAGTTTTCTGAGCAGAGTGGGGCTTGGAGAACGACGCAGCGACGATGCACAGTGCAGAAAGGAAAGGCAGTGAAGCCGAGGGCGGCGGAGCTGGTGAGGGGCTCTCACCCGAGTTCGCTGAGGGGCGACCCGGCTGAGCCCCTGAGCCTGGGGCCCGTCTTCGCCGCAGAGAAGCACTTGTCACTCGCTGGTGTCCCTCTTGGGGCCTTTTTCTGAACCGACCTCCGGAGCTGGCAGACGCTCTGCTCTCTGAGGACCCGGCTCCCTCCTCCCTCCCCCCACCCCAGCTCTCCTTCCCTCTCTCTCCCCCTGTCTTCCTGTCACTCTGCCACACCTCCATCTGGAATGTGGTGCTGACCCTGTGGGGGTGGTGTAAGGTCCCTGTCCTTACAGCCGACAGGCGGCAGCCTGCGTCTACAGCTGGGCCAGACCAAGCCAGGCCCCAAAGCCTCCAGTGGTGATTTGAAATTCACCCCGAGTGGAGCCCTTGAAGGGTTTCAGGTCGGGATGTGCCCACCCTAAAGACACGGGTACGGAGTACTGGGGCACACGGTGGGGCAGGGGTCTGGGGGAGGGGGGTCTGGAACCAGCGCCCTGGCTGCGGGGCGACGGGTGATCGGGGAGTTGCCGTTACTGAGAATAGAAAGTGCAGGGCCCGGTGACTGACTCAGCGCTCACCGGACAGAGCTGGGTCCTCGGCCCACACCTCCTCCCCCGAGGGCTCCTGGTGGCCGCCGAGCGGGCCATCAGTCCCCATCCTGCCCTCCCCTCTGTTCCCGCCACTCCGCTCCCACCAGAGTTTTCACCTTCGCTCACCTGCCCCTTCTGGAAGCTTCAGGCTTTGACCCTAATCCTCTGCCCATCTTCCCTGTGTGCGGGGTGCCTGGGCACTTGTTGAGTACACCCCACGGCCACCTTGTCACTCTGTCCATCGTGTCCAGGCAACAGGGGCCCCAGAGTGTCCGTCCTCGCTTGTTACAGGAGAGGCCGCTGCAGCCTGGGGGTGGGCTGTTCCCCAACCCCGGACACACACACGCCTCCAATCTTTTCATCTGAAAACCCACCGACCGTCGTCCTCGGGAGTGCCCTGGGCTCCTGGCCACTGGACTTCCTTCACGTTGGAGGAGGCTGGACTCCGACACCCTGTGGCAACAGCCGTGTTCAGAATCCCCAGGGTCACGCTGTGGACCACTGCCCGCCAACCGTGCGGCCCTCAGGGCTCTCTGTGAGGCTCTCGCAGGAGGGGAGTTACCTGAGGGGGGCTTCAGTCTCTGCGGACCTTGAAATGCTGTACCTGTGCAGCACCCTGAGCGTGAGTCAGCCTCCTGCCCACGACACTCGGCCGGAAGGAGACCCCTGCCCAAAGCCTCCCAGGGACGGAGGGTGACCCCACGCCCGCCGCGTCTGCTGGGCCGGGGAGAGGCTTGCCTGCCGGGCGCCCATCCTGGCCTTGGCGAAGGGATGACAGAGGGGCCAGGAGGGCGAGCCTCTTTCATGTCCGTGGGGACGTCCGTGCCAGATCCCCGCCCTGCCCACCTGCCCGCAGCCCCTCCAGCTCATTTCCTGGAGGCGGCAGCTGTGCGGCGACGTGTCTCGGGGCAGAGGGCACGGGAGGGGAGGGCAGGGCAATTACCGCAGCCGCTGTGGCATGTTATCCTATTACCGCCGAGCACAAAAGTTTGTGAGGTTTTGCTTCCAAAATGTCATGTCAGACAAGTCCTGGACTTACTCCCGAAATTTTTAATCTTCAGAGTGGAACAGGCCGCATCTCCTAACAGGATAGGCAGCTTATTGTTGGCCGCGGCGGCTTCGCTGCCCTTTCCTGGCGGAGCGACAAAGCTGGGCGGTGTCTGGATGGCGTCGAGTCCAAATCCCATTCTCGGGGCCCGGATGGGCACACTCTACTCTGAACGCCCGCAGTCGCAACGCCGTGTGTTTAGCAAAATTAAGCCAGAGGATTTACAGCTTTGGTGGCAAAGGTGATAAACACAGAAGCTCCTGTAGCTCAGTTCCAAGATATCATGCCAGACAAACGCTCCTGAGATAAGCACGGTCCTGGAAATTGCTGTGCGCTCTGCTCTAGCCGGCCCGCCCCTCTAGCCGCTGTTTCGTGTGTGCACCCATTTCTCAGCAAAGCAATGACTGGTCCTTGGAGAGCCCGGGGCTCCCACCTCCAGGAAAGCGCTCTGGGCCTTTGTTGGGATACCTCTCCCAACCGCTTTTCTTTCAGTATTTTTGTAGAGTTGTGATTATATCTTTATGGGTTTTTAATCCTACTTTTCCAGCTAACATTAAAGTCTGAGGATTTTTGGATGTAACTGAGCTCCTGGCTGTCCTTTTCCAGGGGTGTGTAGTATTTCATTGCTTGGATGTCTCATACTTTACAGAACCGTCCCACAGTCATGACGGGCATTTCAGTAACTGCACCTGTGTATACACATTTTTAAATTAGCGTTTTGTTTTAAAACAGTTTCAGATTTATAGGAAAAATTGTGAGAGCACAGAATTCCCATATACCCCTCAGCTAGTTTCCCCTGTTACTAACATGTTTCATTATTTTGTTGCATTTGTCAAATCAATGAACAATATTTCTATACTGTTATTAAGTAAACAAACCTGTATGTAACTTGTGTTACCAAACCAAACTTGGGTTCACTCCACAGTAAAGCCAATCTACTGACACCACATTGCGGTGAAGGAAAGCGCAGCGTTTATTGCAGGACACCAAGCAAGGAGAACGCGCAGCTCCTGCTTAAAAGACCCAAATTCCACGTGGTTTTCAGGGAAGGGTTTTTAAAGACACCATGAGGGAGAGGGTCTCGGAGTGTGTGATCAGCTCATGCATAATTCTTGGATGGGTTTGTTGGTGGTGAGGTAACAGGGTGATGTTTCAGGAATCTCAGTCATCAGCCTTTTGGTTCCAACCAGTCTGGGGTCTACGTGCTGATGGGTAACACGCAGGTAACTTCTTCCACCTGGTGGGGGTTTTAGTACCTGCAAAACAACACAAGGGCCTGGCTCAAGATATTACCTACAGCCCTTGAGGAGGAACTAAAGGTCTTTGGCTTTGTTTAGTGGCTAAACTATTATTATTTGTCTTGCTTGACTGTTTCTGCATTTTCTCACCCCTCTTATTAAATGTGCTCTTCGGAACTCTGGGAAGGTCTAGGAGGATAAACCTTTTCTCCAAACAAGAGGCAGGGGACGTGGGGGGCGGGATGGTGTCTGTCCCTGGGGATGCCCTGAGGGGTCCTGCCCGGTTTCACCTAGTGCTGCCCTAATGTGCTTTCTCTGTCCAGGACACTAACCAGGACCCACATTATGTGTGGTCGTCATGTCTCCTTAGGCTCGTCTGGGCTGTGACAATTTCTTAGATGTCCCTTGTTGATTCTGATGAACTTGGCAGTGTTGGGGAGCCCTGGGCAGGCATTTTATAGAATGTTCCTCAATGGTGATTTGTCTGGTGTTTTTCTCATGGTTAGACTGGGGTCTTGGGGTTTGGGAACCACAGAGGCGAAGTGCCCTTCGTATGATAGCTTACCAAGGACACACTGTCACCATGGCTGATCCCTGTGAGGTCAACCTTGGTCACCGGCCTGAGGTGTGTCTGCCAGGCGTCCTCACTGTAAGGTTCCTCTTCGTCCTTTTCCACGTGGCACTTTGGGAGGAAGTCGCTGTGCACAGCCCACCCTTGCAGGGGGAGGTCATGCTCCCTTTCCCTGGAGGCAGGTCACCTGTGATTTGGAATGGCGCGTAGACTCTCCCTAATTCTCCTACAGGCCCTTCCACCCACCACAAGGAGCTGAAGGACGTGTTTGAAGTTTATGGCTGTTCATGGCTCCAAGGACCAAGGAAGCCCACTTTACAGACATCCTGGAATCTCACAGCTGGAATCCATTCTACAAGTAGCTGCTGGTCACCGACCCTGTGCCTGGTACCCTCCGAGGCCTGGGGAAAGCCACAGGCTCAAATCAGGGTCTACCTCTGCGGGGCTTAGAGATGAGAGATGCAGGCTGAATGACACAAAACCAACGAAAACATTTACTACCAGAAGATTTCAGATAGTGATGAGGGGACAAAACCGGTGGACCAGTGAGTGGCTGGGGCAGGGGACACCTCTGAGATGGGACGTCCATGCAGAGAGGTGGTCAAGCCAGGGGTGGCCCCCCACCCCCCCACACACACTCCAGGTAGAGGGAACGGAAATGCCAGAGCCCCATGTGGGTGGGAGCAAGCTTGGGAGGTGGAGGGAGGGTTGGGCTGGGGTTAGAGTTAGCGTTAGGGTTAGAGTTAGGGAGGGCTGTCAGCTGAGCTGATGTGGGCTGGGTCACTTGAGGCTCAGAAACCTGGCCTCATGTTGGGGTTTTATTCTAGGGACCCAGTGCTCTGTGCTCTGTTTCTCCATTCTGGGGGCTCAAGGGGATGCAAGAGGGTCCTTGTTATGCCTCTGGCTCCCAGGCAGGTGGTCTATACCCTCCTGGAGGGTCAATGTCCCGAGAATGGGAGTCCTGGGCAAGACCGTCGACTTTATGTGTCAGGGACACAGTGGCTAACATTGCTGCCCAGGGGCTACCCAGTCCATGGAAATCACCCAGGCCAGGACCAGCAGGGTCCCCGTCTCCCCCCAAAGCCCTGTGCTACCCCGGAGGAGCAGAGGAGCTCCTTGGCAGAGAGAGGCAGGGACCAGGGCTGTGGTGACACACACCTGGCACCTGAGAGGCCTTCACGAGCACAGCGATCTCACAACCAGGATGGTGGTGGGAGCCTCACATCTCAGTTAAAATAAAACCAGTGGGGAAAGAAACAGACTTTTTTTTTTTAACAAAAAGGTCAGGGAATATACGTGAAACAGCTAATTAAACAAGGCTGCAGCTGTACTAATACTGAGAAGTTCTTCAACAGGCACATCTGACGAGAGCTGTGCTTGCCGGGGTGGATCTGGCCTCTGCATTGTGGCTCCGGGTGGCACATCTGAGCCATCTGAGCCCTTTCCCCTCATGTGGCCAATACATTACGTACAGAACAGGAGGCTGCATACTATTTTTCAGAAGCCCTTTCTTTTTTTCCTGCTGAAATGCAGCCTTGGGCCTCTGACCCACCTTGGCTCAGATCACGTTTGAAATTCCAGCAAAGTCCAAAGGTCTCTATCTCTCCACTCACTGGGGCCAGCGTCTCTGTTGGCTGACCTGGAAGGTGTTCCCTGACTTGGGAGCAGGGGCCTGTGTGCTGGCCACTCTCACACCTGAGCGCCTGCCAGACGACACCCCCAGGGATGCGGGGACGGGGGGAGGGCTTGGCACCACAGTGGGTGGGGTTTCTAGCTGGTCCTTCGAGGGACACTGTGGGGACCCACCTGTCTGAGGCAGCCGGACATCCTTGACCTTCTGAAGACCTTCCTGGGCCCTGGGGTCGGAGATTCCTGGCCACAGCCCTTGCTGGGTTCCTTGAGGGATGGGTGGTCTGCTGAGGCTGCCCAACTTCTGTGACCCAGGTCCCTTGTCTGTGTGGATGGTGACCTTTCTTGTCAAGTTAACATGATGTTTAACTGGCACAGTGACCACATGGGCAACGCAGGACGTGAGCGTCAGCTCCTCCCACAGTCAGTCACCAGCCTCCCGACTCCTGCTCCAGTCTTGCCCCCCAAAGCATCTGCTTACCCAGAGCCCCTGCAACCTGGCCATTCTGCTTCCCCCCAATTAACAAGGAAGGCTCCATGGCAGGTGGGAGACCCATGGGGCCCACCCTGTGATGTGATGACAGATGAGAATCTATCAGGGGACAAAACACATGGAGACCCACAGTGATCAAGCCACGAGGGGGTGCTCTCCTGAAGGACCAGCTGGTTCCCTGCAGCAACTCCTGCTGGGCACTCTGTGCATGAGACACGTGGTTCCAGGGGTGGGCGGTAGCTGCCGGGAGCAGCCTCCTTTGTGAACCCAGGAGGGAGCTGTCAACGCCACACACGGCTGCCTCGGTTGGCAAACTCACAGGCCCCCAGATTCAGTGTAAAGCCAGCTGCGTTTCTTCTTTTCAAATGTTACTTCTTGCCATTTGTGCCAGCATCAGAATGCACTGGAGACGAGACGGACACGGTCCTCGACCTCATGAACTTACAGTACAAGGAGAATCTGTCACCTTCCCCATGACATCAACCGTTGTTTCTGTCCACCGTTCTTCCAAGCCCAGCACAGGACTGTGACCTGGATTCCTCCCTCTGCTGCCCCTGCATTCACTCATCCAGGCTCTGCCGCCTCCTACAAAATCTCTGTCAGTTCATCCTCTCCTCCCTCCCCCACACTGTCACCGGGTCCAAGTCACCATCTCCTCTCCCACAGACTCTTAACCCATCCCAGCAAATTCACTCCAGCACCCTGGAGAGCTCCACAGCAAGGGTCAGAGTCAGCCCGCCAGATGGAAGCAGCAGAATGGCCTCTCTCGGTCCCCAAACCTTGGATGGGAGCCACTGAGTTGTGAGGTCCAGAGAAAGTCAGGAAGATCCAGAGCACATCCAGCCACGAGCCCCTTGGGTGGCCGTTCACAACCCCCCAGCCCGGAAGCTGACAGTAAGAAGGCACCAGGGGGAAGGAAGGAAGGATGGAAGGAAGGAAGGAAGGAAGGAGGAAGGAAGGAAGGAAGGAAGGAAGGAAGGATGGAAGGAAAGAAGGAAGGAAGGAAGAAAGACGGAAGGAAAAAGGAAGGAAGAAGCAGGGAGGGAGGGAGGAAGGACTGGGTGCATGGATGGATGAATGGGTGGTTGGATGGATGGATGGGGTGGTGGATGGATGGATGGATGGCTGGATGGACGGCTGGGTGGATGGATGGGTGGATGGGGTGGGTGGATGGGATGGAAGTGTGGATGGGTGAATGTGTAGGTGGTTGGATGGGTGGATGGGGGTGGATGGATGGAAGTGTGGATGGGTGAATGTAGGTGGTTGGATGGGTGGATGTATGGTGGATGGATGAGCTAACAATGTAATTGGGGGATATGAATGAAGGCCAGTCACACTGTCCACCTTTCCTATACTGACCTTCCATATCTTGGTATATTTTGCCATGATACAAGTTAAATGGGTTTCAATCACTCTCTTGACCTTGCAAACAAAAACTGATGAAAATCTCTCAGCAGACAGGGTCTTTTTCATGGCTTTCCCTGGACCTCTAGATTCTGCGAGCAGGCAGAGGGCTTGTGCACCCTGGGCCCTGAACCTGCGCTGCCCCTGGAGCCCGAGGGTGAGGGTATAAGTGCACTCCCCTGTCTTCACCGGCTGCAAAGCACTTCAAGTCGGGGCCCCTTCCCAGTGCCTCTGGGTGAGGCTGAAGACATGAGGTCAAGTCTTACTTCGGATGAAGTAGCTTGTTCAGACTGTGGGTGCAGCTGGGGGAGCTGACACCTCAGGCTTTACTGAGACCCAGATGACGAAGGGCTGGCTCTCCAGTGGGGACACGGGCCAGCCCTGAGCCAGCACTCCAGCCAGGCACCTCCTCCTTGTCTTAGGTGCATTTACTCAAAAACTACCCACAGTACAGACAGGAACTTTAAGTTGGAGCCAAAACAGGTAACCAGGCTTGGATGTGGGCCAAACTGCTACGAGCAGCAGCTGGGAAGAAAGGACTGGGGTGTGAAAAGCTGCCGTGGCCGCCCCTGCAAGGGACGCGGTGGGAGCTGCGTGCTGGATGGCAGAGAAAATTAGTTGTTTACAGTCATTTGGGCTGGGAGTGATTCTTTAAAAAATCTGCCCTTGTTTCGTTTGGCTGTGAATAGAGGTTGACGAGACAGTGGACAACTTCCTCCAGGTGAACCAAAAGAATCCTTTTATTGGAAAGGGCTCGGGGGAGATGCAAATGATTAATGGTTGGCAGAGACAAACTTCAAATGGTTAGGACTGGGGCCTGCTTAGCATGGAGCTAACAGGATGGAGAAATAAACTAATGTCCTCAATTACAAAGGAGGTTGTGATATAGAAAACTTGTCAACAGACCTCCCTGGAGGAGGAAGAGGGTGGAACTTGACAAAGTCATCCGTCACTCCAAGGGCGTCCTGGATGGAGGGAGGAGGGAAAGGAGCCTGGACATGGGGAGGGGGCCCGGATGACCCCGTCCTCAGAGCTGAGGCTTTGGAGGGCGTGGGGAAATGTGCAGCCAAGTGGAAAGGGCAGGGGCGTCCTCCACGGCTCCTCCGTTGTCAGAGCCGCCGTTGACCTCCCTGCAGGGCAGATGGCTGAGAAACTTGGAGGGAGCAGCCATAGCAGGAGGGGCTTGGAAATCACACCTGCGATGCTGTGTTTCTCCATCGGGGTTTGGAAAGGGAGTCACTCACGGCTGGAGGGAAGATGGCCACCCGGACCCCAAACCTGCTTGGGCTCTGCTTCTCCAGGAGCTACTGGATTCCCTTGTGTTTCACTCGGGGTTGGAGGAACCACAATTAGCGGATGGTTCGAGGTCTATTAGCCTGCACCTCACCCGCTCCCTCCAATTCCACTGGAATCAGAGATTGGATTTCTTAATGACAGAAGAATTAAGTTATAGGTCTGAGCAGGGCCGCAGGCAGCTGTGTGAAGCCATGTGCAAAATTCATGTTTCAACAAGCCTGGTAACGTATTAGGGCACTGGCTGTGCCGAGTCGTGGAGTCCCGCGATAAATCTCCCATCAAGTGCCCGCAGGTGGGCCCGTCAGCCCACACTCACACATCCACTGGCCTTTCGAGAAGGCCGTCGGCCTTGTTCCCAAAGTGTCCTAGGAGCCAGAGACATCTGTGCGCAGAGGCCCGAGCTGCCCAGAGGGCCTCGCCCGCCCCACCCGGCAGCACCGGCCAGGGTGTCCTCACTGGACGTGGGCTCCCTCAGGAGCCCCCCAGATGACGTGGGGAGGCCACCCCAGGCTCCGGGCCACGAGGTCCATCGGCAGCCCTATTCCTTTTTCGATTTGCAGCCTTGAGCAAAGGCAGGGCCCAAGACAAGATGCTCGGTGACAATTTTATGAAGATCAATGTTATTAGGGACTGAATTCTTGTCCGAAATAATTTGCATAAAATATAGTCACATTAGATGAGAATCTGTGCTGAATTATTAGCTAATGGGGGTGTTGAATCGTGAGGGCCCCTGTTTTATTTTCATGGGATAATTGAATATGACGTATTCTGCCTTGGTCGGTGGGGCTCATGAGTGCAGGAGGCTCTCAGGCTCTGGCCGGCGCCTCTGAGGAACAGGGGGCTCTACACAGCCCCTGCAAGTGCTTCGGACCCTTCTCATCAAGGCCACGTGCACCCTGCCTCTGCACACCCTCACTTTGCCCTAAAAAAGCACAGAAAGCATCTGAGGTTCATGCTTCTCAAGGCTGCCAAGACCTCCTGGCTGTGTCTCAGCCCCTCGCGGCGAGCTTCCTGCCCTGCTAAGTTGGAGTGACAAGAGTCCCTTTAGTCCCGAGCTGCTCCTCCCGAGGGCAGACGCCTCCCAGGAAGGTGAGCCCAGCCGGGAGGCACCCTCCTGGTTGCATTGCCCACTGGTTCTGCAAAGGACAGAGAAAAGGGCAGAGAACGATGGATGGGGCTGGTGAGCTTGCTGTTGTCCCTTCCTGCTTTCATGGGGGCTCGGACTCCTGCTTCCTGGGTGCTCCTGGGGCCACAGGGTCCCCCTCGGGGGCAATGAGAGGGCAGGGTCGGGGGGTGGTGTTCAGCTGCCGCCCCCCCCCCCACTCAGGGTCACCCCACGTCCTGCCTGGTTGGGAAGGAAACCATGCACCATCCCCGGACCTGTCTGGACACTTATCTCTAGGGTGTCTCCCAACTTTAAGTTCTGTGGCTGGAATTTCTTCCTTGTGGATGACCTGAGAGTTCTCCTGTCAGCTGAGTCTTGGGGTTCCAGGGCCCACGGCCAGGATCCTGAGTGCTGGGTGGATGGGTAGCCGGGTCTCCAAGTCTGGGCTGCCCGTGGACAAGAGTCAAGCCCCCACTCCGATCCTCCCTCGGAGCTAAGCTGGACACGTGTCCTCCGTCATCTCATTTAGCCCAACAATGGGACCAACGCAAAACCCTTTGACCGAGGTGGGATCACCACTCCCACTTCACGGAGGTGGAGGGTGGGTCTGGGAGGAGCTGGGGGGGCAATTCAACAGCAGAGTCGTCCTGCAGACCACACGCCGGCTCACGGCCCATGTCCCAGGTCCGGCGTAGCTCTGCAGGTAAGCCCAGCTGAGGTGCAGGTGTGTGCCAGCTGCGCTGCTGCCAGGCGGTGAGGGGGGTCGGGGAGCAGGGCCCCTCCTGGCGCGCCCCCCTTTCCCTTCCAGCGGCTCTGTGAGAACAGGCAGCTTCTGCAAGTGATCCCAGAAGCCACGCCTGGGGGTGGTTTCCTCCGCTCACACCTGCAGCAGGGTCTCGCCTGCTCCTTTCCATTCCCAGCCCAGGTGGGACCCCAGCATTCCCTGAAACCTCCTCTGAGGAGTCCATGTCTCTCCTCCTCTGAGCCCGTGCCCCTCCTCCGCTGTCCCCAAAGCTAGCCCGTCCCCACACGGCCTCAGCCCACTGCCTTAGCCTGGCAGCCAGTGGGGGAGAAGGTGCTTGCTACTGAGCCGGAATGAGCCCAAGATCCAGCACCTCTGTCCATGGCACAGGGAGGCCTCGACCCTCTGCTGGGACCTGTCCCAACCTCCCCACCGTGGCCCGTCTGCCCCCTTCACGGGGGAGCCTGGAATTGAGGACATCCAGGAAGCAGTCCAGCCCGGTGGGCAGGGGTCCCTGCGCAGGGGTCCCTCGGTGCCCAGGTGCCTGGCAGTAGGAAGCAGGTCGGACGGGGGTATCTGGAGGCCACAGCTCACAGCCCAGGTGGGTGTCCTGCGGCCCCCGGCCCTGAGGCTGCTGGCCGGCTCCCCGCTCCAATGACCTTGCTGGCCTCCTGGCCTCCACCCCGGTCTCCCCTGATTAATGCAGCCATAGACCAGCCTCCGCACCCGCCAGCTCCCCGGCTTTGGCAACTCATTCTGCCACGTAATGGAGTGTGAACAGTGTCTAACTTCCAAATTAAACTCAGATGGATGGTTCTGCTCCCGACGGCACGGGCGGAGCTGGGGCGGGGCAGGAGTCCCTACCTCAGGTGAGGTGCTCACTGCGGGCAAGGCGTTTGGACGGAGGCCGCGCCGCACCATGTGCTCAGCGATGGAGCACAGCCTGGGGCCAGCCTCGCGGGTCCTGTGACTCATCCTCCAAGACGCCAGCCATGATTTCTGGAGCTGTGAGATCTGGATTCTGGGGGAAGGAGGACGGAGGCCGCCACCTGTGTGTCACGGGCCACACCACCTGGGTCCCCAGCCTGGTCCCTCCTCCGGGTAGACCATACTGGCCTCTGCAGTCGAGAACCGGTCCTCCTGGGGTCAGGGGTCAGGGGTCAGGGCCTCAGGAGGCAACGCGACCCCAGCTGCCCACTCCTGAGCCCCCTGTACCACAATGGCCTCCACCACGACCTTGACGCCCCCTGAGAGAGGAGCGGCCAGCTTCGCCCGGACAGCAGGAGACACACGGGCAGAGCCCTCTGGGAGTGAGTCCACCCAGCTTGGGGAGAAACGGTGCTGCCTCCTGCACAGTTGTCCCCTGGGGTGACGACGTGGAGCCGGAGGTGGGGGAGGAGGGGTCTGGGCGGAGCAGGAGGTCTGGGTCCCCCGGTTTCCCGCCCAGCCCGCCGCACCTGTCCAGACCAGGTGGGTGCAGGGAGCTCTGGGGGAGGGAGCCAGACGCGTGTCGATGCCCCGTTTCCTCCCTACTGCCCTGGGCCCCTCATCCCCTCTGGTGTCCAGCTGTCAGGGCATCAGGGCCTGAGCCGGCACCTTGTTGGGCACCCGGCGGGCAGCTCCCTTTGTCCCCATAGTGTACGGTGCCCTCTGGGCCCGGGTCCAGGCCTGCATCCCCGCCTGCAGCGCTTGCCCGTCGGGACCTAGCCGTCTGCAGCAGCACGCAGCCCTGTCACTCGGCAGCCCTCGGCCCTCCCATTCCCTGGCTCTCCCTCCCTCCCCGAAGAACCTCCCGGGGGCCCCCCTGACCTGGCTGCCCACTCTCTCTCCCTGGGCTCCACACCAGAGCCCCCTCCACCAGGGAACTTTCTGTCACCGTCTGGTCCCTGAAACCTCCCTGAGGGCCCCCATGGGTCCAGGCTGACTCTGCAGGTTTGGACTGTAGCTCTGTCCCCAAACCCAGGGCAGGGGCCGTGCGGCCAGGTCTCCGCCACCTCCCCACCCCACTGCCCGTTCAGTGCTGCCCACACGGCACACACCTCACCCCACTGACGGCTCCCCGAGAACACACAGAACTCTGGAACAGAAACAGGAGGAACAGAACTCACATTTCAGGGTTAAAGGTCTCTGTTCATGAATCCAATCCACTCCTGGACGATGACAAGTAGCTGCTTATGGCCTACTGTGTGCAAGCACTGGGCCAGCTGGAAGGACCGGGGACAGGCGGCTGCCCCACCGTCACCACGGTTACATCCCGGCTGAGGCCTCACTGGCCGGGCCGGGTTGGGTCTCTGCTTCCAGCCCCATGATCTCGGGCTTCCCTGCCTCTAAGTGGGGTGGCAGGAGTCCCTACCTCAGGTGAGGTGCTCACTGCGGGCAAGGCGTTTGGACGGAGGCCGTGCCACGCCGCGCCGTGTGCACATTCGCTCTAGAAACGTCCTCTCAGCACTGGTCTGGGCTCTGCCGGTGACGGTGATGGGGAGCCAGGCGCTGCCACCTGGACCAGGAGACAGGCCGAGGGGCCCAGGACTGCTGACGCACCGCTCGGGATGCTGTGTCTGAGCTGGAGGTCGTGCTCCGTCCCTCCTGCAACGTGATGTCGCTGGCTGGCTCTGCAGCCCCGATTTATCATCGCTGAACTCAAGTTTGTAACAGGAGATAAAGCTGTAAATTGTGCTGGGTCGCCGCTGTCAGCCGTGGCCCAGCTCCTGGAATGCTAACGGGGTCCTGGAGGCTCCCACACCCACTGCAGAGGGAGGAGAAGCGCGGAGGCCCGCCCTGGGGTGGCCTGGCTCCATCCTCGGATCAGGGCGTGGCTCTGCCCTCAGGTGGGGGCAGCAGGGCCCTCACCCCGCGGGGGACTAACCTCATGGGGGCAGAGGTGAGTCTGCTGGTCCCTTGGGCAACACAGCAGGACGGCCCTGATGGTGGCGCAGCGCCGTGCCAGGTGGAACGGCCAGTGTGTGGGGCTGTGTGCCTCGTGGGGACCTGGGGGCCGGGTAGAGGGCGGGGCACACAAGGCCCACGAGCCCGAGAAGCCATGCTAAAGGCCCCGAGCATCCAGACCCGACACCAGGAGCCTGGGTGGCAGCCAGGGATGGAGAGCCCGGGGGGCAAAGGGCTCGATCACAGCTGGTCCTGGGGTGAGGCCCGGCCTGGCAGGCTGGGGGGCTCCCCGTGCCGTGGGCGGAGGTCCTGACTGCTCCGCTCGCGAGGCTCAGAGAATGGTTCTCCGCCCACCCTCTCCCCAGCAGGCCCAGGTGACTCCTTGGCAGGAAGGGCTGAGCTCCGGGGACCCTCTCTCCACGTCTGAGTTGGAGACTCAGCTCGGAAGCTGGAGCTCGGAAGAGTTTCACATCCGTGTCCAACACCACGCCGTGGTGGAGGGCAGGGCCGGGCTGGAGCGGGGCCTTCCCAGCTGCCGTGGTCCTATCCGTTCAGCAGTCGGGGGGTAACACGGCGAGGGGTCTCCCCCACGTCCTCCATGGTGGCTCGGTTTCTTTCCCCAGACAGAGCTGGGCCCACAGAGCCGCCGTGGGGTCTGGCGGGTGCCTGTGTGGCTGGACGACGGTGATTTATTGCGAACGGAGCGGTCCTCCCCAGAGTCACGCGGATGTCTGAGGTCAAACGGGCTTCACCGCGGCCTCCTCCTTAAAACGGTCCCTATGGCCACACACGGGGAAGAAGATGCAATTATCCACACGCCCTCCTGTCTGCTTGTCCTGGAGGCGCCCGGCGACTGGAAGGCAGGTGCAGCTCTGCATGCCGAGCACGTCCCCCCTCCTGCACCCAAATCACTGTTGGTGTGAACAAAAACGGAGGAATTTATTAAATCCATCATTTCTCAATTTGCTCCTACACGTTGCTGGTAATTAGGGGAGCGCCGCCCGACATCTGCTGTGCACGTCCCTGCCGCGTGCTGTGGTCCCAGCCCTGGGAGAGCACCGCTTGGGCAGGACAGGCCGGGACCCGTGGGCACGGTGCCATCCGGGCACCACTGTGAGGACCATGGGGAAGGTTCTGTCCTTCTCCTGAAGCAAAAGGACAAGCAAGGAAGAGCCGGACTGGATGAGCAGGCCCTTGGGCAGGGTGGTGGCCGGCGGGACCCTTCTTTCTCCATCCGTGGTGGGGAAGTGACGTCCCTGCCCCTCAGTGTCCCGGGGCCCCCGACCCCAGGCTGAGAGGCAGCCCTGTCACTCATGCTGGCCGCCAGGTCCTGCACAGATTGTTTTAACGACTGCCCGGGGGCCTGGGATTTTGAACTTTAAGCGATGGGGCAGAAAAACACTTCTGCCGGTGATCACACCACCTGCCTCCACTCCTGACCTCTCTCCTTCCCCAGGAGGAGGACCCTGTCGCGCTGCAGGCACACCACGCACCGCCCCGGGAGCAGGGCACCACTGCCCTCCCTCTCCCAGGCCCCTGGGATCTGCCCCCTTCCCTGCTGGGACATTGAGTGGGCACAGGCCTGGGCACCAGGATGCCTGTGGGAAGTCATCCCAGCAGCCTCGCTCTACCCCAAGCCTCACGCGCCGGGCTGGATGCAAGCGGGAGGGTGAGCCTGCACCGCCCTGGGGAGTGGGGCATCCAGGGCCCGAGGGGGGACACACACCTCCTGCTGCCTCCCCTGCCTGCTGGCTTGTTGGGCCACGACCCTGACCTTGGGACGGCTTCCTGTCTTCAGTCCTGAGCTCCTGGCCGAGACGCACTGTCTGTCACCAAGCCCTGGACGTCCAGGGCCTCAGGTGACAGGTATCAGCGCCTCATCCCAAATGCGCTGACTTGCAGGAGGGCCTGGGGACACCCCGACACTCAAGCCCTCTTGGAGCCCCAAAGCCACCAGCTCTTACCTGCTTTCCTTTTCTTCTTTTAAAAATACCTCTCTGTTTGGATATGTGTTTGAGGTGACCCGTTTTTTGACTATGGATCCGCAGCTGTGCACAGATGCCTGTCTTGGCAAGCACTTATTTGGGTGCGTTTCTAGGCCTAGACTTTCTGGGCAGTAAGGTATGTGTGCATTTAAAGGTAGCAGACAACACCGAGAATTTCCCAAGTGCCGGCTCCAATTCATGCCCCCAGCAGAGCACTGACCGAGGGCCCCGACACTCACCAGCGCCTGGATTCCGTCTTCCTGGTGGGCACGCGTGGCCCCAGGCCTAGCAGCTGAGCCTCTTTCCCTATGGTCCCAGCTCTCCCCGCTCCATGGTGTGCTGTGAGTGGTGTGTGTCTGCACGCTGGGACCCTGTACACCCCTGACTGACCCCACCTCGCCTTCAGAAGCCCTCCCTGAACCTTCCGGGAGGTGCCCCCAGGTGGACCCCGAGCCCGCCATCCTTCACGTGAACTGACTGCTGTCCCCGCCTTGAAGCCCCTCCCTCTTCAAGGCCTGGGGTCCCGGGTGCCCCTCTTCTGGCTGATGGATGACGGGAGTCTGATCAGAGTATGTGGATTTTCCTATAAAAATGAGTATCCCTCCTGTACCCCGGGGGCTGTGGGAGCCCCGTCCCCCTGACTTGACATACCGTAGAGCATCGGTCCTCAGGAGAGATGCAGAGCACGTTCCTGCGGTGGGCAGCCACCTGGGAGGAGAATGTTCACCTGGCATCCGCCCCGAGTCAGCAGCCCAGAGGAGGGAGAGGATGCTAGCGGGCTTCGACCTGGAGCTGCCAGGACAAAGGGGACAGCATGGCAGGGGACGACTGGAGGCCCTGGTGGCACACGGAGTGGGGTCCACACTGACACGAGGCTGGGGAGGAGGCTCAGAACCACTTCCCCCGCGCTGACTGCAGCCAGGCTAGGAGCTGCGGAAAGCCAGCGGCAGCGGCGTCCCCGGTCTTAGACGAGAAGACGCAGATGACTGTCTCGGGCCTCCGGCCTCTCCTCCTGGCTCTGCCGCCCACCATCTTTGTTTCTATGGCAGCAAAAATTAGTCATTTGCTCCCGCCTTCTGAAATTTGCTTTCTGTTTCTAAATCAAGTCCTCATCTCGCCATGAGCTCCTGTCCACAAAGACGCTGACCAGCTGACCCGCTTGGGACACTGCGCACCTAGGCACGGGCAGCACGACCCCGGCGCAGCCAGCCCCTGCCACCATCGTGCCGCCGGTACCTTCCCCTCCCCAGGCCCCACCTGCGAAGGGCAGAAGGAAGAAAGTGGGGTCTCGAGTGGTGGCCCCTTCCACAGCTGTCCCCAGGGTGGGGCCCAAGCCTGCGACACCATGCCCTCCCCAGCGTCCCCAGCTCTGGGGTCCATCCTGGCTTCTGTTTGCACCCAGCATCTAAGCTGTCCTGCAGGTTCTTCATGACCCTGAGTGCACACCCGGCCCCTCTCCCACCTTTCCTTTGACAGCCCTCAGCATGTCCTGCCCGGATGTCACTCTGGTCACTCTTGCTGTACCCAGAAGGCCAGCTCCATCGCCCCCCCTCTCTGCCCGGAGACCCTCTTTGCTTGCAGGCCCTCCGTTCCCGGAGGACTTGCCCAAACCACGGGTGTCAGCTCCTGGGCTCCCCCTCCCCCCTCAACTCCTTTCTCCCTCACCTGCTCTCCACCAGGACAGCTGGGAGGAGGGACCTGGCCGGGCGTCCTTCCTCTGGATGGCCCAGCCCTGATTAAACGGGAGACGGCTGCCCTCAGTCATCCGGTGTGGACACATAGCTCTGGGATGCTAGGCCAGTTCCTGCGGGGGGTGCAGGTTGAGATGGGGATGGTTAAACCTGCAGATAGATGAGGGCCCCCGAATTCTGAGGCCCATGCATACAAGAAACAGAGCAGGAAAGAAAAAAAAAAAGAAAAAAGAAACAGAGCAGGGCACTGTCAGCTGTGTTTACTCTAGGCCCTTACTCTTGACCGCAGCCATGTTACAGAAGGTTTTACACCGCGTAAGTATGTAGGCAGGAAATTAGCCTACTTTCACGTAATGGCTACACCAGGCATAATTCTAAAATGACCCCCAAGATTCCTGCCCCCACTACTGTGCAGGCCATCGGAACAACGTCTTCCCCTTCTGTGTGTGTGTCAGGGGAACGGCTGAATATTCTGGGATGTCCCTCCAGTGATTAGTTCCTAACCAGCTGACTTTGAGTTAATCAAAGGGAGATGACCTGGTGGGCCTGGCCTAATCAAGTGAGCCCCTTAGCAGAAGGTAGAGAGTCAGACTGTGCAGGAAGGAAGCTGGCGGCCATGCTGTGCGCTGCCTATGAGGGGACAGAGGCCTGGGGTCGCGACCTGAGGGGGGCCTCGCTGCTGAGAGCAAACCCTGGCCAATAGCCAGCAAGAAGTCAGGGACCCAAGTTCTATAATCACAAGGAACTGAATTCTGCCAGTCCCTGAATGGGCCTGGAAGAGGATCCTGGGCTCCAGGTGGGCCACAGCCTGCTGGCACCTCGATTTCAGCCTCGTGAGACCCCAGTGGAGATCGTGGCCTTGTCGTGGCTTAGAAGGTCGTGGCTAGTAAAGGTGTGTTGATTAAATCACTGTGTTTGTGGAGGTCTGTTCCACAGCACAGAGAACTAGGATAATGTCTGTGTAACAAGGCGACCTGCTTCGAGAGTACGTGTTTAGGAGATGCGTGTGTGCGTGGGTTGCACTTATCTTTACTGAATTTGATTTTTCAAAACATAAATATTAATAATCCTCTATTACAAGGTATCAACTCATGTAAATATATGCATATTTACATATACCTGCTCTTTTTGCTTAGTTTTGAAAGTATAGGTGATTTTTCACTTTAAAGGGAATGCATAATCGTTGAGGGAAAACGGGAAGGTGTAGAAAAACGGAAAGAAGACAATGTTTCCCTCATTCAGTTAATGTTACAGCTAACATTTGAGTAATGTTTGATGTTTACCTTCTGCATAAAGAAAATGATACTATTTTGGTCCATTTACAGTCTATTATCTCTTTTTTCAAATTGAAGTATGATTTTGCGCCCAGTGTTTATAGCAGCTCTATTTACAATAGCCGGGACGTGGAAGCAACCTAACTGTCCATCAACAGAGGAATGGATGAAGAAGATGTGGCCCATATATACAATGGAATATTACTCAGAGGTAAAAAAGAATGAAATAATGCCATTTGAACAACCTGGACGGACTTAGAGATTACCATACTGAGTGAAGTAAATCAGACAGAGAAAGACAAATATTACAGGATATCCCTTCTACGTGGAATCTAAAAAATTGATACAAATGAACTTACGAAACAGAAATAGACTCACAGACGTTAAAAACAAACTTACGGTTACCAAAAGCGAAAGCGGGGGGATTAATTAGGAGTTTGGAATCAACATATACACACTACTATATATAAAATAGTTAAACAACAAGGACCTATGATTAGCACAGGGAACGATATTCAACATTTCGTAATAACCTATAACGGAAAAGAACCTGAAAAAGAATACACACACACACCACACACACACACGTATAAATCAGCCCCTTCGCTGTACACCTGAAGCTAATGCAGTGTGAGCTAACTACACTTCAATAAAAAAAAATCATAAAATAAAATAATAATCGAAATATGTTTTGAATGTAGTAAAATACACGAGATAGAGGCGTCCACCGTGATGAGCTCCCGCTACGTGTATGCCTGGCAAACCCCACCTGGACTGGTGCCTCTGTTCTGCCTTCCTTCACTCACCTAATGCATCTGAGACCCATCCATCTGCCTGGAGTGAGCCGACTATGAACCCACCAGCTTTCTTATCTGTGGTCCTGTTCATAGACTTTTGGACCTTTTCTGGCTTTTGAGGTTTATAAACAGAAGATTCTGTGAGTGTTTGTGAGAAATACACATTCACCTGTCATGGTCCACCCCCGAGAGAGGGGTCGTGGGTAAAATCACTGACAGTGCCGGGTGCTGGCAATGATCCAGAGCCACTGGGGCTCTCAGACATTGCTGGTTCCACCATTCTGGCATTTAAAAAATAAAGTTAAACCTGCATTTACCATATGATCCAGTAGTAAAGAACTTTATTGGGACTGTGCTCGGCTTTACTGGGAAACGTCATCAGCTTCTCATCACGGTCGTCCTGTGCTTCTCCCCCAGGTGTAGACAGTCCCCACCCTCCACATCCTTGTCTACACTTGGCATCTCCTGTCATGTCATTTGAGCCATTCTCGTGGGTGGGTCGTTGTAGTTCATGATTTTAATGTTAGTTTTTCTAATTTGTATTAATTCTAAGTGCCTGGCTGTGTGCTCCTCTGTTATGTGGACGTCTTCCTTTGTGAAGAGCTTGTAGGGCCTTTTGTCTATACTTTTAAATGGACTGTCTTCTCTGGCAGAGGTGCAGAAGTCCTTTATATGGTCTGAGTGTGTTTCTTTCATCGGATACATACTGAAAATCTGCCCAGAGTCTGTGGGAGACTGCTCACTTTTTTATTGCGAGGAACAGAGCTCTTTTTTAAAAATAAAGTACAATTTATCAACTAAAAAAAACCTTGCATAATCATGTTACCTACAAATAAAGATATTTTCACTTCCTTACTTTCAATTTCTATGTAGTTTTTTTCTTGCTTCCACTGTTGAGGATGTCCAGGACACAGAATTTTAGTGTCCTGTTTAAGAAATTGTTGCCTACCCCAAGTTCACGAAAATACCCTATTAAGTTTTCTTCGGAAAGATGTATAGTTTTTGCTTTTACATTTAGGAAGATGGTCATTTAAATCAGCTGTGTGAGGTAGAAACGGAGATTCGTTCTCTTCAAAGGGATCAAATCATGTTCCCTTCCTCTTCTGGTGACCTTGGCGTTTTGTCTACATCAAGTGACCGCACACCTGTGATCCATTCCGGTCCCTTCCTCTTCCGTTTGTCGACATTGCCTGGTGCCGACAGCATGGCGTGTTTACGGAAAGTCTTGGAATTTGAGGGTCTGCCCCTCAAAGGTGGTCTTGGTGCCTCTGTATCCTTTGATCTGCTTTATCAATTTTTACATCAGTTTGGACATTGTGACAAGAAACTACAGTGGAGCTTGAAATGGACTTGCAGTGAATCTATAGATCAATGTGAGGGGAACTGGCAGTACTGAATCTCAATCCATGAGTGTGATACATAATCACATTTATCTAGACCCTCTCTAATTTCTCTCAGCCATGGTTTGCGGTCTTCAGTGCAGATGTCATGTACACCTGTCATTAAGTATTCAATTTGTTGATGCTATTATAAATGGCATTTAAAAAACTCATTGCTTAATTGTTACTAGTATATGGAAATATTGTATCGACCCTGCTAAATTTGCTAATTAATTCTAACGATTTGTTTATAGATCCCTTCAGATTTTCCTCATACATAATCACGTTACCTACAAGTAAAGATATTTTCACTTCCTTACTTTCAGTTTCTATGTATTTTTTTTCTTTTACTTGCAATGTTGAGGATCTCTAGGAAAATATTTTTATTATTATTTTAAATTTATTTCATTGAAGTATAGTTGATTTACACTGCTGTGTTAACTTCAGCACGGTGATGAATATTGAACCATATTGAATACTGTTCCCTGTGCTATATAGTAGGACCTTGTTGTTTATCCATGCTCTATATCATAGGACAGTGTTTAAACATAAGTGGTGATGGTGGGATATCGTGCCTCATGCCTGCTTTTAGGGGGGAACCTTCCATATTTGATCATATGTATAATCTCTACAGTTGGTTTTTTGGTAGCTGTGCTTTGTGATGTTAAAGAACTTCTTTCTATTCCTAGTTTGCTCTAAGTTTTTGTCATATATAGACTGAATTTCACTGAACAAGTTTTTATGAAATATTAGGACAATCATTGGTTTTCTCTTTTATTCTGTTAAGGTGGTGAATTACATTGGTTGATTTTTAAAATTTTAAACTAATCTTTCATTCCTGGGATAAAATTAGCTTGGCTAAAATATATTATTATTTTTACATATCTCTGATCTTGAAAACTTTAGTCTTCCACAGTACCACCCTCTGCAGGCATGAGCCACAGCCCTGCCCGCCTGCAAGGACGGGAGATTGGGGTCTCCCTTCTACACAGAAGGAAGGGGAGAACTTTGTCTCACCAAGACCTACAGGAGAGAGAGTGCCGTAAGAGTTATCGATACGGGGGACTTCCCTGGTGGCACAGTGGTTAAGAATCTGCCTGCCAATGCAGGGAACACGGGTTCAATCTCTGGTCTGGGAAGATCCCACATGCCACGGGGCGACTAAGCCTGCACGCCGCAACTACTGAATCCGCGTGCCTAGAGCCGGTGCTCCGCAACAAGAGAAGCCACCACACCGCAACGAAGAGCGGCCCCTGCTCGCTGCGACTAGAGAGAGCCCGCATGCAGCAATGAAGACCCAATACAGCCAAAAAAAGAAAAAAGAAGAGTTACCGATACTGAAGCCAAAGTGAAAAGATTAAATGTCCTCTCCCTGAGAAATAAATAGTCAAGTGGTTACACCAATCCCCTTTCTATATTTTGTGTATGTTTAGGTTATTTCAATTTTTACACTTTAGTTATGTATTTATTTATTTTTTACATCTTTATTGGGGTATAATTGCTTTACAATGGTGTGTTAGCTTCTGCTTTATAACAAAGTGAATCAGCTATACATATACATGTGTTCCCATATCTCTTCCCTCTTGTGTCTCCCTCCCTCCCACCCTCCCTAAATTTTTACACTTTAAATAGAGCTTTGAATAAAGATTCAGCTGGACTTAGAATTATAACCTTAGTATTTATTACTAGAGTAAAAAGACTCAGGCAAAAGGTATGAATGAATGCTCTAGAAATTCACTCCCAGCCCCTCCCCACCAAGCATGACATAAAAGTGGCCGTCTAACCATAATCTGTCCAGAACGGGTGTATCCAAGTATATGAGCTTCCCCGCACTCACAGGCAAGACACAAACAAGCAGAAACCCCTCTCTGCCCCGACGCCCTCTATTCCTGTTGAAGTGACCACTTCCACAAGCGGGTTTACAAATTGCGGTTGTTCTCACGCGATGTTGTCACTCACGTGTGCATGTGTGCCTTCCCCATGCGTGATTATCAAGCCCTGCACACATTCTCCATGGGTGGAATATTTGGCTTATGTGTTGTCTTCTCATACTGGTTATCTTCATTTCATATACAGATTGAATTTTATATTTTCATGTATTCTGACCATTTCTTTTTCTTTTCTTTTTTTTTTTTTTTGCGGTACGCGGACCTCTCACTGCTGTGGCCTCTCCCGTTGCGGAGCACAGGCTCCGGACGCACAGGCTCAGCGGCTATGGCTCACGGACCCAGCTGCTCCGCGGCATGTGGGATCCTCCCGGACCGGGTCACGAACCTGAGTCCCCTGCATCGGCAGGCGGACTCTCAACCACTGCGCCACCAGGGAAGCCCTGACCATTTCTTTACTTCTTATTTCTTCAATCCCTACTCATCTCAGTGGAGGCAAAACCCCGTAATTTTAGCGTAATGTGGGAAAGCCCAACAATGCCCTAGGAGCAAGGATGAAGAAGTCCAGGTTGGGGGAGTCTTTCTGCAGGAGGGGGTGTGGAGCTGGGGCTGGAAGGCCGGGCACAAGGGGCAGAAGTGCGAAGAGCAGGAGAACCCAGGCCATTGGGCAGAGGGAACAGTCTGAGTAAAGGCACAGAGGTCAGGTCGGCACACTTGGGCCGTCTCGCTCCTGCGGGGCCGTGGCTGGAGGTTATGGAGGTGGAGGGTAATGGGTCTCCAGGGGAAGATGAAATACACATTTTCATGTTAGAAAGTCGCAGAGGCAAGATTGGAAGGAAGGAGACCCAACGGGAACTGGATGGGGCAGAGTCACTGCAGATTACCATCAACCACCAGGGAGGAATGCAGGGGAGGAAAGTTGAGAAAGAGTTGGGAGGTAAAATCGGCAGGAATGCGGAAGGAAGAGAGCCTGGCGTGATCAGCCTTCTGGTCTGAGCAGTACAGAGACGGAGGTTTCGTCCACCAAGGTGGGCTGGTTGCAAAGGGTCAGGTGGATGGAGCTTTTGCTCCGTCCCAGAGGAGAGAGGATAGTGGCTTGGACCAGCTCCAGGGATGGAGATGGAGCAAAATCAATGCCATAGAGAGGCACGAAGGAGGCAAAATAGATAAGACTTACTGATGGATGGGGGTCAGGGGAGAGGAGGAGAGGAGACGGCAGACTCAGAATGACTCCTCGATTTCCGGATCGAGAGATGGACGATGTTACAGGAGCACATGCGTGGAGGATGAGGCCACCAAGCCAAGAATCCCGCCACGATCCCCTCACGTCTTCTCAGATTATGGTTCGAGTTCTCGGCTCAGGACGTGCAGCACGTATCACCACAGGGACGGTCTCATGGCCCGCGAGCAGGCCCCGGGTGCCACCAAAGCTGGGACGGTGGGGGCCGCGTCTCCAAGGGGCCGCCCCAGGGCTGGGATGTGCCACGAGCTCGCGCTGGGCGTGTTGTGGCGTCAGGGCCAGAATGGCAGGTCCTGCAAACACCCGTCTGTTCTCTACATTTGCTGTTTGAGATTCCAGAGGCAATGTCACAGGACCCAGAGCAGCTGGAGAGCGTCTGTACCGATAGAAAAGCACACGTGTCCATCAGCCGCAAAGTCAGATTGCTTCTTCCCACGGGTACCTCTGCAAACAAATTTTTCAAGAGGACAGAAGCACCAGGCCGGCACGGGAGTCTCTCAGGCCGCGTTCCTCCAGCAGGGAAGATGTGGTCTGACAAACACTCGCGATGAGAAGTGTCTCTGTCTCGCCTGAGAGGCACCCGCCCCGCTGGATGGGCTGCCGTGCGGGGAAGGGGGGCTGGGGTCACTTGTGCCTAGAAAACAGTTCAGTGTCATTCAAGGCCTAACGGAGGTGTGACTAATCCATCTTTTCCTGTCAGGACTTGGGTCTCTGTGAAGCTGAGGAATTAAAGAAAAACCTGAGAGGAAATGGTGAAACATAATAAAATTGGACTCAAATCAAAGCACCTCCGAGGCTGGGAAGTTAATTATACCATCTGAGTTGTGTCGTCTGCAGAGTCTGAGACAGTAAAGTCTGTTTCTCCTTCCAGAGCGGATCTCAAGCAGCCGATTCAACTGGGGCTCCTGGTACAGGATAATGGCTCTTTTTTATTGACAGAATTGGGCAAATTAAACAAAAAAATGTATTGAGGCCCTGCTCTGTGCAGACGCTGTGCTTGCCGCCGAGACGAGTCCGACCACAGTCCCCACCCTGAGGGATCACGGGTCCCTGTAAGTGAGACACAACGTTAAGGCCGGCCACCATCGGGGGCTCTGAGAGTTAGTGGCCCAGAGTCAGAGAGCACCAAGGGCAGGGGAGTCAAGGGAGGCTTCCTGGAGGAGGTGTCCCCAGAGTCAGCGCGAGGGCAGAGGGCACTTTCCCAGAGGGAGGTAAGGCCAGAGAGGACACCCCCAATACACTGAAGTGGCCCCACATCTGCCCATGGGGGTCCATCGCAGAGAGCAGGGGCATGGTGTTTGGGGGCCCTGACAGGGGATGAGGTCAGTGTCCAGGCATGTGCGGTGCAGGTTCTGGCTGCTGACCTGTGGCCCCAGCCCTGAGTGGTGACTGCGGTCCTCTAGTCAAGCGCCTGTTCACCCGTCCCCACCATCAGGCAGCCCACCTGTGCGGTGAGATGCTGCAGGAGACCCTCGCCAACCCCAGGGCTAACGTGTCTTCTTTATGGGCACAGGTGACTGGTCAGTGCTTCTGGACCTGTGTCCCATGGGCTCAGACTACACGGCGGCCCCTGGGGAGGGGGTCAGAGGTGGGGTCTGGGCTCAGGGCTCTGCAGATAGCCTGAGGCGTCCCTCCCTAGCTCGCTCCTGAGGGGGTTCTGGGGAGGCCAGGTGCTGCTCTCGGGCCACAGCCAACAGGGGCTTGTTGACAGTCTGCCATGTGCTCACTCACACCTGTGCACGTGTGTGGGCGCGCACACGCACACACACCTGCGAGATCACGTCCGAATGTGAGTGTGAAAGTTCATGTACCTGTCTATCTCTCTCTCTACCCACCCAGTCTCTCCACCCCCTCCCCCCTTCCTCTTACCTTCCATCCACCCACTGTCCTTCCATCCATGCATCCATCCATCCATCCATCCAACCATGTCTCTATCCGTCTATCTGTCATCTACCCGGGTGCAGTTTTCCTGCTACAGCCGAAAAAGACACCAGGAGACCTGCTGAGACCTGGAGGCTGTCCCTCGAGCCTTGGTGTCCTGACCTCACTTCTCACTCCCGTGCCGTGGCGCTCTCTTTTTGTCCCCAACCTTTATCTTCACAGGGCATATGACCTGCTTACTTGTCCACAGCTGAACCCCAGAAGGGACCACGGCTCCTGTGCTGACACACTGCCAGGGAGGTGATCAGAATGTCCATGCCCGGTGGACAGAGGGAGGATGCAGGTACCATGGAGACCACTGCTGCCTCCTTCAAAGGGCCTGGTGAGGATCGAGATGTAGCATCCCAGTTGCGGCCAGAGCTCTGTGCCCTGCAACCCCCTGGTGGGACCCTGGCCTCCTGGAGGGGGTCCGTGGCCCCTCCTGTCCTGGGGAGTTCAAGCAGCCCGATGCAGAGGCTAAGGATGGGGTTTCTGTGTGCCTACTGGAGACACTTGGATGGGAAGGAGGAATTTACTCTAAGAAACAATGTGCTGAAGTGATCATACTATGAACATAACTGTTTTCCAGCCGAGCCTGCCCTCCACCTTCCCCCCCACCCCAGACAGCTCCTGGCACGTGGGCAGCCAGACAGAGGGAAGCAGACAGAACCCTGGATCCGGAGGAGCTGGGAAGACAAGACGGTGAAAGCACGTAGGGGTCAAGTACACCGGGGAAGATCCTTCTTGGAAATGCAAAATAAGGTTTTCTTACTAAGAGCCAATCAGATGGAGAGCACAGTCACTGCTGAGACTCAAAGCACTGTCCTAGAAGACGAGGTGGAGGAAACATAGCCCCCAAAATTAGAGAGAAAACCTCTAGTGAAAAATTCGACTTAGAGGATACATTTAGGAGACCGAACATTCAGATGATAGAGGTTCTGGGGGCAGTGGAGGATGGTCAATAATTAAACGAATAGGAAGTTATTCCTCCTCCACTGACAAGGAGCTGGGGTTGTCTGGCTCAATCTCACTGAATCCCAGGCAGGCTTCTGAGAAAAGGATGAACACTTGTATGTATTCTGGAAAAATTCCCGGAATCCAGGGATAAAGGGAACGTCTTAGATGCTCAGAATGAACCAGTGGTAGCAGGGGGAGTGGGACCGGCGTCACAGCTGGAGGGAAAGAGCTGTCAGGGAGGTGACGTCTGCACCCAGAGACAGAGCCCCGATGGCCCACGGGGGCTCCACACGGTGGAGGAGGGTACAGGAGGGAAAATGCCACTGAGGACGGACAGGGTGAGTCAGGGACAGGACAGCCCCCATTGAGATAGTATTATGATTGCCATTTTGTTCAATTATTGTATTACTTAATATAATTATTTAAATATAACAGTAATAACGATAAGGAAACCACATAGAAGAAATCAGGATTATCAATAAGGAAGAAGAAAGGGGAAAAATCAGGTCTATCGTGTGTTCACATTCAACGTTATCAGACTGAATCCTTCCCTGAAATGACAAGCCTGGGGAAAAACAGCAACTCTAAACCAAAAACTAGTTACCTGCAGTTTGCGTGAAACATATTTAAGAAAAATCAGTGTTGAAATGAACAGAAATTCCAGGTAAATACAAATGTAAGAAAAAGAAGCAGACGCCCATATTAATACCCACGTGCCATGCGGAATGTTTAGAATTTGAGATAAAAAGTAGTAAACAGTCACAGACATATTACGTGATTAAGTTGTAAGAAGCACAATTTCTGAATTAATTTTAAGTCTCAAACTATCAAAAACCCTATAGCAGTTAAATAAATAAATAAAGCGAAAGCTGATTACAAATAAGAGATGTGAATAAAGGGGCGTGATAGTGAGAAATTCCATCTGCTCCAGAATTGAATAAATACGTTAGACAAAAACTAAAACAGACCAGAGAATTGAATTATGCCATAAATTAACTGAATCCAGAAGATATATAATGAACTTTATTAGAGACTACGTTTTTTCATGGTTAGGGATTATCCTCAAAATCAATCCGTGTATTTCACAACTGATATCAGTAAGTATAAAAGCTGGTTGGGATGTCACAGGCCTTGTCTCCAGTTCTAAGTCAATGGAATTAAAATCAGGTAATGAAGTGGTGAACCCAGATCTGAAGGCCCTGGGGGAAGAGCCTCTTCCCAGACACTTGAATCCAAAAATGGGCAGAAGACCTAAATAGACATTTTTCCAAAGAAGATACACAGATTGCCAACAAACACATGAAAGAATGCTCAACATCACTAATCATTAGAGAAATGTAAATCAAAACTACAATGAGGTATCACCTCACACCAGTCAGAACGGCCATCATCAGAAAATCTACAAACAACAAATGCTGGAGAGGGTGTGGAGAAAAGGGAACCCTCCTGCACTGTTGGTGGGAATGTAAATTGATACAGCCACTGTGGAGAACAGTATGGAGGTTCCTTAAGAAACTACAAATAGAACTACCATACGACCCAGCAATCTCACTACTGGGCATATACCCTGAGAAAACCATAATTCAAAAAGGGTCATGTACCAAAATGTTCATTGCAGCTCTATTTACAATAGACCGGACATGGAAACAACCTAAGTGTCCATCATTGGATGAATGGATAAAGAAGATGTGGCACATATATACAATGGAATATTACTCAGCCTTAAAAAGAAACGAAATTGAGCTATTTGTAATGAGGTGGATGGACCTAGAGTCTGTCATACAGAGTGAAGTAAGTCAGAAAGAGAAAGACAAATACCGTATGCTAACACATATATATGGAATTTAAGAAAAAACATGTCATGAAGAACCTAGGGGTAAGACAGGAATAAAGACACAGACCTACTGGAGAACGGACTTGAGGATACGGGGAGGGGGAAGGGTGAGCTGTGACAAAGCGAGAGAGAGGCATGGACATATATACACTACCAAACGTAAGGTAGATAGCTAGTGGGAAGCAGCCGCATAGCACAGGGAGATAGCTCGGTGCTTTGTGACCACCTAGAGGGGTGGGATAAGGAGGGTGGGACGGAGGGAGACGCAAGAGGGAAGAGATATGGGAACATATGTATATGTATAACTGATTCACTTTGTTATAAAGCAGAAACTAACACAGCATTGTAAAGCAATTATACTCCAATAAAGATGTTAAAAAACAAACAAAAAAAGACTCTGTAAAGAAGAGACTCTCGTTCCCAAACTGGCGGGACGTCCTGGGGGTGTCGGGGGACACGCAGCTTGGTTCAATAGAGTGCTTATAAGTAAGTGTTTCATGCCAAAGAAAGACAGCTGAAGAGCAGGAAAAAGAAAGGAGAGATTAATAACACGACAGCTAAAATTAGACACTGACAGAAAAGCAGTAGAAACATGCCCAAATGCAGCAGCTATTTCTTTGAACAGGTCCGTAAATAGATGAAGCCTGTGGAACCTGATCATAGGCAAGGAAGATGACTGGGGTGTGAATGGAGGCGTGGTTCAAACCACAGACACGTCGAAACAGGCTTCCTGCGTCCATGACGAGGCCTCCCTGTCACAGTGTTTCTCCCCATTTCTGCCCGTGGGAGTCTTAAACATCCCCACAAAGTGTCGGCACCACAGGTACATTCTGGGCCCTTGGAGGCCACAGACCCTGGGCACACCTAAATCTATTTGCCCCTGAGAACCAATTTTTGCTCTGGTTCAACGCATGATATAAATGAAGACCCACACTTTATATGGTTCAGTATTCTTAGGGAGTAAACCAAGCACAGACCACAAAACACATTCCTACCCACCCCCCTCAACAAAACCCTTTCCTACCAGCTAGACCAGTCTCAGCTCAGACACCTGAGACCACCCAACACTCTTGTGTCAAACGCCCCGAGGGCGGCCAGTGGGCGGCCTCTCCCCCATCCACTCCGTACTGCGTCCCAGGTCTCTGCAACCTTCGGAAAGCTGTCCTCTGACCCCTGCAGCAGCCCAGGGGGTGTGCATCTCAGGCCACCCTCGGGAGAAGACAACCAAAGACCTGGGGACCCCTGGCTGTGTGGGGTGAGGCCACAGCAGGGCCATGGGTGCGGGGCTCTGGTCAGGAATAAGGGCAGCGTCTTCATAGAAATAAAATTTGAACCACAAAGGAAAAACTTGCCTTTGAGAATCCTGAAATGAAGTTATTAAATCTGCCAACAGTCTAATAACTGCTATGTAATATAGGGGTGCAAACAAAAGTAAACCACCAACCTTAGCCCAAGAAGCAGCAGAGACCCTGGGAATTTGCTTTGAAAATACTGCTTTCAGCAAGGCGGTGGGGTCAAATGATTTTGCAGCTGAAATCTACCTAGTTAGTGGTTCTTAAGTACCATGGAAGACATGGCGGTAGCATGGAAAACTGTAAAAAATGCCTGATTTCACGTTCGGAAACAAGTGTAATACCCACACCTTAAAGAAAGTGCACTAATTATGACTTAGATGTCAAAAATTCTAAGCAAGGGGTTAGCAAATAGAATATGGAAATGCTTTGAAAGAATAGGACAGTGTGACAATGTAGGATTTATTTCAGAAACTAAATATAATTTACCATCAGACTACTCACCAACTTCATCCATTCCACAGATAAATGGGATGAAAAATAAAGAAACATTGTATCAGAAAAACTTGAAAAGAATTTTATTATATCTGCAAGCATTCTTAATAATTGCTGTATAATATAGGAATACAAAGGAATTTTTTAATGTGATTAAAAGTACTTACCAAAAGCAACAGCAAATACAATTTTGAAGAAAAACATTACAGTCATTTCAATAAAAATAAGGAACCAGCTATTAACCCTGGTAGTCACATTACTTAGGAGCATGGTGGATTTTATTGTAAGCACATTAGGACAAGTCCATTTTCAATGTGGTTTAAACAACAGGAAAGTAGAATTCTTAACAACAACAGCAAAAATGCTTGCTGGTTTTATAACTGTTTATCTAGGAAACCAAGAAAATGGAAAAATACCTTCTAGAATTAAACTAATGACATGAATTGGTACACACACACAGACCCCTACAAGTGGATAACATATCTGACTCAAAGTTATGATAGGAAATAAAAACTTCTTAGCAATCTATTCAGAAAGAGTATCACAGGGCCAATACGAATGAAGTTTAAAGGTCTGTGGAATGACAAAACATTTGGGGCTTCTGGTTCTGGGTCAGGTGGAGTACGCAGGCTGCACCCTGTCTATCCCTTTAAATGCTATTATAAGACCCACACACAATGCCTGGAGCATACACCTGAAGGCTCTGAAAGTCTGTGGCCGAAGGCAGATTGGGCAAGAAAACCAGAATTCAAAGGACGACCAAGATAGTGGTGAACCCCCTTCCCCCCGGTACGTCCTTCAATATCTCCTGGCCTGAATCCAGGAGATACTGAAGGTGCTGATGGGGGCTCCAGGAGAGCCCTCTAGCTCTGCTTCAAGGAGGGAGAGGGATCTCCTAGCCCTTGAGAGACGGGGGAGGAGAGGTTCCCCATTGCTACTTTATCTCTCCTGTGTTATCGCAAGCCCCCAGCCCAGACAATGTCAATAACTCAGGGACGACAGCAGGAACAGAAGTGACAGAGGTGGCAAGGGTGCCCATGGCACCCTCAACACTGAGGGAGGGGGGCTTCCTATCTGAACAGAGATGCTCTGGGCCAAAAGGAGCTGGGCGAATCCCACTGCTTTTTTCTGTCTCTCATCTCCTTCCACTTTGGTTCTGAAAGTGGGTGCAGCCAGGGGGCACGTGCAGCCATAGGGGGTAAGTAAAGCCCCAGATTTGTGGCTGGAGGATGAAAAGGGGGAGCTTCTGGGAACTCAAAAGGACTGGAGATGTTGCAGAAAGAGACTGGGATGGAATTAAAATTGTTCATATAATCCCAAAGACAGAGGAAAGGAGAAACAGAGGAAAGAAAGATAGTTGGAACAAATAGAAAACAAATAATAAAATGGTAGACATACATCTAAATATATCAATACTTTTTTGAATGGCGAGTTGTTTAAACAGATGGACAGACTTTATCGGAATGGATAGAAAAGTTTGACCCAACTATACATTAGATATAAGAAACTCATTTCAAACAAAAAGATACACTCAGTTCAGAAGTTAAAGGACAGAGGATGGTATAACATGGAAGCAAGTCGAAAGAAAGCTGAATGAAGTAGCTCTATTAATATTAAACAAGGTAGGCTTCAAAGGAAGCAAAAATAAAACAGGAATAAAGAGGTACCTTACGTGAGGACAAAGGGTCAATTCACCAGGAAGACATGACAGCAATACTAAACTTGTATGCACCTAAAAATATAGCTTCAAGATAAATGGGATAAAAGGATATTAAACTAAAAGGATAAATAATTAAAAGGATAAATGGACAAATTCACAGCTGTAATTGAAGGCTTCAACACTCCCTTCTCAGTAATTGACACACCTCATAGTCAGAACATCAGAAAGACTGAAGGAGGCCTGAATCACACCACCAACCAACTGGGTTTAGCTGACGTTTGTAGAACCCCCCCATCCCCCCACCTCCCACCAACACCAGCAGAACACACACTGCTTTCCAGTGTACATGGAACATTCACCAAGGTAGACCACATCCTGGCTTATGAAACAAACTTTAACACAATTTAAATAATGGGAATCATACAAAAGATGTTCTCTGACCATAAAGGAATTAAATTTTCAATAGCAGGAAAATAACAGGAACATATCTAAACACTTGGACATGAAGTAACCCACTTCTAAATAATTTGTGGGTCAGGAGACAACCTCAGTGGAAGCTTGAAAATATTTTGAACTGAACAAATATGAAAATACATCATATCAAAATTTGCAGAATATAGCTAAAGGAGTTCCAAGAAGGAGATTTATGGAATTAATCACTTATATTGAGAAGAAAATTAGTCTAATAGTATAAGTTTTTACTTTAAGAAATTAGAAAAGATGAGCAAAGGAATCAAAAGCAAGTAAAATGAAGGAAATAATAAGGATAAGAATAAGTCATATTTCTATATTCTGGCAATAAACAACTGAACTCGGAAATTAATAAAAAAATGTCATTTACAATAGCTTAAAAATGAGATTCTTAGGGGTAAAGCTAACAAAACATATATAGAATTTTCGTGCTGAAAATTGCAAAATGCTGATGAAAGTAATCAAAGAAGATCTAACAGAGAGACATATAATGTCAGTGGATGGGAAGATTCAGCATAAGAAAAATGTCAGATTTCCCTCAGTTTATCTACAGATTTGAATTAAGTCCAGTTAAAACGCACAATTGTTTTGTAGACGTAGAAAAACTGATGCTAAAATTTACTTAGAAAGATAAAGAAAGTTGAATAGCCTAAACAATTTTAAACCAAAAGTAAATTTGGAGGCATTGTAATGCCGTATCGTAAGACCAGCTTGAAGCTGCAGTAATCGAGATCCTACCGTATTCATGGAGAGATAAACACATAGATGGATGGACCAGAGCGCAGAACCCAGAAAAAGACTTACCCAGAGGTGGCCGACTGTTTTTTTAAAAATTAATTAATTAATTTATTTTTGGCTGCGTTGGGTCTTCGTTGCTGTGCGCGTGGGCTTTCTCTAGTTGCGGCGAGCGGGGGCTACTCTTCGTTACGGTGCGCGGGCTTCTCATTGCGGTGGCTTCTCTTGTTGCAGGGCATGGGATCTAGGCACGTGGGGTTCAGTAGTTGTGGCTCGCGGGCTCTAGAGTGCAGGCTCAGTAGTTGTGGTGCACGGGCTTCGTTGCTCCACAGCATGTGGGATCTTCCCAGACCATGGCTCGAACCCATGTCCGCTGCACTGGCAGGTGGACTCTTAACCACTGTGCCACCAGGGAAGCCCTGGCTGACTGATTTTTAACAATGGCACAAAGACAATTCAGTGGAAGAGAATAGTCTTCCAATAAAAGATGTTGGAGAAATTGGATCTCCATTTACCAAAAAGTAAACCTTGACTTAAATCTCAGTGCTTATGCAAAAGCTAA
Source organism: Phocoena sinus (assembly GCF_008692025.1). Lineage (NCBI taxonomy): Eukaryota > Metazoa > Chordata > Mammalia > Artiodactyla > Phocoenidae > Phocoena > Phocoena sinus. Next base: position 1,325,698 of record NC_045772.1, read on the forward strand.
CCCAGAAATGAGCCTCAGATCTAAATGTAAAGTGTGAGCTATACAACTTTTGTAAGGAAACATTGCAGAAAATCTTGTGACCTGTCACCAGGAACACAATACATAAAAGGAAAAAAACATTGAAAATTGGAAATGATAGAAGTTAATCATTGTACTTATAGCTATTTACCTGAAAGAGATGAAATTCATTGTTTGTATAAAAAATGTGCACTAATGCTAACGGTGACTCTGTTCATAGCCAAACACAGGAAACAATCCAAATGTCCTTTGGCAGATGAATTGGGATCCACACTGGATATATCTGAGCGATGGAATAACAGAATGGGATACAGTAGAATCTGTGCCCTGGAACTGCCCCGTGGGAGTGGACTCAGCAGTGAACGTGAACAGAACATTGACTCACACAAGAGTACGTGGGTTCTCCAAAAGAGCCGTGTGGGTGAAAGGAACTAGTCTCAGCAGGTTACACACACTGTGATTCTCTTTTTATGCCATTCTTGAAAGGCGTAACTACAGACATGGAGAACAGATCAGTGGCTGCCAGGGGACAGGGGCAGGATGGAGAATCACACGAGCAAGGTCCTGTGGTGACAGATTCCCATCCAGCTGGACTGGATCTAAACAAGTATTAAAACTCATGACTGTCTACACATTCCTCTTAAAGCCCATTTTACTCTATGGTAACTTAAAAAGGAATAGAATAAAACAAGAGCACCAGCCCAGAAACTTTTAAAAAAAGTATGAACAAATTGAGAGAGAGAGAGCAAGCTCTTCTACAGAATAATTCAATATCATTTCATCACATAAATTAATAATTTAATTAAAATGTCAATAAAGCAAAAAGTCATGTCGAAAGCTAGACATTTAAAAATAGAACAGAATAAAAACCGAAGCAGTATGAAGGAAGTAAGACACAGAAATTAATGAACTTGGAAATGAAAATCAACCGAATCAAATGGCAGCTCTTAGAGCAGATTATTAGGACTGCGAACATCATCAGGATGGATGAAGGCAAAAGGACTAAACCATGGTATACATTTTAGGAGCCAAAAAAAAGACCACGACTTCAAGAAGCAGCCAAGATTAAAAAGATAATAGTATGAATAATTTAACACCAATACATTTTTAAAAATTAGGTGAAATAGAAAAATTACAAGAAAGACAACAGATATAATTGAAGCAGAGGAAGAAAAAAACCCTTTAATTCTCATATTACCATTTAGGAATTGGAAACACAGAGGAGAATTCTTCCTTCCAAGAAAGCACAACACCTGGCTTTTTTTTTTTTTTTTGCGGTACGCGGGCCTCTCACCGCTGTGGCCTCTCCCGTTGCGGAGCACAGGCTCCGGACGCACAGGCTCAGCGGCCATGGCTCACGGGCCCAGCCGCTCCGCGGCATGTGAGATCTTCCCGGACCGGGGCACGAACCCGCATCCCCTGCATTGGTAGGTGGACTCTCAACCACTGCGCCACCAGGGAAGCCCAACACCTGGCTTTTTAAAAGGCAAATTCTACCAAATGTTTGTGGAACAAAATACAAATTTTCCATCGCATACACAGTGGGCATTCCCTAAGTCATTTTAAGAGGCTTATGTGACCTTGATAGTAGAAGAAAACATTGGTCTCAAACAAGACAATTATGAGAAAAGTGTGAATAGGACAATGTCACCCATAAATATAGATACAAAGATCTTAATTACTAGCAGTAAGAAGAATGCAACAGCATATAAAAAGGAAAACATCATTGCTTATTGAATTGGGCTTATCCCAGGAATGAAAGAGACGTTTAGCCATAGAAATCAGCTTCTGTATTTCTCCACATTAATAAATTAAAGGAGCAAAATGATATCTTTTCTCAATGGACTCAGTTAAACTGTCTGATACAGTTAAATATTTGAATAATAAATATTATAATAATAAATAAAAATATTATTTAATTAATGTTAAAAGTTATAATACCAGCAATAATCTAAGAAGACATACATAAGACATTTTTGGAGAAAATTACAAAATCTCTGAAAAAATTAATGAGCTAAAAATTAGGAAAGATATACCATATGCATGGACTTTGGGATATTACTATAAAAATATTGATTTCCCTGGAACTAAATTATAAAAGCAATTTAATTCCAGTGAAAATCCCAACATGTTTTTCTATTTTTTTTTTTTCTTTTCTTTTTTAGGAGAAGCGTCCTGACGCACTGCTTTTAAACGGAACAGAGCAGAGTTGAGAAACCAAACTTGTGTGCAGTCTCTAAATGAAAGGAAGAGATGGAAATGTCAGATATTTCAACAAATAATGTTTCAACAAATTATTCTCGTCACAAAAAATGGACTTTGATCCCAATTCATACCATGTACAAAAATTAATTCTATTTGAATTAAAGACCAAAATATAAAAGATAAACTAACCCATTTTAGAAGACAACACAGGGGAAAACTTTTATACCCTCAGGGTAGGAAAGTATCTCTTCAACAAGACACAAAAAGCACAAACTAAGAAACAAAAGACTGATGATTTTAAGTCTATTAAAGTCAGGTAACACTGCTCAGCACCTAATAATGTAAATTCAGGGAAGAAGCAAGTTGCAAAGGTGGAGAAAAATCATGGCAGAACACGTGACAGACTGTGGGTTAGTACCTGGAACATAGGAAAACCTCCGCACATCGGGAAGGAAAAAGGAAAGTCCATACAAAAGTGGGCAAAAGACATGGAAGGGAAAACCTGGATGATCAATAAATATACCGAAGGATAATCACCATTCCTCATGAGCAGGGAATTGCAAAATGCAATGAGATCCCACTACACGCCCGCGCACGTGCAGCACGCACAGGCACACGGCCACACATGCCAAGAGGGCACCCGGGGAGTAAGTGGGGCTGCCTTAGGCTGTTGGGTAGTGAGGCGTCCAGCTTCCGAAGCCAGCCTAGCTTCACGGCACACCTGGATCACGCATCTCCCTCAGGCCGGCAGGTGCACCCCTCGGACTGGAGCATCTGGAGTGAGCAACGTTCACGCGTGCAGCTAGAGACGTGTGCGAGCGCGCACACAGCTGTCGCGTTCACGGCGCCAAGACCCGAGACCATCTCACCGCCGCCAGCAGCAGCGGGGTGGGTCCCACGTAGCACGTCCGTAAACGCAACATCACATCGTGCTGTAAATTACTGGCTTTCAGCTGCACACATCAGACAGCGATGATTCTCAAACACCTGCTCTTGGAACGGCAAAAAAAAAGACAAGCCGTAGAGTACATTCACTATCATTCCATTTATAGAAAGTTCAAAACAGGGCAAATCTAAACTATACGTTATCTGCAGACATGAGTTGTGGGTGTACAACAATCTTATCTAAAAAGAAAGGGGATGATTAAGGCAAAATTTAGGATGGATTTTATTTTTGTAAAGAGGAAGCAGCTCATGAGCATGGAGGGCCCCTAGGAGGCATAAAGTACTGGGAATGTTCTCTTTTCCAGGCCAGATGGTGGGTACACTGTAAACCTATATTACGATTATTATTAGGTCTCAGTATGTTCACACTAGCTCTGAAAGCCCCTAACTGGAGGCTGTGTCTCAGAGGAGAGAAGGAGGCTCTTGGCCTTGGGGCTCTGCTGGATGTGGAGCACAAGGGCAGCGAGGCCTCAGGGACGCCGTGGGGTCGGAGGAGAGGGTGGGTCCGGGGCCCTGGTTCAGAGGGCACGGCGCCTCCTGTCACCACGTGAATTCACGTCCCACTGTGGTGGCTGCCGAACGCAGATGTAGCAAGACCCCGATCTCCTGAGTTAAAACCGTGATTGTTTGGTAGACACTCCCAGTGGAGTCACGTCAAGGCACTTGGTTCCAGCTGTTCTGGTGGGTCTGGAGCTTGGGCACTGCCTCTGCTGGACAGTCACAGCCCCCGGTCCTCCATCTTCCTCAAGGGAGCAAACCGATACATGTAGAGGGCTTAGCGCGGTACCTAGAACTCAGTATGGATCAGCGGTTCTCACTGCCATCGGGAGAGTGAGAGGTCTGGTCTCGGGTGGTTGGGAAACAGCCGCCCACACCCAGTCTCCTCAGAAACACTTTCTGCAATCGCGTCGCGATGGGCATGTGATTGCAGAGGTGCCCTGAAAGAGCCAGCCTGCAGATCTCGCCGGCATTGTGTGGGTTGTTCTCTCAATTCTCCGAAGAGCTTGGAAGCTGCAGTGAGACATTCAGGAGAGGGGGATCCCCAGGGTCACCCACCTGGACCTGCCCTCAGAGACAGAGCAGTTTGGAAGCAAGTCTGTGGGAAAGGCAGGCTTAAGGACTGCTGGCCCGGACGCCTCTCGAGAGGGAGGGGTCCGGGGGGCCCTGAGGCGGGGGGGACCCATGCCACCTGGCTGACAGTGGAGGGCCCAAGGGGACAGCGGCTTGCTAGTCTCTTCCACGTCCCCATGTCCTGGCCAGTGGGACGTGTGGGAGGGGCCACAGAGCATGGCACGACGAGGAGCTGTGAAGCCCAGGTGAGCACGTGTGCACCTGCCTGGATGCGCACCTGCGGACATGCAAAAAAAAATTAAATTAGAAATGAATAGCGTATATTAACGCATATATGTGGAACCTAGAAAAATGGTGCAGACGAACCGGTTTGCAGGGCAGAAATTGAGACACAGACGTAGAGAACAAACGTGTGGACACCAAGGGGGGAAGGCGGCGGCGGGGGTGGTGGTGGGATGAACCGGGAGATTGAGATTGACACGTATACGCTGATGTGTATAAAATGGATGACTAATAAGGACCTGCTGTATAAAAAAATAAATAAAATTCAAGAAGAAAAGAAGTAATGATAAATGCAAAGGCCATGTGATGAGGAATCATGAAACGTACCCAGAATTGAATGACATTTCCCTGCAAAAGAGAGGGAGGGGCAGCCTGATGAGGGAAGAAGTAGAGGGTAATAAAAACCATAACAAAGTAAAGGTGTAGTTCCTGCGCTGTGAGCGCTCCTAAGGGCTGAAGGAGCCTCTCGCAGCCTCACAGCTCAGGACGGTTTCCTCCAGGACCTGCCCGCCGCCCTTGTGAAACAGCCTCCAGGGACGTTTGGTGGACGCCTTGCTCCAGTTCACAGACTACCTCCTGCCCTGAGGATGGGGAGCCCACGAGGGGGTCCCCACCTCTCCATGATCAAGTCAGCACTGACTGGGACGAAAGGGACAGAAGCCCTGTTGCTCACGGACCGCCTATGTTTTTCTTGAGACGTGGACGGAGTGGGGTGTATCTGCGTGGCCAGGACAGGTGAGGTTCCTTCTGTGACTTCTCAGCAGATGGCCTGAGACACGCAGCACACGGCCTTCATGCGTACTCAGTAGCACACCTGCTTTCTTTCTCTACAACATATTTGGAGAAGTTTTCTGGGTTGGGGGAAGATTTTGTTTTTTTAAAAAATTTCCCGAACAACCTGGGTGCATGTGTTCGTGTGCCTGCACGTGTGTGCGTGTGTATGTGTGTGTGTGTACACACGAGGGGGGTTAAGGGGGAAGCGGCCGCTCTGGCACCTGCCCACCCCCACTGGCTTCGCCCCTCAGTCACTGGGAGGAATGTGGCATTGAAAGCCTCCGGGGAGCCAGGTGGGGAGCTGGTTTGCAGAGGGGAGTCTGGCACCTGAGGCCCAGCTTGACTAGAAGCTTCTGGAAGCCGAGCCAGGGAGTGACTCCAACACCTGGCGTCCGTGCCAGACCTGGGCCTGACCCAGCTTTCTCATTACTGAGTATTATTTAATGAACTCTTGGAAAGTCCCCTCAAATGCAGTGCATTTTATCTCACATTTTATTGTGAATATCTCACTGTTTACTTATATTCATTCAGGATATAGTATTCAGCGCCTTGAGAAAAGCAATTTCAAAATAGATCAGGAAAAACAATGACAGCCCTGACACTTGGCCTGAGAGGATAAAAGGGAAGAAGGCCAGGGAAAATGAGAATATACGCCTCAGAAATAGCACTGAATCCATGGCTCTGTTTGCACCATCAGTCAGGGTTTTGGGAGAAATGACAACATCTCAAGTATACAAAAAAGAACCAAGAAAAATGTAACAGGTACATCTGTGTCCACTACCACGGGCAACATCTGGTTGTATTTGCTTTTGATTTTACGAAGAAAGCTGATTTTAAAGAGTAAACAATTACGGTGAACTTGGCTTGTAATTTTTTGCTCTGGGTTTTGTAGTTCACTCTATAAACAATTTGTATTGTATTTCAGTGCTTTACATTTTAAAATAAAATACAGCTTCTTTGGGACTTTCTGTTTCACACAATATGACCTGTGTTGATTTGGTCACTTGTTTTAATAGTGACGTGCTGTATCTCACTTATCAATAAACAGTCCTTTATTTGTCCATTCTCAGGCTTGTTCCCAGTTATTCTCATCACTGTTGTTTATGTCAGAAGCATTCCTGTGTTTGTTTCCTTGTGACAGTCCTTTATGTCAGTGGTTGAATGTTTTGTTCTTCTTCCTCCAAAAGAACTTTGAAAATTTATGAAATGTCGCAAAAGTTTTCAAGTTGAAATCCAGATTTGTCACTGTGTGTTTAATAACTACTTAGAATGTAAACTATGACTTTGGATTTTGTGTACAGGCAACCTTGGGGACCCTATGAGTTTGATTCCAGACCACCACGATGAAGCAAATATCAAAATGAAGTGAGTCGTGTGACTTCCTTCGTTTCCCAATGCATATAAAAGTTATATTTAGGGCTTCCCTAGTGGCGCAGTGGTTGAGAGTCTGCCTGCCGATGCAGGGGACACGGGTTCGTGCCCCGGTCCGGGAAGATCCCACGTGCCGCGGAGAGGCTGGGCCCGTGAGCCATGGCCACTGAGCCTGCGTGTCCGGAGCCTGTGCTCCGCGACAGGAGAGCCACAACAGTGAGAGGCCCGCGTACCGCAAAAAAAAAGGTTATATTTACACTATACCGTAACCTATTAGGTGTGTAATGGCATTATGGCTTAAAAAGATCATGTACATATTTTAATCAAAAAATACTTCATTGCTAAAGAACTGTCATCTAATAATGCAGGGATGTCACAAGGCTTCAACTTGTATAAAAAAAGCAGTATCTGTGAAACACAGTGAAGCAAAGTACAATAGAGCGAGGTGTGCCTGTGTGTGCTTTCAGTAGACTTTCTCAGAGCCTCATTTATCATTCCTTGGATTTATGGAAGATATCATAATTGGCAAGGCTCGTCATCATGTCAGAAAAGTTTAAAGTTTACTGACTTTAAGTAAAACCTTCAAGACAACCTTCCTACTTATGTATTCTGATTCTAAGATGGGTAGTTTGACAGAGAAAGAGAAAAAGATAGAGATAGAGATAGAGATGGAGAAGGGGATGTGGATGGGGATGTAGAAGAAGGAGAAAAGATTGAAACATGCTGTCTTTGGTGACTTGGTGGCTTGGGTGAATACAGTGCTGACACTTCAAATATTTCTTACCACAGCTCTCAGAGGAATTCACCATAGTAAGATTAAGATTCACGACGGATGGTAATTCTGTTTCGCTTTGTCAGGAGAGCAATTGCATCAGGAAATGGAGAAGAAGAGGCAGGCATCTTCACCAGGTCGGGGCTGGGCATAGTGATGGAACGAGGACATACATTTGGATGTACTAGGACTCCCACTCAACACTGCTGAGAATCCAAGCATGAAAAATCCCTAAAAAGGAAAAATTAATAATAAATATAGGGATTGGAAAGGAAGAGAGACCATTGTGCGTACGATTACATATTTAAAGAATCTTTAATAGTCTACTGACAAATTATGAGAATCGGGTGAATTTGCCAAGGTCACTCAAATTCTGCTCCATATGCAAAAATCAATTATATATTTTTTATGTTGGCAACAAACAAGTAGGAGATAAAGTTAAGAAAACAACGTCATTTGCAAAAAACATCCAAACACATTAAAGGTATTTTGCATAGGAACAAATCTAACAAAATATGTAACATTTTTTACCCTGAAAAGTATAAAATATTATAAAACAAATTGTTGGAATAAATTAAGAAAGACTTAAATAAATGGAGAGGGACATTGTGTTCGTGGATTGAACTCAAGCTCTGTCAGCCTCCCGGTAATATCCTTGGGGGGAACCTGAGCAAAGCTGACTCTAAAGTTTGTATGTGAATGCAGGAGCCAAAGAAGCTGGGACAACTAGCACCTGGGGGTGCTCCATGACCACTCCCCAGTCCTGGGGTTCACCGGAGGGACTTGCTTGGCTTGACACAGAGCTACTCACAGTGAAGTTTTACTCCAGTGAAAGGCTTGTACAGAAACTTCAGAATAATGCGTTGAAGACAAGAGCCAGAGAGACTACGCGCAGTTTCCCCAGCCTCCTTCTGCGAGCTCGTGGATGTGCCCTTGACTCCAGATGAGAACCGTGGAGATGCGTGTGCCGTGCCTCCGTGCAGGGATGCCCATTCCAGCCTTGGTCTCCAGTGGTCTGACTCCAACTCAGGCAGGCACTGGAGATCAATAAAGCATAGATGCTCAGCCTTTGCCCCCGGCTCCTGGCATACAGCTCCTATAACCCTTGCAGTCTCTGGGGTGACAGAGTGTCTTTTGTACGCTAATGGAATGCCTGGTGACGGGGTGGAGTGGGAGGCCCTTGACAGGCTCAGGGTCAGGGCTGGTCCCCAGAAAGACCAAGAGTCAATTAGAGGATTGGACTTTTCAGCCCAAATCTCAGGCTCCCAGGGAAGGGGAGGGGGCTGGAGATGGAATTCAATCCCCAATGGCGGGTGATTTGATCAATCAAGTCCTTGTAATGTAACCTCCATAAAACCCCTAAACGACAAGGTCCAGAAAGCTCCCGGGGTGCTGGGAGGGTGGTGCCCCCAGAGAGTGTGGAAGCTCCTCTCCCCATCCCTACACCTGCCCTGTTCATCTCTTCCATCTGGATGAACCAGAGTCGGACCCTTTACAATTACTGGTGATAGTAAAGCGTGTTCCTGAGCTCTGTGTCATTCTAATAAATTACTGAACTTGAGGAAGGAGTCATGGGAACCCGCAGGTTATAGCAGCCTTTGGTCAGAAGCACAGGTGGAAACCCCAGACTTGCCACTGGTGTCTGAAGTCAGGGGGCAGTCTCGTGGGACTGAGCCCTCAACCTGTGGGCTCTGCGCTGGGTAGGTGGTTCGTGTCAGGACTGAATTGAATTGCTAAACACCTGGTTGGTGTCAGAGGGCTGGAGAATCGGCTGGTGTGCAGAGTAAAAACCTCATACACCTGGTTGCAGAGGTGTTGACGGGGGAGAACACTTCGGGTGCATCTTAACGTTTATATTAAACAATATGATGGTCAGGTCCATCTTGACCTACTGCAAATCTTCCAAAAGTTTAAACCTCAGACTGTGAACAGGAATCACTGCCGAGGCTGCAATGATGAACAAGGTCTGAGTAAAACACCTGCCCTGTTAACTCTTCCCTCACACAGGAGAATCTACCTGTCAGATATCAGGACCTGGTGGAAAAGTGGGGTGTGATGTGGATGCAAATGTGGACTAACAGACCAAAGAGGCCAGGTGATGGCCGAGAGCCGACCCGTGTATATGTGGTCAGCAGGTTAAGGTCGGGTGGCATCGGGGAATAAACGGTCCAGGGTGAACTGAATGTTCGTATGGAAAAAAATAAATGTTACCTCACATTTTAACCAAAATTCAGTTCCAGAAGGAAAAAGTGAAGTGTTCTCATCAACGAACTCGGTAACAATTTACTAACCAGATACAAATGCTTGAACTGTACAGGAAAGGAGTTCTGACTACATGAAGATGATGACCTTGTGTGCAGCCAAGGACACCCCAGGGTGGAGAAGACACTCGCCGTAGACCCACAAAGAGACCCACTATGAGTGTCCCACAAAGTCCTCTCATACAAAATCGGTAGTTTTTAGTTACGAATCAGTGAATGGCACAAACCTCATGGAAAGCCAGGCAAATGACTTGAATAAGCACTTCACGAAAGGGTGAGTCCAGGAGCCCGTAGATGTGAGGAGGGCTCGTCATCAGGAAGAGGAGAGGCGGGGCACAGGTGACCGGCTGCACCCCCGTGGGTGACCGGGATGGAGAGAAAGGGCTCCCAGCAGCTCTTTCCTCTGGCCTTTTCTGGAGCATCTCCCCAGACAGCCCTGGAGGGCTGGAGCCAGCTCGTGCCCACCAGGCACACGTCCTGTGGGGGGACTCACGCCCTCGCCGTGCACACTTTTATAGGGGATGTGTAGGTCCTCACTTGGCGTACGTCCTGCGGGGGACGCACATGTCCTGACAGCATACCCATCCTGTGGGACACGGGTGAAGGAATTTCCAGGGAGCGGGCAGGCATCCGGGGGGAGAGACAGCAACTTTACCTCTGTTGACTGAAAGTGCACAACATAAAGTCAAGAGTTATGTTTTATTTGACAGACAAAACTGAGGACTTAAGCCAGGGACACAGCCTCTCAGATAGCTCAGAGATTGCTCTGCAGAGGCGAGGGAGGGGCGAGGATCTAGAGGAGTTTTTGCAACAAAGACCCACTAGTCAGAACGTCAGAAGATTACTGTTCATTAAAGAAAACCAGACATCTCAAGTTAGGGAATTTAGCGCTTTTCTATGCATGGGAAGATGCAAGAGTCTGGGCTCACTGCAATCATCCCTCTGATGTGCACCTTAGCTACATGGGGCCAGCATGCTGTGCTTTCTCAACCCGAGTCTCCTCAGGGGGCACCGCTGGGGGTGCTGCAGCAGTTGACTGCTAGATGGGGGGCATCCTGTTTCCATCCTGAGCTCCCTCAGGGCTCACCGTCAGGGCGGCTATAAAGTGGTAGCTTGACGGCTGCAACATCCTTGGTTTACTGATAACGACGGCAATATTTTTCTTCCACATCTCCATTGCAAACCATCAAGAGCTGGGTTAGCTAAGCATCACATTTCATCCGTCGTTTAAAATTGTCATTTAGAGGAAGATGGAGTGCTTTCCCTCATCCCCCTGCAAAGACCAACTAAAGGCACTGGACGTCGTATATAAAACAAACAGAAGGAGACTCTGAAAGATGGAGAGAAAATGTCAGGTCAGTGAGTCGTGTCAGGAGCCAGGGAAGGACATGACGGGGGTTTCCTGGGGGTTTCTTTTTGTCTTGTGTACCCCAGAACTGAGGCTGAAGAATTGGTGGCCCTGGAAGGCCACCTGTGGGGTTAAGATGTCCTAACAAAAGCTCACCGTCCCCACCCCAAAGACCAGAAGAGGGCAGCCTCGCAAGGCTGCTTCAGTGTTTGAAAATCAGTCCCCCTTGGTCGTGGTGTGTGATTCTGTATATTACTGAATTCTATTTGCTGCTCTTCTATTAAGGATTCCTTTATCTGGGTTGATGAGGGATGCTGGGGTATGGTTTTTTTTTTTTTTTGGACTGTCCTCGGGTGGTTTCGGTACCCGGACAATACCAGCTTCATCCGTTTGGGGGTGCTGTTTCCTCTTTCATTTTCCTGGAGATTATGTAGAACTGGTGTTAATTCTCCATTGAAAGATGGGTAGAATTCTTCATTGCAATCATCTGAGCCTGGGGACTTCATTTTGGGAGTTTTAAAATTATGAACTAAATTTCTGTAATAGCTATAAAGTTATTCGTATTATCTCTTTCATTGTTGAGCAGTGCTGGTAGCTCGTGATTTTTGAGGAATGGCCCATCAGACCTAAGCTGTCAGATTTGTGTGTGTAGAACTATTTGTCATATTCTTTTATTTTTATTACTTTGTGTCTGCAGGGGGTGTATTGACAGCCCTCATTCCCCATGTTGATATCGGTGATTTGTGTCTTTTTTCTTTTTTTATTATCAGTCTTCCTGGGGCTCCTACAATGATGCTGTGCTTTGTAAAGAATAATCCTTTGCTTCACTGATTTTCTGTATTGTTTTTCTGTTTTCAGTCTCACTGATTTCTTCTTTTATCTCTATTCTTTTCTTCCTTCTGCTTACTTTAGGTCTATTTTACTCTTTTTTATAGGTCCTTGAAAAAGAAATAAAAGGCATACAACTGAGAAAGAAAGAGTAATACTGTTCCTATCTGCAGATAATGAAATTGTCTAGGTAGGAAATCTCCAGGAATATACCGAAAAAAAAGAGGCAATAAAAAAACCAAAACGAACCAACCTCCTAGAACTAAAACAAATAAGGTGGCTCTGTGAGGTCGCAGGATACAAGATAAACATACAACATTCAGCAGTATTTCTATGTAGAGTAATGAACAGGTGGACCCCCAAATAAAAAATACAAAACCACTCAATAAATGAAACACTTAGGTGTAAATCTAACAAAAATGTACAGGACTTGGATGCTGAAAAGTACAAAATAGTGATGAAAGAAATCAAAGCAGATCTGAATAAATGGAGAGACATTTATTTATTAGGTCCGTGGACTGGAAAAATCAGCAGAGGAAGATGTCAGTTCTCCCCAGATTGATGTACAGGACTAACATTATTCTTATCAAAATCCCAGCAAGATGTGTTTATAGATGTAGACAAGATAATTTTAAAATGCATAAGAAAAACAAAGAAACAGCTAAAATAGCTAAAAGTAGTTTTGAAAAAGAAGAAGGAAGTGGGAAGGATCAAGCTCCCAATTTCAAGGCTGGAGCCATAGTCATGAGACAGTGTGGTAGCCGCAGAGGGACTGCCACACAGATACTGGGACAGAACAGAGAACCTGGGAACAGACCCACAAAAATATGCCCAACTTATTTTTGACAAAGGTGCAAAAGCAGTTCGAGAGGAAAGTTCATCTTTTTAACAAGTGGTGCTGAAGCCATGAATGACTAGACTCCAAAAACGAACTTGACAGAAACCACAGACTTTGTACAGAATTAACCCAAAATTCATCATGGATTTTCATGTAAAATGTAAAACTATAAAACTTTTAGGAAAAAAGAGGAGAAAGATCTTTGGAAACTAGGGCTAGGTTCCTAGGCAGCAAGTTCTAAAAAAATTGACAAATTGGACAACATGAAGGTTTAAAATTTCACAGTTCAAAACACCTGTTAAGAGGATGAAACCGTCAGTTACAGGCTGGGAGAAAATATCTGTAAATCACATAGCCAACACAGTACCAGTATCTACAATATAAATGAACTCTCAAAACTCAACAGTAAACAAACAAACCTATCAATTGAGAACATGGGCAAAGACATTAAGTGACATTTCACCAAAGAGGATGTACAGATGCAAAGGAAGCACATGAAAAGATTTTCAACATCATTAACCATAAGAGAAATGCAAATTTAAACCACGCTGAGATACCGGATCTATCAGAATGGCTGAAAACTTTTAAAGGGTTATAAGGATGCTGAGAATCGGGATCACGCAAACATTGCTGGCGTTGGTTTAGGAGGGCACAGCCTCTCTGGAAAACAGCATGGCGGTTTCTGTTTCTTTTTTTTTTTTTTTTTTTTAATTTTTTAAATTTATTTTTGGCTGTGTTGGGTCTTCGTTTCTGTGCGAGGGCTTTCTCTAGTTGCGGCGAGCGGGGGCCACTCTTCATCGCGGTGCGCGGGCCTCTCACTACCTTGGCCTCTCTTGTTGCAGAGCACAGGCTCCAGACGCGCAGGCTCAGTAGTTGTGGCTCACGGGCCTAGTTGCTCCGCGGCATGTGGGATCTTCCCAGACCAGGGCTCGAACCCGTGTCCCCTGCATCGGCAGGCAGACTCTCAACCACTGCGCCACCAGGGAAGCCCCTCTTTCTTTTTTTTAATTGAGGTATAGTTGATTTACAATATTATGCTACTTACAGGTGTACAACATAGTGATTCAAATGTTTTATATATTATACTCCAGCACCAGCGTCCACGCAGTAGAAAGAGCTCCCGAGCATGGATACCGCCAGAGTCTATGTCCCCAGGGTGAGCGGCAGCCACTGCTGCTGCCCCTCCCCCCTTCCCTAGGAGACCCTCCAAGACCAGCAGGTGGATCTGGCCCAGGCTCCCATCAAATTACTTCTTCTGCCGTGGGTCTGGGAATGTGTGAGATTTGTGTGTGCCCTCTAAGAGTGAAGTCTCTATTTCCCACAGCCCCCTGGTTCTCCTGAAAGTAAGCAACTACTGAGCCTGTGCTCTAGAGGCCGCGAGCCACAATTACTGAAGCCCGTGCACTGCAACTACTGAAGCCTGCCCGCCTAGAGCCCATGCTCTGCAACAAAGAGAAGCCACTGCAATGAGAAGCCCACGCACTGCTACGAAGAGTAGCCCCCACTTGCGGCAACTAGAGAAAGCCCGTGCAGCGACGAAGACCCAATACAGCCAAAAATAAATAAATAAAAAATAAATAAATTTATAAAAAATAAAAAAGAGGTTGACGGGATTAAAGGAAACTAGACTGGGTGAAAATGGAGGAGGGAACGGAGATTTTGCTCATTGCTGTAAATTTAGCAACAAGTCAATGTTACAAAAATCACAGTGCCAGAAGAAATGGATTTACCTGAAGACGGTGTCCCTGCAACACTGCCCAAGCCAGAGGGCATGTTTGGGCAGCACGCCAGGTCCCCTCTGTTCCATGGACACTGAACAGTGATTAAGAGGACCTGGGCACCTGGGCACCTGGGGACATGGGGACCTGGGGATCTGAGGACCTGAGAACCCGGGGACCTGGGGATCTGAGGACTTGGGGATCTGGGAACCTGGAGACCTAGGGACCTGGGGACCTGAGGACCTGGAGACCTGGGGACATGGAGACCTGGGGCACAGGGCCAATAGGTGTGGCAGGAGGTGCTTTCCCTCCCCCACCTCTCCCCGCATGTGTCCCCACCACCAGGAAAGGCCCGTGTCACGCACTTTCTACCTACTGGGCTTCAGTCAATGTCTGTGGATCTTCAGGGCTGGCTTATGTCCCTGACAAGGTGCCTCGGGACAGGCACCTACCCTTTTGTGCTCATTGCTGGGGAGGTTTATTTTGTGGCTCAGGTGTGGGTGCCTTGAGGGCAAGAAAGTTGATCTGATTGACCTCCCACCGATCCCTGTCTGAAGGCTTGACAAACTCGCTAAAGGAAGAAATGCATGATTGATCTACGTGATCAATAACAGGAAGGTGAGTTCCACATCAGTCAGCGGCGACCCCCAGGGCCGTCACCCACCTCAGCTCCTTGGGACCCAGCCACCACACAGTGTCCGCAAGCCACGACTGGCCACAAGCCGATCAGCCAGCCCAAGGCAATGGCCTTTGTCCTTCACCACTCAGGGCAGCCTTGCCTGGACCCTGACACTTCCAGCCCCTGACTCTGCCTGAGGGTCCATCCTTGGAGCACCAGCCTTCTCTCAAGCCCCATCCCTGACCAGTAGGTGGTGAGGCCTGCGGAGAGGGGACTCTGAGAGCAGTCATGGGGCTGAGGGCAGGAGGCCCCGATGGGCGGTGCTGCGGGTCCCAGTCCTGCTGAGGGAGTCACAGGGTGGAGGGACCTCGTACAGCACCAGGGGCACCACGACGTGAAGGATGGGCTCCTGCAGAGGGGCGAGCACGGGTGTGGTGGGCATGGCTCCCCAGGGACGTGTCTCCAGGAAGGACAGTCCTTTCAGCACGCTGGGTTCGTCGGAGCATGGTTCACACTGGGTTTCCCTGCACACATGGCAGGCATGGCGAGTGAGTGCAGCTTATGTGTGGCCCTCGGGGCAGTGAGGATGCTGGGATGCAGGCAGCTCACACCACTCCCCGCTCCTCTGGGTACCACCCTCAGAGGCAGAGTCTGCTTGGTGAGCGTTCTGAGGTCCCTGGGGGGAGAGAATGAAGGGGCCATGTTGGCACTAACCTCGGGCAGGACGGGCAGAGACTCAAAGAGCCCTTTTCTGTCCTCCACTGACCTCGGCACACAGGCTGGGAGTCTCTTTGGGGCTTACACGTTGGTGGAGATGGATTCTGCCACCTTAACCATGTACCCGAGGGGCCTGAGGGAAGCGTGGATCCATGGGATGTGGGGTGTGCAAAGTCTGAGAAGGTCTGGCTGGGAGGCTGAGGACGGGGCCCCAAGGGGGTCTGCTCTGAATAAAGCAGGTGTCTGGGAAACATCAGAGCAGAGCCTCCCAAATCTCAGAGCCGAAGGAACCCTTCCAAGGACCTCTCCCGATGCCCATTTCACAGATGGGGAGACTGAGGCCCAGGTCACCCAGGCTTGGCAGTCCTTCTCACCCCGGGCTCCCCCTTTTCCAGCTCATCTATTCCAACTCTCCTCAATCCTGGATCTTCTAGGTTCTTGGGCAGAGGAATCATGGCCTCAGGGCCGTGTGACCCTTAGCGTTTTGCTCCCTGTAACGGTAGGAACAGCCCACCTTTCAGGACCTGAAACTCCCCACCGGCCCACAGCAGATATCCCTGCGCTGTTGTCTGTTGTCTGTTCAGTGGAGCCCTGGGTGCCTCTGGGGGATGTGGGCTGGACTCTCTGAATAGAACATTCCGGGTGGACTGGCCTCTTCAGAACAAGCACTGTTCCTGTTCCCTGAGGCCAGATTGATGGTCTAATTCCATCCCACCTTCATTCCCATGCTTATGCTGAGCATTGGTCTGAGAGATGAAGAGGTGCCTGGGGACGTTTCCAGGTGGCAGCTGGGAGGGGGGAGCCATCACGCCCACCTGTCCGCCCACAGCCAGGCATGGCTGCTGGTGCCCTGGGCGGGCCTGGTGCAGACAGAGGACAAAGGGGAGTGGGCACCAGGGCAAGAGGGAAAGCTGAGGGGCGGGAGAGGTGGGCAAGGGCTGACGGCCCTGTTCCTGCAGCTGCTGGCGTGGGGACTGCATGGGTCAGGGGCAGCCAGACAGAGTCGTGCAGAGGGACAGCGTGAAACTCAGCCAGAACCTGACCCCGTGAACCCTCCACCCGGGCGTGGCCCGATTCCTCGTGGCGGGGAAGAAGTGGCAGGTCCCCAGCCCTGGCCCTGTCAGGCAGCTGCCCTGCATCCCTCCCTGAGGGGCTTCTTCTCTCTGCTGTCAGAGCAAAGCTTCCCGCCGAGGAGTCACCAGAAATGATGGGCTCTACCTGTCTTCCCCCAGAACTGCAGCTGAAGCCAGTCCGGATGTCCTCTGGGACCCCCATCTGAGCCACAGCTGGGCTCCCTGATCCCGGCACGCCCGCGGCTGGAACACCCGGTCCCAGGCACCTGCTGTGTCTCCGCGGAGCCTCCCCTCCCACCCGCCCTGTGCTCACTCCCCGCGGGCAGCTCACCAGCCTGGGACCGGCTGGATGCTTGGAGCGCTCGGGCTGGAGAATGTTCAGCCGAGACTGAACAGCTGCAGCCCCTCACCTGCGTCTCACCTGCAGATGCTCTGAGGCTCCAAGGCTCCCAGCCAGTAACACCCCATTTCTGATGACGACGATGTGCCCTGCTGGGGCCGGGGTGCAGAGGGTGGCAGCACAGGCCCCCGAAACTGCCCGAGGCAAATGGGGTTCAGCATGCATTGGATCAGAGATGCCCGATCGCTTGGTTCCCACCCCTCCAAGCGTGTACGTGCACACATATGCACTCACATGTGTGCACGTACATCCACATACATACATGCACTCAAGCGTGTCACACAAACACTCGTGCACGTGGGCACACATACACACTCACACGTCACAAACACACACAAGAGCCCACATACATTCACACACACTCACGTGTGCACACACAGGGGGCACGCAGCTTCCATTCCGAAGAAGAAGGAGAGAGACAGAGATGGACGAGGGAGAGGAAAGGAAGTCAGCCCCCAGAGACCCCCCGGACACCAGACACTAGAGGGCAGAGTGACCAGACTCAAGGAAACTTCTAAAGCCTAGACTCAGGGAAGGCAGAGCCCGCCCCAGGACATGGCAGGGAGGGTCCTTTCACTCCGGGCGGGGAGCGCTTCCTAAGGGTCCCTGCAAGGGGCCAGCATCACGCCACTGGACGCGGGGGAAAGCTCGGGTCGGACGCTGAGGGGACTGGGCAGCCGTCTCCGCGTTTGATCCTCATGGGAAGTGCCGGCCCTCCATGTGGGGATTAAGGAAATCTTAAATCCCCCACAAGCAATCTTCCAACCGGGCCGTGAAGGAGGCGGTTTTGCTCAAGTCCCCGCGGTAACTGTCCTTTTGTCCCTCTGCTCATGACTGTGCATGGAGCCCCGAGCCCACTCCCTGCCACGTAGCAGGCATTTGAGAAGCCGACTGAAAAATCCTCTCGCGCGGCATTTCTGTGAACCTTCGTTTTGCCCTTTGCTCATGGGGGGCCTCTGGGTGCAGAGTCTGCATTGATTACGGTGTCTGGGCGCGGGGAACGGTTTCAAGGTCAGGAGAGCCTGCCCGCCACCCGGTCTCCCAGCGACCGTCCGGAGAGTCAATCTCCGGGCCTCACATTCCCAATTGGGAGCTCTCTCAAGCGTGAACTATCAAATTATTGTCAATTCCGACTGATTTTCTAACAGACGATGGAAAAATCTGCCATCGACTTCATATGTGGCTTTTACCCACTTTCTTACTTATTCAAAAATAACAGTGAAAGGTCACGGGTCTGGCACATGCAGTTAGCTCTTTGCTGTTTATTGAGTTTTTATGCTTGGTTTAAAACTGAATTACTGGGGCATCAAGTGAAAATGCATTTATGCCCTTCAGAAAAATCTGTACATAAAAATTAAATTGTATTATGAAAAGCAGAGAAGGCTGTCGGGGAAGCGCAGGAGAATTGATTAGGAGATCAAGCCGCCTGTGAGGACACGTTATAATTGTCCGCCGGGTCGCCATGGGTGCTTGTGTCATTGGAGCCACTGGCTCGGGGGCCTCCTCTCTGTCCCCTTCTGGCGGTGTGTCCCCGAGGAAGCCCCGCTAGAGGGGTTGGCCGGCTGGACGCTAATTATGGGACGGGGGCAAGGCGGCGGGGAGCACAGAGCAGGCCCAGAGCAGTTCTTGCGTTCGCAGGGTGCTGGCTCAGATGCCACGCCTGGGCCTGCCCACGAGTCCCCAACTCTGCGGGTCCCATGTGGGGACTCTCTGGGATCAGGCAACCGCAGAGGTGACACCAAGAAACCCGGGGCACAGACAGGCTCCCAGGGGAGTGTGGCTTTGGGCAGAGGGGTCCAAACAGGGCTGATTTGCAAGGAAGCTTTACCACAAGCTCGTGTTTGGGGGCGGAGGATAAACTTCTCACGGCCAGTTAAATTAGGACAGGGGAGGGTCCTTCCCACTGAGGGTGGCGGGGTACGGAGCAGGGGCGGCGTGCATGCCGCCTGGCCCCCAGCCCGGGCCGGTCAGCTTCTGCAGGGCTCTGACAAGGACGGGTCAGGAGGGACTGTGGGGCGTCCCAGCAGCCTTGGCCTGGAAGGAAGGGTGCTGAGGATCCGGAATCGTCACGGTCATTGTCACCTCTGCTTCCTGTTTCCAGAGTCCTGAGTGCAGACGTCCGAGCCACCCTGGATTCCAGGGCCCGTTTCCAGGGTGGACGATCCCTCTGCTGCGGGGTGGCCAGTCCCCAGTGTCCGGGTGTGCCCGGCTGTGCCAGGCTCCCCTCAAGACCCCCGGTGCTCACTCATCAGTAGAGCGGGAATAAACGCCTGTCCGAGGCTGCGAGGAGGGGAAATGAGGCCCCTTGGTCCAGTGCCCGGCATGTGGAGGCCACCAGGGTCACAGCTGACACACAAGAACACGCTCATTTTCACAGGGGCTTGTATTTGAACGTTTATGTTTGCATCATTTGGACATGCATTATGCAAATCTAAACAGGACACCAGCCATCCTTCCAGAGGTGGTGCTGCCGAAGAGACGCATCATCGAGAAGTGAGTCCATTTAAGGTCATTTTAAAGAAGAACGTTGGCCAGCGACAGCCCTGCGGGTACGGCCGCCGAAAAGAGGCATGCGACAAAGTTTGTGAACGGCTATGTTCTGGGGAGCAAGATTCCCTCAACCTTCTCATTTTCTGCATAAACGTGGGGCCCAGGTAGAGCTGGGCTCAGCTGCCAGCCCACCTCCCTCCAGACAGTGGCTGGGGAAAGAGCCTCCCCACCACCCCCATCGTGGAGGGGACCCGCAGGCTTCCCCCGGGGCACGCGTGAGAAATCAAACATCTCCCGTGCCGTGTGCATGTTCGCGGCACCATCTCCAGTCCTTTGTGTGAAACATAAAGAAATGTAAGCAATATTAAGCGCTAGCACGTCCAGCCCGTGTGCACGGCACCTGCCTTGGCCTCCTTGTTCAGCCAGACATGGCATCAGAGACACACCCGGCCAAACCGTGGGACTTTACTTTTCCTTCCAGGAAAGTTTCCTATTTCCCAATAACGGGGTGACTCTGAAGCTGAAGCACTTAGCAAGCCAGGGAGAAGCCACAGCTCCAAGGTTCACTGTTGGGTGTAATTGTAGGAACTGATCTTCCGCTAATGAACCGTCCTAGCTCCAGGAGGCTGGCCCATTCCCAAAGGCATCAGTCGACAGAGCAGGTTCCATCCCTCGCGGGCGTAGAAACGGATCCCTGCCTGGTCTTTCCTAGGGGTTGTGACTCTGGGTGGCCGGGCTGCGTCTGCTCCGCACTCATGGCGTGAAAGCAGAGCCGACCGCCAGCAGCAGAGAACGGCCTGTGCAGGATGTTTGGTTGCCGGCTCCTCAGAGGCTGACGGGGTGACTAGCTTCTCGCCCTTCAAGCCCTGGCAGGCTTGTTGCCGCAAGAGACAGGTAAGGCACACCCCGGGCAGAATCACCTTTAATCCTGGGATTCCAAAGATTAACTAGGTATTCCAGGCAGCCGCATGACAGACGGGAAAGCAGTTATTCACACATAAAATTCTGGTTCATGCTCTGCACAGAGCAAGTCCGGTGGGAAAATGTGGGATGATTATGGATATTGCTGCTGCCGATGACAAAGGGATGAAGGTGATGATGGTGATGATGGGGGGGAGGGGGAGGACATCATTTCTGCCGTCTTGGATTGCACCGGTTGGAAGATGGGTCCCTGTGTTCGTCACTTCATGCCCATTCAGACGTTATTGAGCTGGCTTTGCTTCTCTTGATGAAATTCAGATACACTGGACTACGGCCTTGACACTCATCTAGTTTTTTAAATTAAAAAATGAGGCTGTATTACCTGATGCCAAATCAGACAAAGACAGTACAAAAAAAAAAAAAAAAGAAGCAAGAACACCATAGACCACTATGTTTCACGAACTTGGATGTAAAAGCCTGCGACAAACACCAGCAAACTGAATCCAGCTGGGCCTAAGGAGAGTTATGCATTCCGACCAAACAGGATTTATTCCGGTGATGCAAGGCTGGCTCAACGATCAAACATCAACCAGCGTAAAATCCCTCACATCCACAGACTGAAGAAGAGTCATACGATCACATCAGTTGCTGCAGTAATTGCATGTGACAAAATGTAACATGCGCTCGAGTCCTGCCCCTCCCCCTCCTCTACGCCCTCCCTCCCCACCCCTCCCCCTCTTCCTCCCTCCTCCCACCTCCAGCCTCTGGGCGTCCTGACACCACCAGGCAGGCACCTCCGCCTTGCCTCCCCCGCCCTCTCAGTCACCCCGTTGGAGGTTGTCAACCTCACCCCTGCTTGTCTTCCTGAGAGCACTTCCTGCCATCAGGTAGTCACTGTAGCTTTTGTCAAACGCTTGCTTGATTTGTTTTCTGTCTTCCCACTAGAATTTAAGGCCCTCGAGGGCAGGGGTTTGCGGGGTTTTCACCGCCACATCCCCAGCGCTTAGAAGATGCTGTGCAGAGCGAGTGCCTCCTGAATGCTTGAGCGCCAGCAAGCGTCTGCAGGTGCGGTTCGCGGGGTCGGCCCCAGGATGGCGCTTGCCTTTACTTCGTCCCCTCCACGGACCCGAAGAGCTTTCTCTTCTCCTTAAAGATGTCAGTGCTTCTGAAACAGAAACACTCCACCTTACGAATGCTGTTATTGGCGCCTGTTAAGAGCTGCCTCAGAGCAGGAGACGGAAGCGCAAAGATCTCCCCCTGGAGGGGCCGGGCGTTCACTCCTCCTGACTGTGCGGTGGATTTTAATTACGAGGCTTTAACATGCATGTCAGGGAGGAGAGGATGGTAGGAACACGCAGGCACCGGCATTCCCATCCTTTGAAACAGCAGGTAACCTCCTCTCCGCCCGTGCCACTAAACAAGCGCGAGATTAGCGGATATCGGCGCCGAAACAAGCAAGAGGGCCTGCGGCTTCGGCCTGTTCACTTAACATTCACTTTGGTTCCTTGTCAGACAGACCCGGCTGGAGGAGTAGCAGGGGCGGTGGCTGGAGGGGACTGGCCAACCCCAGGCTGGACACTGGGTGTCAGCTGGCAGGGCAGGGACGGGACGCATGGCTGCAGGGCCCCTCTCTTCCTACCTGCCCTGGTCCCAGAGGGCGCCCGGGATGAGGAACACCTCCGTACCCCCTCTGTCTTCTTGGCCGTGCGAGCCGACACTCCCCTGACCCTCCGCGCTCAGCCATATCCTCTGCCTCCTCACCGGGGTGGCCCCCACTCACTCTGCTCCTGTAGGCCCGGGGATCTGCTCTGTGATGTGTGCACGGGAGCCCCACTCGGCAGGAGGAAGAGCCACGGAGGGCAGCCCTGCCCACCAAGGATGGAGACCAGCAAGGCGGCAACTCAGGACGCCTTCTGCAAAGCTCAGGAGGACTTGTGAGTCCGCCTGGCCTGGGCTTCCATCACAGACTGTGGTGGACACTGGGGGGCCTAGCGTCAGGCCCCCTCCCCACTCTGCAGCAGTCCAGCTGCGTGAGACAGCCCTTGCCGGTGGGTCCTCACCTGCGTAAGTCCCCCCCTCCCCCCCCCGCGCTGCGGCAAGTCTGGGGAACAAGCTCTCGCTCTCTCTCTGGGTTTAGGTGAAGAGCTGTCATGTCATCCCGGGAGCTGCTGGCAGAGGGAAGGAACCCACATACTTTATGAAACGACTGAGCTGCTGGATCGAACCTATCCTGAAGCTCTCTACTCTGTATATTTCACTTTTCTGGGATGACACATTCCTGATGATTTTTGTTGGGATTTTAGTACCTTGGAAAGTCAAGCGCCCTTCCAGTTATACCAATGCTCCTGGCCGAGTCCTTTTCCCTTCGTGGCTGCAGCGGCCTTGTCCTGGAATTGGTACCAGGATTAGGGAGAAGGTGGGTGTGAATTTCTCAGCCAAGTCCTGGCTTGCTGCGTTGGAACCATTTTTATTGATTAAAGGGTCACTTTACCGCAGTGCTAGGCTCCTGCAGTGTTTCTTGCGTATCATGTCGTGTTGCTATTGTTTTTATTGGGTAATTAGATTTTATTAGCACTGCCCAAAGGGAGCTGTTCTTTTATGTCTCATAAGGCGAGTGTCATGTGAACCCCGGGCTCTGGGTGGGCCTCTCTCCTCGTTTACTCATTTGTTTGATTACCTCCGATACCCACCCCGGCCCAGAGCAACCAAACTGATATGTTCACACACTTTTTAAAGGGATCTTGTTAAAGCAGGTGTTGTCTTCCGCACGTGTATTTCGCATTTGCTGTAACTGCCTTGCTGTTTAGAGCTTGTTCTGATGCTCTCTGCTGGCAGCGCTGCCTTTGACGTCTGCCCTGGACTCTCCTACAATCGAGCCATTGGAGACAGTTGTCTGCGCGGTACCCGGCTGCCCACCCCGTGATGCAGGAGGGGCAGGGGCGCCACGGCTCCCAGGCCACAAGGCCACCTCCCGCATCCCTCTGTCCTGTCCCCGAAGGCTCCACATCACCGATCACATCACCTGCTGGGCTCCTGAGACACAGTGGATGCCCTTGGGGCCTGAATCTCCATTTCCTTGTAGCCAATGAGCCGGCCTGTGTGTTTCTGGGGCCTCTCTCCTTTTGCCCCTGTTTGCAAAGGGTCTCTGTCTGGTTCCTCTCACTCCTGGTGGCTTATTAATTTTAGAGTTTGCAAATAACTGGTCCAATTTGTTGCCTGCCTTTCAAACTTCCTCGTGGTGGCCTTCCCTGACAGCGACCCCTAAGGTGACAAGTCCTGTAAGGTGACAAGTCCTGCATCTTATGTGCTGGGTAACGAAGTTTCTGAGCCAGCGTGGTGGGCACATAGTTACAGCTAAGCTGTTTCCAGGAGCCTGGAAAGCAGAGGGTAAACGCGGTTCTACCCCATCATCACTACAGGCCCTTGGTAGAACGTGGCCTTTTGCCGCAGACCCTCTGGGGCTGCAAACCCGAAGGACAGCTGTGGCCCCAAATGCTCTCCTGTCGGCTCCTGGCCTGTTCCTGTCATTGCCCTTGAGTCCTGGGAGCACTGCTCCCCTCCAGGCATCTCATCCCCGCGGCCCCCTTGCTCAGCGCCCGGTCTCTGTCCTCCCTTCAGCTCTCGCCCTGCGACAGCTTAGCCCGCACCTGGCCTGGGGCAGCTGACCGCTCTGGCTCCCCTGCGGGTGAAGAACGCTGATCTTTCTGCCGAGAAATCCTGGCGGACCCAGATCCTCTGATGTACAGAGTGACTCAGGTGAGGAGAAACTTCAGGCAGTCCAGGAGGAAAGGGACCGTGTGGGAGAGGGCCAGGTGCCTGCAAGCAGAGGAGAGGCCTGGGGCAGGGGGGAGGCGGCATGGGGGTGCTGGGGATGATGCTCAACTGGCCCAGAGAATTTGGACTTTATCCTCCTTAGGCCCGTGAGAAACTGGACGCTGGGGGTGAGAGGTGAGAGCTCAGACAAGCCGTGGCGATGAGGCTCCAGGCCTGACAGGCAGAGAGAGCAGCAGGCTCCGGCCTGGCCGGAGGACAGTGGCCTCCACCCTTCCTAGTTCAGCCTGAAACCCCAGGGACTGGCCGAGTGGAATCAGCTCACTCTGGAAAGGCAGGCAGGTACCGAGCATCTCTGTAAATGAGACCATGGGGAGGGCCGGGGAGGGTCCACAGGGCAGAGAAGGCTCACGTGTGCCCTGGAGGGTGGCTTCCACACCTGCACCACCCTGACATTTCCTAAGTGCCCACTCTGTTCCCACACCCTTCCTGGCCCCGGAGCTGAGGCAGGAGAAAGGCGGCCAAGACCCCGCTTGACGGAGCTGGACCCCAAGGGGGGGAAGGACCATGGAATCGGATATCCAGTAGCAACATCTGCTCTGGGGAGAAAAACAAAGTGGGAGCAGGGAGGACCAGAGGAGGGGGCTCTTCTAGAAGGATGGCTGGGGCCTGTCTGATGAGATGACACACTGCAGAGCCGGGATGGGTGGGGAGACACCGGGAGGTCAAGGGTGAGCAGATCCTGGGAGGACCTCAGAGGAGCCGTGGGAAACAGGGGGTGGGGGGAGGAGGGATTTGGCGTAAAGTGGGAGACAGGCTGGATGGGGCCCCTGGGGCTGGACCAGGGGGCAGCAACTGGATGAGGGGCTTCACGTGGCCGGTAAAGCAAAGAGGAGCTGCAGGGGGAGTGGATGTGGGGCATGAAGGAGGGAGAGGAGAGCAAATCTGCGGAGTCTGCACCTGGACGGTGGAATGGGACACGGGGGACAGACACAGGGATGTGGGGATATAGGGGGCAGGACATGGGGACACAGAGATGGGACATGGGGATGGGACAAAGGGATGGAGGGGCCTTAACGGCAGAATGGAACCAGAGTCTGTGCACCAGGAGCCCCGTGGTGCTGCTTTGGAATTGAGGTTGGGTGGTGGTTTTTTTTTTTTTCTTTTTGAGAATATACATGGGTCTACATAGTTAAGATATTTCAAACCTGTTAAACTCAGAAAAATTAGAAGTAGAAAGAGCCTGTATAATAATATTCTGCGTTGAGGAAGGTCGGTGAAATACGGAAGCAAAGATATTCTTCCAGGACACTTTTCTTGTCAATTCCTGCATCCTGGGGGTCCTCGCTGACCCAGTTGGGAAGAGGGATACGTTTTTGCACCTTAAATCCACGGCCAGCCCAATGGAGCATCCCCAACATTCCAAGGATTAGAGGGGTTCTCTCCCCCACCCCTGATTCCAGGAGAGGCCGAGGGAGAAAGAAGGGTGGCCGCTGTTTCCGGCTGGAACCAGCCTTGTTCTCCTCCATGCAGGACCCTGTCCCGGGTCCCCTGGGGCTGCAATCCCGGGGCCGCCATCCCGGGGCCGCCATCCCAGCGCAGCTGCAGCCCAGGCCTTGGTGAGGGAGGGGGCCCGAGGCAGGGTGGCCAAGCAAACGCAGTGAGTGCCCTGAGGTTGGCGAGGAGGTTTGCTCTCCCAGAAGCTTCTGGGGCCGAGTCATGAGCCCGCCCCATGCAGGAGACTTTGACAAGAGACGACTTGGGCACCAGCCCCTCACGAGGACCTGAGATGCCCAGCCGTGGCCACACGCGCCCTGCCGTCTCCTCCAGGACCCTCCTTCCTGGCTCCCCGACTCCTGCACCTGCCAGGTGGGTCAGGCTGAGCCCTCAGCTGCATGTGGCCTTAGGTCAGGGTCAGGCTGCAGGCCAGAGCTCACTCACTTGTGCTAGCTCCAAGGGGCTTCATCCACGACACCTGCAGCGGCCTGTGTTGGGAGGGCCCGTGGTCATCTGTTCCAAACTCCCTTCCCCGGCCAGAGTCCCCTTTGCCACGCTCTGACCTCTGCTGCCACCCCCTCTCAGCATCCAGCTGGAGCCAGCAGGACGCCTTCCACATCCATCCAGGGAAGTGTCGGAAGAGCTGCCAGGGTCCCGGGAGCTCTCTGTCGTCCTGGCTCACCTGTCTTGTCCCACGGCCATCCCCCTATACACTGTGTTCCGTATGCGGTCACCTCCCTGGAATGGACACCAGTTAATCTTCAAGCACATGAATTTCTAGAAGCTACTATTTCCCCACCCGAAGACACTGACCAGAAACAAAACAAAATAGAACCAAACGAAAACAATCTCTTGGGTTCGGGCCAGGCCACGTTTCCAAGACCCGACGCTCGGAAATTGTCCTGACGCTGGTCGCCAGGTGCCCAGGGCACTGGCTCTTCCCCACAGGGCACGTCCTTCACCTGCTTCACCAACGGTCCTTCCCCATCTGAGTCCCAGCCCTTCACCAGCCGGGGGCAGTGCCGGGACCACGGCGCTAGCCCACGGAGGGAGGGACGGGGGCGTCCACCACGTGTCAGGGGGAAGGGGACCGGGTGGGAGCAGTTTGCCCTCCCTCCCTCCTGGTGCCCACACGTCCTCATGCACGAGGCGAGCGGCTGGCCTGGTCAGGACGGGACTGTAAACTGCGGGTGTTCGCCTTGCAGGGTCCCCTGAGCACCTTTGTAGCTGGTCGGTTACCAAGTCGCGCTCACGGCGGGGGCTGACTCCGTGAAATCCCACAGCCCGTCTCCTCTAGCTGGGGGTGCGCGTAGCTGCATCCATCACCCACTCCCGAGTCCTGGGCAGATCCATCACCCACTCCCGAGTCCTGCCCCTCTCCAGGGCGTTTCACCGACCAGAGGCTGCAGCAATGCTGTGGCCACGCCGGGGAGCTCGAAGGCCTTTGGGAATGAGCCCTGCACCTGCAGGATCTGACGTTCTCCAGGTAGGTGGTGTCAGAGCTGAGCTGAATTTTAGGACGACCGGCCGGCCAGTGTCTCAGAATCAGACGGAGGGGAGGAACCCCCATGAGTCTGGTGTCAGGAGTGCTGTGTGTGTGAGTGTGTGAGAGGAGAGCAAGAACAGAAGAAAGTTCTCCGGACCCGCGGCCATCGGCCCGTCTGTAAGGGGCTCAGCTCCCAGGCCTTCGATCCCTTGGCATCAGAAGCAGCCCGTGAATCCCGCCTGGGGGACCTGGCGGCAGGGCTGCGTGTCTGGAGCGGTTCATTAGCATCGGGCACTGTCTGCTCTGTCCAGGATGCCTCCTGCTCTGCAGAGGGTCATGAAGGGGGTCAGGTGATAGCCCACCCGAGCTCTCAGCCCTCCCAGGCCCCTGCCCTGCACTCAGGCCATTAGCGAAGAGCTGCTTCTCCCTGGAAGTCAGGAAACGAGGGGCGCTGGGCAGGACCGCTGGGCGCTGGGAGAGGGCGCAGGGTCTGGACAAAGGCCACCAGCAGATCCTGCCGAGGGTCATCCCAGGACTGTGTGCACAGCAGCCTGGAGAGTGTGTGCGCAGGCAGGACATCGCCTGGCACCATTTAACAAGCGCTAATTGTGTCTCTGCAGACACCCAGCTAATCACGGGGTTGAGAGGACGGTGAGACTCTGCCACCACGAGCAACCACAATCTGTCACTGGCCCTTTGCCGCTGCGAGTGTGAATATCCATTTGCAATGAGCTTTCTCTAAACTAGCGAAACCCCGACTGCCTTCCTGGAGGAGGCGGCTGGGGAGATGTCTGGGGGGTCACATGTCCACGTGCTCCCCGTGCACGGTGGGGGGCGTGTGTGGCATCACCACCGTTTCCCCTTGTCAAGCCCGCCCAGCTGCAAGGGGAGGGGCGCTGAGGTCTGGCCTCTTGTGCCCCTGTGCCGTCAGGGTCATAGTCAGCTGGACCTGACCCTCTCCGCCCCCGTCCCCGCCCACGGCCACTCCTCCCCACGCTGCCCCAGAGCCCCTCCCAGGGTCCTCCCCGCAGACCCCGTGCTAGGAAGGCTCGGCCTGTGGCTCTGTGTGAAGGTTAGTAGGGCCACCAGGACCCCTCTACCCACGCAGGACCTCCGAGCTTCTTGATTTTTTTATGAGGAGTTTTTCTCGCTCAGTGTTCCCTAGATACTGTTTTTAAGCAACCTGCGAATTTTTCACTGGGGTCTTAGACTTTGCCTGTGACTCGCCGTACTGACTCAGAATTTCCAGCTGAGTAACTGATGAAGTAATAATCCCAAATAATGGATGGTATCGCAGAACGTGAATGCATCTCTGCGGGATACATGAAAGGCAGCTCGTAGCTGGGGAAGAGGAGTGGTCTCCGTGCTTATTAATTCAGCCGTCTAAATGAGAGTCAGAATTTCAGGCTGAATAAATATCAAGAGTTTGTTTAGGTCCCGGAGGTCTTTGAGGAAGTCAGTTATTGAAAGGCTTGCTTGGAAAGCTTTTAACCTCGGCATAATTACCATGGCGCTCGCCGCCATTTGAATTCCATTAATGCAGAACGGGAGCAAACCTCCTGCTGTCATTAGCCCAGGTTAAGTGAGTTTGTTTTTTATAATTGTGTCCTGGTGATATCCACGCAGATAAAAGCAGTACGATGTTGGCTGGGAACCCTCCTGCTACAGACAGGCTTCCCTCAGAGCCTTGTCTTTCTGGATTACTGGACGTCATTCCAGAACCTTCTCCGTTGAAAGCAAAGTATTGACACAGAACTAAATAACACACACACACACGCACACACACACTCACACCCCATGCACACACGCACACAAGTACAGGTAAATCTGGGGGAGTCTGAATAAGATTATCAGTGGATTGTAGCAGTATTAATGTCCTGGATGTGATATTAAATTACAGTTTGGGGGAAGTGGGTAAAGGTTACATGGGGTCTCTCCCTGGTATTATTGCTTATAATTGTATGTCTGTCCACAACTATCTCAATATAAAAATTTAGTTAAAAATGCTGCTTCCTACACCCCTAATTGGGATTCTGATGAACCCACTGCATTACAAATTCCCCTCAAAATCCTTCCAAAAGGAATTTTGATGGGTCCGTTGGAATACAAAGTATTCAACAGACATAAATAAAACAAATATAAAGCTTTGCACTGGGGTTGTCACTCTCTTATTTCTACTTGACTTTGTATAAAAGTAACCAAACAGAAGTCTCTGTTTTTGAGACATTTCAGGTGTTGCTAAGAAATGATGCTGAACTCTTTTCTCATATACACACAGTCTACGTACAAAGCTATCTGTGAATCCCTACTCAAGTTCAAGTTGGCGCTCATAGTCATATGCGTGTGGACGGGCATCGGCAGACTGTGTCTCTCGGCCAAAGTCAGCCCCTGCTGTTCTTGTCAGTGGGATTCCCTGGGTCGCAGACACACACGCTTGTGGGAGCTGAGCAGTGGCTACAGAGACCCCCATGGACTGCAAAGCAGAAAATATTACTATCTGGCCCTTTACTGAAAAAGTTTGTTGACCCCTGCATTAGGACATCATCTCTTAGCAGCCCTCCGGGAATGGGATTTTCTGGATTGCTAACTGTTCTGGGTAGATGAGATTTTAGCACTGGCAGTGCTCCGTGGAATATGGGTGAGAGGCTAGGATCCCCTGACCGTGGAAAACTCAACATCTGCTACCAGCACTACCTGGACCAGCTGTGGAGCCCAGCCACCGGCCGTCTCTGCTGGCTCTGTCTCACCTCAGCTCCCAAGGGCAGGACTCTTTCTCTTCCTTAGGAGACCTGGATCTGGATCAGGTAGCACAGAAAAGAAAGAAGGCCGAGAGGGAAACAAAACAGAGCAACACTTTCCACTCCGAATGTGTTTCCACCCTAAAGTTCCAAAATACCTAAAGAAAACTAATATTGTGAAAGAAAGTAAACAGACAAAAAAACTCAATCATCAACACATTAAAAGATTTTAGCTGAAAGTTTTTTTTTTAGACCTGTCATTCAAACACTTTAAATAACTATATTGAAGATGTTCAAAGAGGTTAATGAATGTATAACTTTTATTTAAAAGAATGAAGACCAAAATGGTATCTTATAAAAAAAGTTGCAATTGGAAATAGTAGAAATTCAAAATATTAGAAAAGGAATATAGACATTGATGTGGGGGAACCTGCAGGCCAGACACGGCCCTAGGAGTAAACTGGTGAAGGAAGGGAGAGAGTCAGCCCTTTCCTCTGACACGGCATCGTGCGTAGAAAAGAGTCTGAATTATGAAAGAAAATGAGTTAAGAGGCATGAAGGCCAACTTTGCAGAGTCCAGCATTCTTCTGATGAGACATTTTGAAGATATAAAGGAGAGAATGATGGAGAGGTAGAATTTGCAGAGTGAATGGACTGAACTGTTCACAAAGTTGAAGACAGAAGTGAGTCCTCAGATTGCAAGTGTGCTCTGAGGACAAAACAGGCGCCCCCTGCACACGTGAAGGTGAAACTACAGGACATCGAGCGTGAAAGGACAGCCTTAAAAGCTGCTAGAGGGAAAAGGCAGGTGGTGCTTTAGGGGACAGGAGAGAGCCTGGTGCAGACTCTTTTCACAGGTCACAGAAGATGGGAGAGTGGGCAATGTCCTCAAAGGGTCGGAGGACGTACCCGTCGGCGTAAGGTTTATATCCACCCAAGTCGTAATTTTTGTATGAGGCAAAGTAAGGTCAGTGCTGGTCTTTCAGGACTAAAGAATTTACTACCTAATAACTTCATTAAAAGAACCTTCAAAAAAAAAAAGTTCTTTAAAAGAACCATCACAAGAGTGACTGCAGAAGGGTAACTGTAGAATTTTAAAAATCAAGGAAACATAAAGAATAGTGAACAGAAAATACAAAGTAAGTGCAAACTCCTCATCACCATGAATATAAACAAATGAAACTCAGCTGTGAAGAGATAAACATTCCAGGACTGAATGCTTTCAAGACTTTCTAAGAAGCATGAGAAAAAGTTTAAAACTAGATTGAAAAGATATGCCACATAAATATTAACGTAGTAATATTAACATCAGACACATCCGAATTTAGGATATATAGTAAGAGGGTTCAGGAGGTATATTAGGTAACAGAAAATGGTGTAAAATAAAAGAGGATGTAAGTACTGTAAACTCGTATTGATTTAATAAAAGCTTCAAAATATATATAAAAATCTAAAAGAATTATAAGAAGAAATAGGTATACCCACGACGATAAAAGGCGAGCTTAACATACGTGAATTTTTTAGGAGAATTATAAGAAGAAATAGGTATACCCACGACGATAAAAGGCGAGCTTAACGTACGTGAATTTTCTAGGATAAATAAAAGATCATTGTGCCTCTGAAGATCTGGATGACGAAATCAACACACTTGACTATATATATGTATATATATAGCCATATCCACAGAAATGTATTTATACATATACATGTATATATGTGTATATGTAATTATACACTCACAATGTGTATGAAACATTTATAAAATTAACACTGATAAATATTAAATAAATAAATAATAAATAAATATTAATAAATAAATATTCTGAGATGCTGGCCGTTAGGACTTCAGCATGTGAATTTGGGGGATAGAAGTTCAGCCCATAAATGATGGAGTCCAGGTCCCGGCTCGGGGAGTCCACAGTCCACAGGTAGAAGCACAGACGCGCTGGCTCGATTGATCCTCGGGGCGCAGGTGAAGACGCTCCCCCAGCCCCAAGCCACCCCCGTCGTCCCGTGCAGATGGGCGCAGGCAAGCGTCACGCAGGGCGGGTCACCGACAGCTTCAGAGACAAACAAGGCACCTCTTGTGAAGGTGAGCCGTTCAGGTCTACAGCGTGAAAGCACCATCTGGGAAACCCAACTTGGAGCGGACCTGGAGGTTTCGGTTGCCCGGGGGATTGGATCAGCTCTGAGGATAATCCAATTGGTGACATTTGTCAGCCAACTGCTTTGCTTCCTGCAGGGCTGTGGGACCTGGAGGCCTGAGAGGTAGAGGACCCCACCCTGCCCTCTGTGCGGCGTTTGGACAGCTGGGGAGGGGGCCCCAGGCGCCCTGATCCCCCGAGGGGCGGAGAGAAGGTGCAATGGGAAGAGGCCGGTGGGATGAATCGTCCCCGCCCTTGGCCTGCAGACCCTTCCACTGACCTGTTGCCGAGCAAAGACCCAGCCTTGATTGGATTGGATTGGATTGGATTGGATTTTTTTCATATCTTTATTGGAGTACAAATGCTTGACAGTGTTGTGTTGGTTTCTACTCCAGCCATGATTTTAAATAATCCAATTAAAAACTCCACCTCTGAAACATGGTAATTGTAATCTGTCTCACCTCTAAGTGTAATTACATTAAACTCCAATTTTCCCGCAAATATACATTCTAATTTCGTTTTCCTTTTTTTCTCTTCTTAACTAAATCTATTATCATTCCCTCAGTTAAATTATGCTTATTTAATCTTTGATGAGGCCTTTGGCTGGCAATCAACTGTTTTAAATTAATGCCCCGAAACCTTGGGGACGCGGGGGTCTTCGTTCCCACGGACTCCGGGGAGGCAGAGGGGACGGGGCTGCTGGTTC
The DNA here is from genome assembly GCF_008692025.1 of Phocoena sinus. Lineage (NCBI taxonomy): Eukaryota > Metazoa > Chordata > Mammalia > Artiodactyla > Phocoenidae > Phocoena > Phocoena sinus. The sequence goes on from NC_045772.1 coordinate 1,358,691, forward strand.
CTGGGTCCCCGGCGGAGGGGCTCTGCCTGGGCCTGGTCCCCGCAGACAAGGGGCAGAGCCCACGCCCCTGCTGTCCAGCTACCCCAGCAGGCGGCTGCCCCAAGGACTTCGCAGCTCCCTCACCGCTAGGGAGCGTGGTCAACCTCAGCCTGATGGGATCTCACAGGCAGACCTTCCTCAAAGGAGCAAACAATTACTGCAAAAGACCAGTGTTGACCTCAGTGATTTTCACCGTATTAAGTATAAATCCCATAGGTTTACAGCTTTTATGCAACCTGAAACCAAATTAACATACGAATTAAGTGCAAAAAAGTCACCCAAACACAGTAGTCAAATGACAGCCCTTGGTTTGGAGACAGGCAATGTTTTTTTTTTTTTTTTTTTACAATATAATGATTCACTATTTTATTTTTTATTTTATTTTTTTACTGGATATAAGTATTTTTTTTAATCTTTATTGGAGTATAATTGCTTTACAACAGTGTGTTAGTCTCTGCTTTATAACAAAGTGAATCAGTTTTACATATACATATGTTCCCATATCTCTTCCCTCTTGCGTCTCCCTCCCTCCCACCCTCCCTATCCCGATACAGCCCGGCCAGCTGGGGGCTAGCTTTGTCTCCGCCTGCCCTGGGCATGACGCCAGGGCTGGATCCTCCCCACCTCCTACAGTTCCTTCGTGTTCCCAGCAGGCTGGGCTGGGGGGTGTCTGGCCCCATCTCCCCCTAAGAGGTGTGGGAGCCGCAGCAGGTGAAGTCGCCCCACTTGTCCGCATGTAATCACAGCACAGGTGAGAGAACCATTCAGATGCTCTACCTTCAGGGATGGAGAATAGTTTAGAACAGAGATGGAGAGGGCCTCCTGAGACCCCCAGCCTCCGGCCCCATGGGCGACCCGGCCCATCACCTCCTGTGTGCACGGTGGGAACATGGCAGAGCCAGTGGGTCCCATGACCATGGTCCGTCGGCCCCAACCTCCTTGCCATGACGCAGCTTCCATGATCAGAAGAAACGCTGATGGAAAATCATGTGGGTGGATAAGGCCTCCACGAGCCCAGGGATGGGGGCCCCCAATCACCACCCCCAGGTTCAGCCTCTCTGCTCATCTACACAAAACCTGGGGGCCAGACCTCCTGCCCAGAGCCCGGCCTCGACTGACCCAGGTCTCCGTCACGGAGGTACAGCATGTCCAGGGGGGCTGCCCCAGACGCAGGGGGGTACTCAGACCTGAACCCTCTATGGGGAAAGGGAGAAACCTCCTGCCTGGTGGAGTGGCAGGGCCAGGCCCCCACTGGAGAAGGAAAGAATTCACCCACGCTGGGAGCGGACTCCGTCCACAGCCAAGTGAAAATGCAGTGGACACACAAGGAAGCAGACGTGTCTGAAGCTGAGCGTCCTTTGCTGCTCCCTCAGTGCATTTTGTGTCTGCATCCCGGGGCCACAACCTCAGAAAGTGCAAACCTTGTAATTATGTTTCAATATTCATATCATGGCAAAACTCACACGTGGGTATCATTTTTATTGCAAAAACGTATTCATCGGCATGTAATTTTTTCAAATAATTAAAAACGCTTTGTAAACTGTGACATTTCACTGCTGCCCTGCAAAGTTGATTATTTAACCGTGGAGTCTAACTGTCCCTGTGGTTCACATCCAAGAGACGGCCAGACATCTTCAAATGAGTGAAAATGTTCTATAAAATCAGTTCATTACATGAGAGCTGTCAGTAAGGAACTTGCTGTTACAATATCAACATTTAGATGAAAGAAGCTGGGAAAAGAATTCCACTGCGCCTCGAGACCACCCACATGGGACGTGCACGGCCTGTGCTCTCCTCTGCGGATGGATGGGGGCTCCACTCCCCTGGGGGCGGATGACGGGATGGCCCATGAAGCCCATGGATCCTTGCGGCCTGCTGGGAGGAACGCACTGGAAATTCCCCGTTTACCTTTCCGCAGCGGCAGGAGAAACCGCATAGTTTGTGGGGTGCTGGGCGAATGGAACATGCGGGGCGGCCCTTGTTCAGAAGCGAGGAAGCATCCCGGGATGGCGTCAGCACTGAGCCCGCGAGCGGGGCCTCCGCAGCTCGTGCCGTGAGTCTGTGCGCTGACTGCTTAATCCACCCGCGCAGGCGGCCCTGGAGCAGCTGGCCTCGTGTCACCAGCACCCAGTCACCCAGCCGTGAGACTCCGTCCCCATGAGGGCCTCTGTGGCCTGGTGCAAGTTGTTGCACACAATGCCTGTGAAGTCCGTGCTTGTGTCTTTGCGTGTGCCGTGTGTATATGCGTGCGTGTGAGGGTGTGCGCCCATGTGCTTGCTTAAGTATGCCTGTGTGCACACGTGTGTGTCTGTGTTGGCCTCTGAGCTTGTGTGTGCACGTACGTCTGTGTGCACAGGCTTACGTGTGTCTGTGTGTGAGCTGAGTGTGTTCGTGTGTGTTGGAGGAGCCGCGTCATCCCCACTTGGTGGTGGCCTCGCACTGAGGACGTTTCCTTCCAGACCCCATCCCAAGGCTCCCACCCGGACGCCACCAGCTTTCTGGGGGAGCCACACCCATCACCCTGGGGGAGCCGCCCAGACTCACTGGGCTGCCCGGCCCCCCACCGACTCCTGGGGGCCCCGAATCCCATGACCTCACTCTTTTCATTGCTTGTTTCACGAGAAAGGCAGTGCCTCGTTTGAAAAACATATTTTTATGACTGTTCCTCAGGTCTCTACTTCCTGCGGATCTCGCCAGGTCTCCCTTCACTCTCCAAGTTCAGAGTCTCACAGGGAAGGGATGGTGGATTCGGGAACCACGTCTACCCGCTGGGACGGGAGGGGACACCTTCCCCGGACGAGGCCCGGCGGTCTCTGCACACCCCTGCCGGCTACACTCCCCGCAGTGGCCAGCAGAAGCCCCCGTATGTGCCCCGACAGGGCTTTGGGAAGGTCAGGGGTGGGAGAGGCAAGCGAGGACCCTGGCTCTGCCGCAGACAACAGCCTGGGGACCCGGATGTGCCACTGACCTGGCTGAGTCTCTCTGCCACCATGTACGAGACCATCCCCCCGTTCCTGAGGCCGCCGGGGTGTCTGTTTCATCTCCGGGACCCCGAGTGGTGAAGGGGGGGCGCACAGGTGGCTCCTGTCCCTCCAGCCGACGTTCCACAACTCCAAACCTTTCACCAGAAGCTTCTCTTCCTTCCTCAATCCCTTTTAAAACAATTACCATCACGTGAGCAGAAGTGAAATATGCCCATCTAATTTATTAAACTACCACCCAAACTTAGACATCAAATGTTTTATTAATATTTTCTATCATCCTTACAAGTTAAACCAGCCATGAAAATTACCTTCAACAGAAAAAAAAAAAAATGTTGAAAATGTATTCATTTATAGGTGTCACTGCTGAGCAGCCCTTCTTGGGTAATTTAATCAGAAATAGCTGAGGTCTGCTCCAGTACTCTCTCTCTGATACAAATATTGAAATATTTAATTAATGTCAATCAGGCCTGGAAGAATGATTCATACCAGTGGCAGCAAGTAACCCAGAGCTGCCGTGGCGCCAGAGAGAGCTTCAGGCCGAGGCCTCGGGCCCCCATGTCCCTGCAGGAAAGCCAGACTGAGGCCACCCACAGGCCCCTCGCGCTGTCGGGTGTGGGGGACTTGATGTGTCCCCTCTGTGCTGGCAGTCAGGATGCAGCCTGTCCCCCTCCCTCTCTCCCTCCCTCCCTCCCTCCCTCCCTCCTTCCTTTGTCTCACTAAATTCTCCTTGGCCTTATTCTTTCAGGGCACCGAATACCATAGGCTACAGGAAACAGAATATGGGGTGTTTGGATATTTTTACCAGAAATAAGAACGTTCTCTCAGGGAGTAGATTGGGCTCCATCTGTTGCTACAGGAAGGCACCCTGAGAATAATGCTCAGAGAGGACCTACTGGGTGTCCTGCGTGGCACCCCGCCCATCAAGCGGGTGGGTGTGGCTGGGAGGATGGGGTCTGGAGAGGCTCACCTGGGTCCACCGAGCCGGCTGTGCCCCAGGTGGGATGCTGAGGGTTGGGATCCAGCGGTCAGGGGCCATGTAGTCTGGAGAGGGACGGGGTGCAAGCCCACAAGCTGGGTGGTCCTATCCTCAGCCCTGAGGGCAGCCTCACACCGATGCTCTCCAATGAGACTGTCCTGGTGGACGCTGAGAACCACTGAGTCGTGCTGGGCCTGAGTATTGGCGGAGCCGACCCTCCGTGCTTCTTCTCCTCAGCCTGGAAACAGGGCTGTACCTGCAGCCCTGTCGGGGTCCAGACAGCTCCCAGGAGGCCGCTGGATGGACACCTGCCCGCTAAAGCCCCGTGTCGAGCTCAATGTACATGTGACCGGGCACCTCTGTTCTCCTAAGCTGCACCCTCTGGAGTGGGGCTCACCCCGTGGAGGCTTCCAGGGTCCAGGGTTAGACCTGCTGGGATCTTCACAGTGGGCCCGGCAGGTGAGTGTTTGGGGGTGACTAGGGGCCTTGGGGATGATGGAGGCCTGAGCCGTCCCCGTCTCCAGACCCCGGGGACTTCTTCTCCAGGGGGACGGGTCAAAGATGGGGGAGGAGACAAGGACCTTTAGGCAGAACTTTAAGGGAACAATTGTCTGCCTCTCAAGTAATCAGGGAATGTTCCTTCTCTCAGATATCCTCCTGTATATCATATGAACGTATTTCCTCTCTGCTGAAAAGCCATAAAAAGGCACTTTTCCGTATTTTCTATCATTTCATGGCCACGCGATGGAGGAGGCGTCTTCAGCTCCGCAGTGGTCCACCCCCTGGAAGGATGCTGCAGACAGAGTTTCCTCTCATCTCCTGAACACGTGGAGATGCACCTGGGGAGGGGCTGGGAACACACTCCCCTTCTCATGAAGCCCCCAGGCGGAGGGCCTGGGCCAGCACACGCACCCCACAGGGAGTGGGACCCTGCTCCACACACGGCTGCCTGGCGTCGGGTTCCCGGACGCAGTGCCCCGCCCCCGAGACGAGGGGTCCACCCCGTTGACAGACCAGGAAACTGGGGCCCAGGTTGGGGGGGGGGGGTCTCTCCTGAGTCTCACGGACCGTCGGCCATGAACCTGCCCCTAGCCAGGTGCTCTGACCCCAGAGCCAACGGGGCAGATTCTGTCCCACATCACACAGCACACCTGTGAGGGCACGTGCGCCCTAGTCGAGGTGGACGTCCAGCCACGTTGGGTGTCAATTGTGAGCTGAGCTCTGGAGGGGCTGGTGCCCTTGGCCTACCCTGCAGGTCGGGGAGGGTAGCAGAGGCAGCCGGGGTCCATACCGGCGTCCTGCTCTTGGGGTGGAGAGAGGACGAGGAATGATACCGATGGCATGAATGTCTCCAGGCAGAGGGACTCGGGCTGGAACCAGAGGCTCCACGGCCATGTCCTCCCTCTGCACAGGCTCTCCATCTGCTTTCCAGGGTCTGAGGACTCATTTCACCTGCCCGGGCCTCCTCTCCTCCCTGACCTCCCAACTCTGATCGAAGGCCCTCCTCCTGTAAGATGACAGATGTCACCCCATGAAGAGGCTACTTCATTCGTGGACGCGGTTACTTCAATTAAGAGCACAGCCTGGCGATGATCAATGCCGAAACTAGCTCACATCCCAGAACCGGGGCGACGGTCACGGCGGGAGTGCCCACTGGTCCCTGGACAGGTACGTCTCCACCGGCCCCGCCGCCCGGCACAAATGAGCCGGGGACTGAGTTCCCCTGTCTCCCCTCAAGCCAGCCCGGGCACTCCTTCCTCGGAAGCCCTCTGCGGCCCCTCCTGACCTTTGCATAATTAGCAAATCTGTGTAAGGGGGGTGGACACCCCTGGGCAGCCATCCAGCCCCCAACGATCCTGTCCAGACTGGAGCGCACGGCAGCTGCCATCCGTCACGCTTGGACTCGGGCCTGCGCGCTGGTGACGGCTGTCCACTCGCAGGGACTGGCAGGCCAGAGCCCCAGTGAGAACAGTGATGGATTAACAAGCACCAGCTGAATTATTCTCTGTAATGGTGATGAATATGGTTTGGACCTTTCTGGCGATAATGGTTGTTTATCCATTTTTAGACCCAGGAACGGCTATCAAGTCCCTTCAGCTGCCTATTCAGAGAGGGGACTCGGGCTTTCTTTCCAGGGGTCCCATCTGTCACAGGGAAGCAGTGGGGCAGGTCTACTCTGTGTCTCTCCTGTGAAGAGAGCTCTTCCCACAAAAGCTTTCGAGCGTCCGATGGGCTGGTCCATACAGGCCCCTTCGGAGGAAACCGGCTGTATCGTCCCAAGATGGTTCCTACGTTGGGTAGCCTCACCTGCTGGCTTTGAGATGTGATTATAAAAGAGCCTCGAAACCATAGCATCCTCCCTTTTCCCCCTTGGTAACCGTAAGTTTGTTTTCTATGCCTGTGGGTCTAATCCTGTTTTGTACGTAAGTTCATTTATATCACGTTTTAAAAATTAAATTAGGAGTTTGGGATTAACACACACACTACTACATATAAAGCAGGTAACCAACAAGGATGTGCAGTATAGCACAGGGAACTCTACTCAGTATTTTGTAATAAAGCCTGTAAGGGAAAAGAATCTGAAAAAGAATATATATAAATATATATATATGTACGTATAACTGAATCACTTTGCTGTACACCCGAAACTAACACAACATCGTAAATCAACTGTCTTTCAATTAAGAAAAAAGAAAACCTCGGGTCATGACTGGAAGTTATCTCAGCAGTTCAGAACCTGAGGCATGGAATCCGAGGTCCTACGCGGGGCCGTTGGGAGGACCAGCCCGGCTCCGCCAACCTGAATGTCCAGGCCATTGTCTGGGGTCTGTGCTGGATTCTGCTTAGGGTCACATTTACCAGAAGTCTGCTTTCAACTTCTGCGGCATCAGGTGAGAGGGGCGGAGGCTGGTGAAGAAAGTGTCCACACAAGGGTGACTGTACCAAAGGCCCCTGAATTATTAGTCTCATTAAAGCTAAGTCCCAGGCCAAGGAAGGCCCCCCACGTTCAAGGCTGACCCTGGCCGCCGGGCACCTGGGGGTGGGCTCCATCGCTCCCTCCCTGTCTGGTCACTGCCACCTGATGGGACCCCTGTTTGCCTCGCTGGACAGCCCGAGCGCCCGTGGCGGGGATGTGGGTCTGGGTTTGTCACCAGCACTTGGTGGTGCTGGGGCATTTTAGGGTCTCCACGCGTCCCTTTAACCAGGCGACGGGTCTGAGGTCTCACAAGGTCTGCTTGGCAGGACTCACGGGTCACATGGGAGAGCCGGATTTAAAAATTAAAGCAAATGGTGGTAATTAGCAGGCAGGGGAACGCTGGGTCCCGGTTGAGGCGCGCCGCATTGCGAAGAACATCTCTGTTTGGGGCCCGTGTCTGGGTCATAACAGGATGAGAACTAAAAGTCCTTGTCTGCATTGTTATAAATTGTTCTGATGTATTTCCTTCTTAGAACATTATCTTCAAGGAGGAATAAAGACCGTCTACTTATCGTAAAGCTGCACTCCAGGAGAGCGTGGTGTATGGAAATCTGGATTTACGAAGCAGGTCCATTTAGGGGACGTTATTTATCTTGCAAAGGAGCTGGAAAATCTATATTTGTAAGAGGACACACATAGGCTTCCTTCTGATGGCAGCTGTCCTACGTGTGCAAATGTTTATTTACAATTCATGGATGCCTTAAAGCAGGAGCAAGGAGGGGAGACAGGAGACGGGAGGGTTTTGGAGATCTGTCCGGAAAGTGTCAATCCATCGGCAGAAGAATAGAAATTGCTGGGCATAAAAGTTCTCAACCACACGTATGGCACACGAAGAAAGTCAAACCTGGCAGGACCTCGCGGGGCTCAGAGAGCCCTGTGGGAGCCGGCCAGTCGTACATCAGAGAGGAGATGGGTGTGTGATGGCGCCCAGGGTCACCCAGGCCCAGAGTGAGGAGTCAGACGACGGGGCTCCCGGCTCAGGACGTCTCACCCACAGCCCAGGGCCTTGGTTTCCAGGGAGGGGCGCACCTCTGCAGACTTGCAGCCGTGGGAGTTGCATGCACACTTGTGGAGAGAGGGCGGCAGTCAGCAGGGCAGCAGAGCAATCACAGCCCTCGCGGAGCTGCCTCGGGCTGTGCTAATGAAGACTTGAGGCCCCAGGCGGATCAGAGGGGCCGCCCTGCGATGTCACCAGGTGATGAGGGAGTGGCGACCTGCAAACCGGCAGCACGGGACGGCGATGAAATTCGGCTGGCCTGGTGCGTTCCCTCTTTCATTCATTCAGCCCGTGTTGATGAAACAAACCGACAGGTAAGGCGGGCATGTGCTCAGCTCTGGGATAGAGCAGGGGACAAAGTGAGCGGGGCCCTGCCCCTCGGGCTCCCATCCTGGCTGGGAGTCAGTCCTGCTTGGAGGTGCCGAGAAACGATGCAGGGAACCAGGGTGCTGTGAAGGGGACTGGGCAGCTGACCCAGACTCCAGCTCGGTTACACCAGGCGATGCCCTGGGGGGTCCTGGGCTCAGGTGGGGAAGAGCTGTCCCTGCACAGAGTCAGGACAGTGTGGCTCCCGTGAAGAGCCGAGCTGTGCACAGCTGGGGCGAATTGCAGTGTCTTGGGAGACAGCACAGGAGAGACCCAGACACAAGACCCTGTGCCGTAGGGCCTGCACTGGAGACTCGCTGGTGGTGCCTCCGAGCGGGAGTGATGCCTTTTGCTCTGATGTCTTTAATGGTCCTGAGGCCACTGCAGTGAGTACTGGCCACAGCAGAGAGGGAAGGGGTGAGCTGGAGGAAGGCGCCAATCTCTGCGGAGACTAGAGGGACCCGGGGGGTGGAACTGGAAGAATCCAGGACAGCACGGAAGGGTGGCTTGGAGATGGGTTTTGATGGCGGGAGGTGGGTGCGACAGGCCTGGGACACAGGGAGATGGGCAGCTATTCCCTTGCCTTCCTGGGAACGTGGGGAGCAGGGAGAGACCACGAGACCCAGCCTGCACATGTTCCGCCAGTGACGGGACGAACGGGACAAGGGTGTCTGCCGGCCATGGATGCTCGACTCTACACCCTCGAAGAGGCTTGAGCTGGGGAGGAAACAGTGTCCAGATCATAAAAGCTGAAGCTGTGAAACTACTTCAAATGAGGACTGAGGGGAGGAGACACCCCGACCTGCAAGATCCCCACCCTGATGTCAGGTTCCCACAAAGCCTGCCCGGGGGGCCTCTTCTGGGTTCAGAAGACCCAACGAGAGCTGTGCCTGGAGACACCCTTTCCCTCCCACCCCCAGAGCTGTCTGTGTGTTCTTCTAGAGGAAACAACTCCATCCAGCCCTGCAGGGTGGCCCATGGTTCCATGGATGGGGTGTAAGAGCCGGGGGTAAGTCCTGGAGTAACTCCCCTGAGCGAGAATGCTATGGGGGGTGGGGGGGACCCAGGGCCCAGAGTCCCTGCACTCGAGGACCCACCCGGGGCGTGCCGGCCGGGCCGGGTTAGGGCTGTGCTCCCTTACCCTGGCGTTCCGGAGACAGTAACCTTCAGAGAACCGTATTTATTTGTTACATATTTTATTTTTATGAAAAGAATACATATAATTATTTTAGGACTTCAAACGGGCCAATCCGTCCCAGACCCGCTCCTCGGAGGTAACCTGTCCTCCCGCTGGTCATTGCCGTCTGTTCAGGGACTAGGTCTGTGCTGAGTTTTCTGTTACCGGCTCTGCCATTGAATATACTGACTTCTTGCTGTAGAGTAACTGCTCACTTACGTCTGCCTCTCTATGACATCAGGTTGCTATTCTAAACCCCCACAACCGCCACCTTTGTAAACGGTGCACCTTTATTTCCTGTTTCATCGACTCTGGATCGATTCTCTAACCTTCCCCTCAGGTTGCTGTTTAAGCCCCAGACGCCTCCTCGGCTTCGCCCCTCCCGCAGGCAGCCCCCCGACTCCTGAACTGACACGGCCCTGGCTGGCTGTCAGGCCAGCATTACTTTCTGTTCTGTATTGTTAAGTTTTCAGGTGGTTCTAAGAGTCAAAGCCCAGGTGCTATGCCAGCATCACGGATGGATATGCAGATTCCCAGGCCTGGAGCCAAGGAGAATGCTCTGGTTCCATCGCCTTTTTCTCAGGAGGCTAGTTTTGGGTTTTCTTGCCCTGCTTTCTCTTTTTCCTGCATCTTTCCTTTCATCTCGCCCTTAAGTGTCTCTAACACCTGAGGTACATCTCACCCTCTCTCAGCTGACGGAGCCTGTTTATCCTGTAGACACTCATCTCCCAGGACCCTCCTCGGCTCGGACCCCCCAGGGGTCCCCGGCACGGCCACCTCCACGTCTGTGCCCTCAGGACATTCACTCCCCGCGCAGCCAGCATGCGTCTGCCCCCCTGCCCCCGGCACGCACTTATCTCGCGTAGGTTCAGGGGCAGCACGGGTTTGGGCTTTGCCTCCGGTTGTAGGGACACGGGGAGTGGGCCGAGGAGGGGGGACAGGAGGATGCCCCCTAAAATGGTCGGAAAGCCTCACGGGCGGGTGCCTGTGAGCCAACACTTGCCCCTGTGGCCGCCCCCAGGTCCCTGAGGCACGTGGGGTGCTAGACCTCCTCTCCCAGCACCCAGGAATTTGGAGAAGGAGGTGGATCCCGAGGACACAGCCACTGGGGGCCTTGCTCGTCCCTCCCTCGGTCAGCTCCTCCAGCGGCCTCAGTCCTCTCCAGACAGCGTCCCCTGGGGCCCCTCATGGTCACCTCGGGGACCTCCGACTCCTGGGCACTCTTCTTTGGGCATTTCTCCCTCCGCCACCTCCCTTGCTGCATCTGGTCCCTGCAGCCCTGGCCTTCCCACAAAGGCCTTTTTAAGTCACTGCTGTCACTCACTTTCCCTGCATTTTGGGGAATTGCACAAAGTGATCCGTAAAACTTTTAAACAAATTCTGAGCAGGTACCCGCTCCTTTCACTGGCCTGACCCTGGAGTTCACATCCCCTCAGAGGTCTGCCCGAGAGTCCTCAGCCCCCTCAGCAGGACAAAGGTGTGCGCGCACACACACACACACACACACACACACACACCATGCACACGGCACAGACACAGGTACACGCATGCGTACCACACAGATGCGCCCGCCACGCCTCCTCAGGTTATCTGATGCTTGGCTCTGCAATGGGCTTTCTTGACTGGGAGACGTCTTGGGGCTCTTTCAGGACAAATGTATTTCCCTCTGTCTCTCTTATTTAAATATAAGCCTAGACATCCTTAGAAGGAACGTATCGTAATTTAAGCTCGTTTGGCCACTTCTCTGCTGAATGTCGCTGTTTTGTTTCTAATCAGCTCTCGTGAGCGTGGCCTACAGATGTCCCAGGCACCGTCTGCAGCTGGACCTCCCTCTTAATTTAGTTCTGAGTGGAATTAGTCCTTGTGTTGTCACTTTTTGTATCAACACTGATGTTTTCCGAGATGACTTTGCCAGTCGCTCCTTAGGCCAAATGTTTCTTGCTGCTCCGTCCCCGTGAAAGCTCCCCCAACTTAACTACCCAGAGTCAGGGAACATTGTGCACACCATTCTGTTCGGAGCGCCCGTGCAGGTTCCTGCGGCTGTGGCCGTGGAGACATCTCTTCTCGGGAAATGCCCGCTGCATGTGGCTTGTCTTCTTTTCTCACTGATTTATAGAAGTTTTAAAATTTATTCTGATTTCTGTTAGTCTGATTTCCATTTTAAATGCTGGGATATTTTCTCCTGCATGTCACCTGTCTTCCCACTTAATTTATGGTGGTTTTTGTTATCACACTGTTGAAACTTTATTACGTAGCCAACATTTTTTTTTTTTTATGACTTCTGGGTTTCAGGTTTTGATTTAGAAAACCTAGCTTGTTCCACGATTATGAAATAGTCCCTCAGCGTCTTCCGGTCTTTGTGTGCCTCCGTTTGTTTTACTTTGAGATCGCAAAGGCGCTGGGCTGAATCAGGTGATGGGTGTCATCTCATGAAGCCCTTAGGTGGAGAGGGGCGGGTCTCCCTCTTCTCCAGATGTGGAGACGAGACGGCAGCTCAGAGAATTTTGTTTTGCCTTTTTTTCCCCCAAATGGCTTAGGTTGAACCATCGGGAAGCAAACAGAATAGAGAAGAATTCCATGTCAATGGCTCTGCAGCTTGAGCTGGGGTGGGAGGGGCTGGGTTGCCCCACCCGGTCCCTTCTGCACAGAGGTGCTTGCGTGCTCTCTGGCTCAGGAGGGAAAGAAGCCCGCCCCCCCAGGAGCGCCCCCCCCCCCCGCCGTGCGTCTGCACTGGTGTCACTGGCGGGCATCGGAAGGGACTGCTGTCTACACTGCTGTCCACTGTGCTTGTAGCTTCTCAGCCCAGAGAGCCCAGCCGTCAGATCCTTCACGCCCGCCTGAGCACTCGCCTGGCTGTCGGTCACGGCCTTGGACTCCCGTGTCACGGCGGGGACCGCGGCCACCTCACAGCCTGCTGAGCTGCGTGGCCTTGCTGTCCCCAGAGCCAGGACAAGTGCCTGACACACCGCTGGGCACGGAGGCTTGGCTGACGTCTCAGGGGACAGAGGCCGCTTCCCTGGAGCATCCCTGCTCTGGGTGTGTATGCCACGTGCCCGCGTAAACCCGAAGGGATGTCTCCATTACCACACGGATCCCGTCACATCACACCATCCACTGTGTCCTGTGCTGTAGGTGTCGGGTTTTTCTTTTTCCCACTTACAACATGTCTCTTCCCGTGTCAGACACACACACTGGGCTGTTCTCACGCCTGTTGAGGGGCCGTTAATACAAACGCTCGGGGACGCAGTTGTGAGGGGTGTGCAGTTCTTCTTCTCAGAGGAACAATGAAGAGTGTCCCTGACATGGCCATACACCTGCCCGCCGCGCGCCGGCCGCGGCGACGGTTAGATGTGGGGACCTGCGGCAGCCCTTGCGCTGGGCCGGGAGGGCTGGGCGAGGCCCGCTCTCAGCTCGGCTACTTCCCGACCCGCGTCCGGGGTGGCTAAGCCCTGCTCTTAGACCTCAGACCCCCACGGACAGTGAAGGCAGCCTCCTTCTCACTGTGGGATGAGGCTGCTTCCTGCACAAAGTAAGCGTAGCGCCCTTGCTCTGTACCTGAATCTTCTGGCGTCTTTTGCGGCCTCTGCTCAGGGCGTTTGTGAATAAGGTCAGTGGAGGGTGGGCTCGCAGGCCCTCACGGGCCCGGGCGGTTGGGAGCCCGGCCGCCTGCAGATGCAGATGGGAACCTCGCCCAGGGTCGCTCAGCCCCTGCGTCCTGTGTACAGAACCCAGGGCCGACACCCAAGGGGATGCCTGAGTGGAAGGCCCAGGACGCAGGCGCGGCCACCCGCAGGCAAGCGCGCAGGCACGGCGGTGCCTGCAAGCCCGCCGTCCAGCTCCTGGGGGGTGCGGCAGCTTTGTTGGTCCCTCCTCTGCCCGGCTGGCCCCGAGCAGCTGCTTAGTGGACATGGGGGGCGGGCAGTGAGTGGACGGTCCCCTGGTCATGTGCCCACAACACTTTGCTTCATGAGGAAGCTGAGGGCTGAGGGCCTGGTGAGCCGCCCCTTGTCCCTCCCTCTGCGGTGGGGCTCGCGCTAGCCCTGCCACGTGCTTCCGATCTGCCCCGACTCTGCTTGTGTGCACTGCTGCCCCACCGTGGGACAGCGCCTGCCCTCCATGCGTCTCTGACGAGTCCCCTTCCCTCCTCTCCCAAAACCCCAGCCTCCTCCCTCGGGCCCAGATGCAGGCCCGGCCACCCAGCCAGGCGAAGGTGGTGATGGAGCTTCCATGCACACAGGGAAGTTCCATCTGTCTCCTGCCCTGCTGACATCACTCAAAATCCGTGCAGACGGCCAGAGCCCTCCTGGAGGAGTGGGGATCGGCTCCCCAAGGGGTCTGCGCTGAGGCCTGTAGCGGCCACTCCAGCTGGGGCCACACCGGGCAAGTCCTCGCTGCATCCTCCCACCGCAGCTCGGGAGGGACCCCTGGGCCAACTGCCACCCCCAGAGGCCGACCGTGGACTCTATCTGGAGGCCTCGAGGCGGCCTCGGTGTCAGCCGGGAGCCTGGGCGGAGTCCAGAGCACCCTAAGTTACTGCCTTATTACACAGACCCAGCCCCCGGCCTCCACCACAACTTACTGATGAGTCAATGGGGGCCTGAGCCCTGTTTAATAGCAGGTCCACTGGAGCTGAAATGGTAGGAGACCCGGGGATGGCTCTACCCTCGTGGTAAGTACGTCTGTACTGATTTCACCCCTGGTGGAGCTCACTCGTCTGTGAAGGACAGAGTGAAAGGCCTCTATCTCAGCTCTGACCCACCCAGCGGCCTTCCCCGCCCCACACTCACCCCAGCCTGGGACCCCTGAGCAGAGGCCACCTCCACGGGGAAGGGCCCTGAACTTGGACCGAAAGAAGTTTCGGACTCACCTCTGATCACCTCTGCCCACCCTGGGGGTGTGGGGTCTACCTAAGTGAAGGTTCCCTTTCCCACGAACGGCTCAGGGTCCCCTCTGACCCCCGGGCTTTGCTCGCCCTGCCCACCCACCGGGGCCTCCCTGACTCAACTTCCCGCCCCAGCGCTGCACGGAGAGCCCTCTGCGTGTGGGTTTGTTACCATTCAGGTCTGCAAGGCCGACAGACCAGGAGGACACGGCCACAGAGGAGGAGGCTTAGTGCCCACCATTCCCAGAGAAGGGGCCGCCGTGCTGTGGGGCCCACGGGGACGCACAGGTCAGCCACAGGCAGGGGGAGCGAGGCAGCTGCGGGGAGACTGCCCTGCTCAAAGCAGGTGGCGGGTGGGAGGGAGGTGATGGGTGTGGGCTCCGGGCACGTGGGAGGTGGGCTCACAGGAGGGGAGTTCGCTGTCTCCAAGGGTCAGATACTCTGAGAGGGGCCGTCCCTCCCTGGTCAGCAAGCCCCCAGTCCAGCACCAGATGCAGAAATGGGAAGTGAGGTTAACACAGCGCCATGCTGGGCTTCTCTCGGACTCCTGCTACAGCCCTGAGCGTTCTCTGTCCCGCTTTACGTCCGTGGGCACGACTGCCACCGCATGACCAGGGTGCGGCTCCGTCTGTCCTGGAGTCCTTGCCTGTGCTGCTGGGACAGGGCTCAGCTCACCCGGCCCTGGGTGGTGAGGACGGGCCAGGCCCCGGGATCCCTGCTCTGTCACTTCCGTGCGTCTGCAAGGGCTGATCCGCTCCGAGGACACAAACCACAGACAGAGCCAGAGCTCTGAGGCCACAGGAGGGCCGGGCGATGGCTGGGCAGGGCCCCCGAGGCTCTGCTGAGACCTGCACATCAGGAAGCCGGCTTGCCTTCCAGTAATTCAAAAACTGGAAGATTTTCGTAAACTCCAACAGACTCCCTCTCATTTGGCCTAATTAGCAAGACTTTCCTGTTTATAGAAGAAAAATTGCCTTTCATGCCTGGCCGTGTTTCTTTGCTGTTAATTATGTCTGGGTGTGGCAGCTGCAGAGTCCCCCACGGGGACACTGACGTGGTGTCAGGTGATACGGGGGTGGTGGGCACCCCGTCTGTCTTGCTTGCAGGCTTCTCCCCCAGATTACACCCTTGTGGCCATTGAATAAACACACCCTGCCTGCCAGGAGGAAAGAAATAAAATCCCCAGGGATGCGTCCACCCTGTCACCGATTCCACATGAAGACTTGGGGCCAAGGACCAGAGCCGGGCCACCAAGGCCCTCTGGGGACACACACTCTCCAGGAGTGGGGAGTGGGCAGGGGCCGGGGGTCCTGGGCACTGAGGGTCTAATGGCCTCGAATGCTATTCTGGTATTTCCTGTGGGAGACACTTAAACAAAAGATGACCCAGGATCTTTGGATGACCCTGAGGTCCCACCTATCCAGCCACTTCTCTGCAGACTGGCCTCTTCCTCGGGGTCACGAGGGTGATGTACGGGAGGAGCTCGGACCCTCAGCACCCTGGGCTCTAGGCAGCCCCTGCGTCTGCCATGGGTCCCGGCTCCCCGGGGACCCCCAGCCGGTTGCAGAGAAGCTGCAGATCAGCCTGGGGACCAGTCTCCACCTGCTTCTGCAGGCCGAGGGTGTGGCCACCATCTCCCAGCCTCAGACGACCCAGGGGAGGGGGCAGCTCATTTGTGGAACCTTCTCCAGTGGAGTGTTGATTGAGGTGGAATTGGATTTCTACTCAGATTGATTACCTAATGTGATAGAAAAATATACAGTCTGGGAGCAAATTTAGATTTCAGTGAAAAATTAAACTGTTATACCAAGTTGCCCACTGAAGCATTAAATGTGTTCTCTATATAATTACAGCTGCAGATAGCACGGTGATGGACTGACTGTCGCTCCAGCTGTTGTTCTGGAGGCCTTAGGACGGACAGGTCCACAGATGGCAGATACCACCTCGAGAGCATCCGGAAGAGAGGCCCTAATTGATTTCAGTGGCGTCTCTTCCACTAGCAGAAGGCAGCTCTCTGGGTTCGGGAGAAGGGACCACACAACACCCTCCCTCGAAATGTGGGGCATAAAGCCGCTCAGGCATCACACGGGTCAGCCAGAGGAGAGCTGAGGTGGCAGAAGCCCCGGTGTCCACGGGTGGGCGGTGGGATCTGCCTGGCACCGTTAATGACCCGAAAGGCTGGCTCGGGACGTCCCGCCCGGACATGCCCAGCCCCCCACACAGAGGCTTCTGAAAATGAAAGTCTCACTGCCAGCAGCCCCAGCCCACCTCGATTTGTCCTTTCAGCCATTAGTGGTCCCGTCATTAGGGCTTTTTCCAGGCCTGGGATGTAAGATCGCACAGCAGAGAGAAGTCAGCATCACTGGATCTTGGGAGGGTCTTTCGCTTCTCCCTCGGTCACCCGGCGGCTCCCTCTGTCCCGGACAGGTTGACTCCCTGTCCCCTGCCCCCCGCCTCACCCTCGGTGGGGCATCACGCCCACTTCACGGAAGGCATGTACACCTTCACAAATAAATACACGGAGAGAGGAATTCACAAAATAATCAAGTGTGACTCACGGTGACTTGGCAAAGCCCTGCGCAGAGAACCACGAAGAGAAGTGGCCCGCACAGCCTTCCTCAGGCCCGGCTTCTGTCCAGACCTGGACGGTGGCCCCTCCAGGACGGTCCCGCCACAGCCGGGACACAAGGCTCGGCTGCTCCTTGCAAGGCCTCCTAACCTGCGCACTGGCTCCTGCTGCTCTGTCACCCCCTGACGGGTGAAGAATCAGGAGTGGTGACGTAATAGGACACAGCGTGCTTTCCACGCATCTGCCACACTCACGCACATCTGAGAGCAGGGCTGTCCACGCCAGACAACGCCCACCCACCTCACAGGGCATGTGGAGACTTTTCACTGTTTCGGTATCACCAAAGTCCTTGATTCTGGGCCCTGGGGTTCAGCCTTGGGTCTCCGGGGAGAAGGTGCTCTTGTCGGGGGATGTGATGGGGGCTGTGCTGATTCTCTCCTAGAGATCAGAAGCAGCTAACCACGAGCAGGGACCCTTCCTTCCCATCTTTTATTAATCCTCTGCAATTGTTGGCTTGACAAGCCCCTCTGTTTGGGGGTCACAGGGGTTCAGAAAGGTTGAGCTGCTCTCAAGAGCTGGTATCTCGTTCTGATGACTTTCCCCAAGAGAATTTCTGAGTTTGCAAGAACCTGGGGTCACGGGGGGAGCCACCTTTGTGAGTGAAGTATGAGGGCGACTGGAGGTCACTGGATCCCAGTTCAGGGCTGGAGAAGGACATGGAGAGACCAGCATGGTGCCAGCCCCCAGCCTCCCCCAGTCCAGGGAGAATTGGGGCTAGAAACAGACTCTTGGCCCCGGCCCACTGTTCCCCTATGACCCCAGCCCTGCTCAGTCGTTTTATCCAAAGGATGTTCAGTCACTGTGTTAGTGAGGGCTCTCCAGAGGAACAGAACAAATAGATACATAGATATATATAGATAGGTAGACAGATAGATAGATAAATGATCGATAGATAGATAATAGATAGGTGATGGATAGATGGTATATAGAGTGATAGATAATAGATAGATAGATGATAGATAGATTAATAGATAGATGATAGATGGATAGATATGGAGATAGAGACAGAGATAGAGATACATAGAGACTTACCATGGGAACTTGCTCCCATGACTATGGAGTCTGAGGAGTCCCATGGTCTGCTGTCAACCAGCTGGAGCCAAGGGCAGCTGGGGGTGCAGCTCCAGTCTGATCCCAAAGGGCTGGGACCCAGGGGACCTGGTGGTGAATGTTTTAGTCTGAGGGCAGAGGACTAATGTCCCAGCTCAACAGTGAGGCAGAGAGAGAGTGACTTCTCCCTTCTTTCCTTTTTTTGTTCTATTCAGACCCTCACTCTATTGGATGAAAACCCCCCCACACTGAGGAGGATGACCTTCCTTACTCTGTCCACCCCTTTAAATGCTCACCTCGTCCAGAAACACCCTCACAGACACACCCAGGATCATGTTTAACCCAGTCAGGTTGACACATAAAGTTACCCGTCGTGGTCCCCTGGTTGAAAGGATGATGGTGGTGGTGATGATGACGGTGATAGTACGACAGTAGTGACGACACAGAGCCAGCTTGTAACAGCCAGGGGGGCTTGGCAAGCCCTTCTTACACCCCATTGAACCGTTCTGCATAGCGCACCCCCAATGGCCATGTTTCTCCCTGTCAGGATCGTGGGGAGCAAGTCGGATCTCTGGTCCGTGGCTCTTCTGATGTTCTCAACGATGCTGTCTCACCTGAGACCCTCCTCTGGATGACACCACAGCCTCTGCTCTGCTCCAGCCAACACCTGTGGCCTGGTCCTTTCACCATGTTGGTCACCTTCCTCAGAACAAGCTCCACCCCAAGTGCTTCTCACTCATTCATTCAATCAATGCCAGGGGGACAGAAGGGAGGCCACGCTGCAGGTGTGGCCAGGCCTGGGTGAGAATAGGAGTGTGTGGACTCTCTGGTCCAGCTGTGATGACCACATCGCCGGAGGATGCTGTGGGGCTTCAGGCCAGCCCTACCCTGTCTTCCCTGGAGCTGGACAGCAGCAGAGCTGCATTGTCCCCAATTCATGGCTGGACAGTGGCTTTGGGCCCCTGCAGACCCCAAGGGTATCAGCTTCCAAAGTCTGAAGTCTCAGTGTTCTTCCCTTCTGAGGAGAAGGAACACATACAGAGATGTACCCACCAACAAACACAGCCCTTCCAAACAGTCAGGGCCACTCCAGGAAAATCTCCACGACATGGGAGGCTGACCTGAAGCTCCCTTAAGTCCAGGAACTGCTCCCCAAACGAGCATGAAGTTACAAGTTGTCTGTCCTGCTTCACCATAACCAACATCCCCATGAACTCACCAAGCCTCTCCGGAAACCCCATCAGAAACTCCATCTCAGGGGCCACTGCACTGAAAGAGCAGGAGCTGACAGACTATGATTCTGCTTCCTGGGGCAGACTGCATTTGCAGAAGACTGATGGCGTCAGGTCCCTGCTGAAATGTCCACAGCGGCTCATCAATAATATATGCGTACACGTGTTCAATTGGTAATAAAATAAAATGGCTAACAATAACTATTGTTGGAGAGAACGAGAATTCCCAGGGTCCCTCACTTTATTAGTTAGAAACATAAACTTAGGCAAACATTGGAAAAACTCTTAGGCATCATTTCCCAGCATCAAACATCACCTGCCATGTGACTTGCAATCTCGTTTCTAAGTATTTGTCTGAAGGAAACTCTTGAACATGGACCAGGAGACACATGCAAAAGCATCCACACATTCGTCATGGGAGCAAAACTTAGAAACAACCAGGCAGTTATCCGCAATTTTTTTTTTTTTTTTTTTTTTTAATTAATTAATTTATTTATTTTTGGTTGCGTTAGGTCTTCGTTGCTGTGTGCGGGCTATCTCTAGGGGCGTTGCTGTGCATGGGCTTCTCATGGCGGTGGCTTCTCCCGTTGTGGAGCACCGGCTCTAGGCGTGTGGGCTCAGTAGTTGTGGCACACGGGCTCGGTTGCTCCGCGGCATGCGGGATCCTCCCAGACCAGGACTCGAACATGTGTCCCCGCTGTGGCCTCTCCCGTTGTGGAGCACAGGCTCCGGACGCACAGGCTCAGCGGCCATGGCCCACGGGCCCAGCCACTCCGCGGCATGTGGGATCTTCCCGGACCGGGGCACGAACCCGTGTCCCCTGCATCGGCAGGCGGACCCTCAACCACTGCGCCACCAGGGAAGCCCCTGCAATCTTTTTATGTAAAGAACCAGGCTGAAAATATTTTAGGGTGGCATCAGCAAGATGGAGGAATAGGAGGTTCCAGCCCTCAAACTCCCACAGAAACACTGATTTTGACAACCATCATGAATAAGAATACCTTCATGGGAAACCGGGAGTACAGCTGAGAGGTTCCAGCACCCCAGTGAGCAAAGCACTCTAAGAATAGATGCTCTGAAGAGGGTAAGAAGATTGGTTCCCTTTACCCGTGTCACCACTCCCTCCCCCACAGGTGGCAGCTCAGTCCCGAGAGAGGCACCCTTGGTCCACGATTTCTCCCATGGTGGAAAGTGAGAGTAAAGTGAGCACCTAGCTTTCCCATCCTCGTGGAATCCTGCCCAGAAGGCCCACTTCTGTCTCATCCTGCCCAGAACACTGAAGTGAGCGGCATGTCTGAATAGTCTGGGGACGGAGAATAGCAGGGAAAGGGTCAGGGGCTCACAGCAACAGGTACACAAATCTCAATCAGCTGTAGATCCTACTAACTGGTGTCAGACTCCACCAAGACCCCCATAAGACACCTCGCCTGCAGACCCCACAACTGGCTGCCATGTGCCTCCAGAACCCCCTGTGCCCCTCTCTCCCTGTAGCTGGTAAGACTCCCCCGTGTATGGCATGCATGAGCCTTTGCACCCTGCACACAGATATCAGCAACTGGCTTGACAGTGCTGCATTGGGAGAAGGTGCAGAACCTTGAACACTCAGGGAACTTCTCCTGGGAAAAATAAATGAGAGGCCCTCAGCATTCAGCCTGGCTTTGTGAGATCCAGAGAAGGAAAACAATCAGAAGACAACCCCCAAACAGGGAACGAGCAGAGTGAAATGGGTGCATCCACTGAAAAGTTCTGAGAGACTCTCAGAATTCCCAGCCAGACTGAGTGGTCTTTCTCTCCCAAACCCAGTAAGTAAAGCATGGAGGAGATAATTGTTTCTTCAAATGTGCTGGCAGCAACACAAGTCTTCAAGGAAAACACAAAAAATTAAGAAAACATGACACCAAAGAAGACAAAAATCAAGTTCCTGTGTCTGACCCCAAAGAAATGGAGATCTACAAATTGCCTGACAAAGGTTTCAACGTAATCATCTTAAAGAAGCTCAGTGAGCTATAAGAGAACTTATAGATAGATAAGTAAAGAAAATAAGGGAAACAGTCCAAGAACAAAATGAGAAGTTCAGTAAAGAGATAGTAACTATAAAAAGGAACTAGACAAATTCTGAAGCTGAAGAATATGACTGAACTAAAGAATTCAACAGAGAGCTTCAACATCAGACGTGATCAAGAAGAAAAAGAACCAGTGAACTTGAAATCAGATCATTTGAGGTTATCTAGTCAGAGGAACAAAAAGACAAATAATAAAAGAGTGAAGAAAGCCTATGGGACTCATGGGATACCATCAAGGAATCAATATAAGCATATGGGAGCCCGAGAAGTTGCAGAGAAAGAGAAAGGGGCAGAAAACGTGTTTAAATGAAAACTTGTTTAAAACTTGCTTAATGTTGAAATAATGACAGAAAACTTTCCAAACTGAGGGAAGAAAATGAACAACCAGATGCATGAAGCCCAAAGAAATCCAAATAGATTGAATATTGAGAGGTCTTTACTGAGACATGTTATATTCATGTTGGCAAAAGTCAATGACAGGGCTTCCCAGGTGGTGCAGTGGTTGAGAGTCCACCTGCCGATGCAGGGGACACGGGTTCGTGCCCCGGTCCGGGAAGATCCCACATGCCACGGAGTGGCTGGGCCCGTGAGCCGTGGCCGCTGAGCCTGCGCGTCCGGAGCCTGTGCTCCGCAGCGGGAGAGACCACGACAGTGAGAGCCCCGTGTACTGCAAAAAAAAAAAAAAAAAAAAAAAACAGTCAATGACAGAAACAATTTTGAAAGCAGGAAGAGAAAAATGGTTTGTCACATGCAGAGGTATCCTCGTGAGACTATCAGTATATTTCTCAGCAGAGACCTTGCAGGACAGGAGAGCGTGCAATGCTATATTCAAAATACTAAAGTAATAACAAATACAAAATAAACAAATAATACAAAATTTAGAACCTCCTGCCAACCAAGAATGCTTTACCCAACAAAGCTGTACTTCAGAAATGAAGTAGAGATAAAGATTCTTCCAGAAAGACAAAAGCTGTGAGAGTTCATCACCATTAGACCTGCCTTCTAAGAAATTCTAGGAGAGTTCTTCAGATTGAAACAGAGGGATGTTAGACAACAACATGAAAGCACCAGAAGGTATAAAACTCACTGGTAAAGGTCAGTATATCGTTAAATTCAGCATGGTGGTGTGTGAATCACTGTTAACTCTAGTATAAAAGTTAAAAGACAAAACTATTAAAAATTCTATAGCTGTAATAAGTTCTTAATGGATACGCAATATAAAAATATGTAAACTGTGATATCAATAGCATAAAATGTGAGGAGGAGAGGGAGAACTAAAAATAAAGAGTTTTTATTCAACAGTAAATACTACATAGTTCACAGTTGGTTGAATCCATGGAAGCAGAACTGTGGATATGGAGCAACCTTGTATACAGAGGGCTGACTGTAAGTCATATGCAGATCTTGGGTCAGCGTCACTAGCCTCCTCATTGTTCAAGGGTCAACTACATCAGAGGTTTTATGTAAGCCTCGTAATAATCCCAAAGAAAAAACCCGTAGTAGATAAAAAAGATAAAATGAAAGAATCAATGTATACCACTACAAAAATCATCAAATTCCAAAGGAAAACAGAAGAGAGTAAGAAAAGGAAAAGGAACCACAGAATAGTAAAATATATATATATATATATATTAATTATTATATTATTAGCAGGGGGAGGAAACTTGAAGGTGGTAGAATACCTATGGCCTTGATGTTGGGGATGGTTTCATGGGTGTGTTAGACCCAAACGGTCTACGAGGGATTCCAACTCGCCCAAGAACCGCCAAGAGTCGAGAGCCGCTGCAACACGCAAGAGGTTTATTAGGAGCCGATGCACCGGGGTTCCCTGAACCTCACGCAGGAGGCCGATGGGGAACCCCTAAAAGCGGAATCACATACTTTTTATAGGTTTATTTACTCATAGGGCGGGTATATTCTCACAATGATTGGGTAAATGTGGTGACTTTTGAATTCATTGGCTTAGGAACTTTTGTCCCACCTTCTGGCCGTTATAGTTGTCTGTTCATTGTGGCGGTTAGGGCGTATACCTGTTACGGGCAACTGGAAAATTACCCGCTGTCTGGCAAGTCCCCGTCAACTGAAAAACTCCAAGAATTGGTTTCGATAGGGAGAAGGAGTGGCGCACGATAGGGAGAAGAATTGGTTTCGATAGGGAGAAGGAGTGGCGCACGATAGGGAGAAGAATTGGTTTACGGGAACAAGTGAGGGGTGGAAAGTCCCTAAAGGCCCCACATTCCCCCCTTTTTTTTTTGTAACTAATTTCAATCATGGAATTTCAGTTTCTTTTTGCGAGTTTTGGTATTGTTGCCTTAGCATTAAAACTTGTACCGTACTAATGCGTTCTCTAATAAAGGCTATCAGGCGATTCAGAATGCATGGTCCAAAAGTTAAGAGCAACAATAAAATAATAAGGGGCCCTAACAAGGTGGAAACTAAAGTAGTAAGCCAGGGAGATTTATCAAACCACGATTGAAACCATCCTTTTTGATTTTTCCTTTCCTGTTGTCTTTTGTCCAGGCGCTCCCTAAGTTTGTCCATAGTTTTGGTAATAGCCCCAGAATGATCAATATAAAAACAGCATTCTTCTTTTAGTGCAGCACATAGTTCGCCCTCCTTAAGGAACAGCAGATCTAATCCCCTCCTGTTTTGCATTACCACCTCTGAAAGCGAGGTGAGGGATTCTTTTAACTGAGTTATGGAACTTTCTAACGCCCGGAGGTCAACATCTACAGCTTGTCTTAAGGCATCATAATAGTGGGGTTGTTGAATGAGGGCTGTTGCACCTGTTCTTACCCCGGCTGCCATTCCTAGTCCTAGGAGTACAGCCAGGGTGAGTGTTATGGGTTCCCTCTTAAACCTTCCTCTGCCCTCATATTCATCTAGAAAGGATGAATCTGAATGATAAATGAGTCTGGGGACCAGCTGAACTAACACACAAAAATCGGTTGAAGCTTAAGGACCTCTAAAGAAATGCAGGGGGTCAATCCTGTGTTACATGCCCACCATCCATCCGGAGGAGGGAGGAGATACCCTGAGCCCTGTGGGAGGCTTAAATTGGCACAAAGATGTCGGTGGGACGAGGGGGGCGTTCCTACACGTGTACCGTTTCCTAATACTGAGGCCAGGGTCAATTTACTATTTCCTTCTTGTTTCCATCGACATTGATCTGGAGTGTTAACATTATTATAATTAGAATTATATCCTATAGCATCATAATAAGGGGGAGGAGCAGCATAGCAAAGCCAACATGATTTGGTAGCCTCCGGGTTTGTGGCATTTAAAACCTCAAAAGCCGCCTGGACCAATGAGAGCATTCGGTCCCGGGGGGGGGGTCTTGGGCTTGATTGTTATTCCGTTTGGCTCAGAAGTTTGGTTTCTTATCTCTGGTAACGCTGTGGGAGGGGCCAAAGGTAGCGAAGAGTGCCCTATCTCAGGGTTGGGGCTTATAGGAACTGGAGTAGGGGTTTCAATTTTTAGTTTGATGGTCATTAGTAATCCATCATTATATCCTTCTTTATAAAACCTGATTCCCCATGAATGGCCATTTATCCAGTTTTTATCCTTTTTTCCTGGTTCACTAAAAGAGATCTTAAGGGGATGGCACCATTTAGTACATTCAGGCCTATAAGTTAAGGGGTTGGTTGGGTGTGTATAATTGGCTGTCACCTTAATAAAGTCCCAGCCAGAGGTGGGCTTTCAATAGGTGTCTCCTGTGGTTTCACACCCCCAGCTTTTACAATAAAAATGTTCCTTTCCCCCACATTGATAATTTAGGGACCTATGGCGATGAAATCCCGGGCATACATAAAAGGTAGGGTTGCTAAGTTTCTGTCGCGTACCCGAGTTTTGGCAGCCGTATTGGCCGGCCCGACCGGGTATGGATGGGGCGTTTTGACGATCATGGGAGTGTGCTGTGTCCCAATTAGGAGCTCCTATGGCTAATTTACAAACATCGGGGAAAAGGTCTGGCCACCAGGTCCAAGGAGCAGCAGTATGGCTAACAGACCATATTACATCTCCAGTCTGGGAAATTACCTGCCAGGTTAAATGCTGGGGCAGGTGAGGACTAAAATTACTCACAGTCAGTAGGGGTAACAGAGTTAAAGTTATAAGTCTGATGATCGCAGAAGCTTGAGCTTGAGCGGGTTGCTGGTCTTTTGGGCTCGCCATTCCGATGTTGCAGATGCTGGTGCGGCCTTCACGTGTGAAGCGTGGATCCACGCAGCGATGCCGTCTACCTTTATAGCCGTGGGGGTGGTGAGCAGGACGATGTATGGTCCTTTCCACCGAGGCTCTAGAGTCTGGGTTCGGTGCCGACGGACGTACACGGAATCTCCGACTTGGAAGGGATGAGCCTCTGCTGGTGTTCCTGGTCGGTAAGCCTCTGCCAGCTGGGACCACACCTCCTTTTGGACCAACTGGAGTCCCAACAGCCTAGCATATAAGTCAGTGTTATTCTGGCAGTCAGGACTTAATTTCTCCCTTAGCGTAAAAAGAGGAGGTGGGGCCCCGTATAGTATTTCAAATGGAGTAAGATAATAGCGGGAGGGGGTATTTCTAGCCCGGAACAGGGCTAAGGGAAGGAGCACCGTCCAATCTGTACCGCCAGTCTCTATGGACAATTGAGTTAGGGTCTCTTTTAGAGTTCTATTCGTTCTCTCTACCTGTCCTGAACTCTGGGGTCTATAGGCACAATGTAATTTCCAATCAGTCCCCAGGTATTTGGCCACACCCTGACTTACCTGGGCGACGAAGGCGGGACCATTATCTGATCCTATTACCTTTGGTGCCCCGAACCGGGGGAAAATTTCTTCTAAGATCTTTTTGGCCACCACAGTAGCTGTCTCCTTCTTCGTCGGGAAAGCTTCTACCCATCCTGAGAAGGTATCTATAAAAACTAGAAGATACCTGTTACCGTACCTTCCAGGGCGTATTTCAGTGAAGTCGACCTCCCAATAGGCTCCTGGGCGGTCTCCTCTGAGCCTTTTTCCGACCTCAAGTTTTCCTTTATGGGAGTTTACCTGTTGGCATGGAATGCACTCTCGTGCAATCTGCTCAGCTAATTTAGTTAGTCCAGGGGTATCATAACCTGTCTTGTGTAGTAGGGACATTATCTTTTTGGTTCCCAAGTGTGTCCATCTGTGAATCTGTTGTAGCATGGATTTTGCTTGTTGAGGAGATAATGTTCTTTTAGTTATGGCTGGGGTACTTGTTCCCCTATCATTTGGTTTCCCAGGACTCTCATCTGATAGTTCTAGTATGATTTCCCATAGAGCCACTTCTCGTTGCACCCTATCTGCCATGTTGTTGCCTCTTGTCACCGGGGTATTGTCCTTCTGGTGTCCGGGGCAATGAATGATGCTGACTTTAGTGGGGAGCATGAGGGCAGCTAGCAGTGCCACTATTTCTTCTTTGTTTTTAATTTCTTTGCCCGCCGAGGTGAGCAACCCTCTTTGTTGGTAAATGGCCCCATGGACATGGGCGGTAGCAAATGCGTATCTACTGTCCGTATAGATGTTTACCTTTTTGTTTTCTGCTAGTTCCAATGCTCTAGTCATGGCGATTAGTTCAGCCCGTTGGGCCGATGTCCCTTGCGGTAATGTGGCTGCCCAGATGACCTCTTTCCCGTCTACCACGGCTGCTCCCGCCCGACGCTTACCTTCCTCTAGGAAATGCTTCCGTCAGTAAACCAGGTAACGTCGGCGTTGGGGAGGGGCTGATCCATCAAGTCTGGTCTGCTACGGTGTGCTGCAGCCAGTACTTCCTGACAATCATGGATGACGGTAGTGCTTTCCAGGTCAGGGTCGGGTAGCAAGGTGGCCGGGTTGAGTCCTGTGGCTGAGGTAAACTTAATACGATCTGAGTTTAACAGCAGGGCTTGGTAATGAGTCATCCTGGCATTTGTTAGCCATCTGTCGGGTGGCTGGCGAATTACACTTTCTAATGCATGGGGGGCTGTTATCGTTAGGTTCTGCCCCAAAGTCAGTTTGTCAGCATCTTTGACCAAAGCGGCCACCGCGGCGATTATTTTTAAACAGGCGGGCCATCCTGCTGCCACAGGATCCAATTTCTTTGATAGGTACGCAACCGGGCGATTCCAGGGGCCCAGTTTCTGAGTTAGTACTCCCTTTGCAATACCTTTATTCTCGGCCACGTACAGATGAAAAGGCTTAGTGATCCTTCCCCCGTTCCTTTTTTTAGGGCATTCTCTTGCCCAATGACCTTTTTCTTTACGGTAGGCACATTGGTCCTTGTCTAATGGCCGCCTTCTATCCGTTGTTCGCCCTTCCTGTCTATTTCTGTCTCTACTGTTTCCTCCTCTGACTACAGTGGCCAGTATCTTACTCAAATGTCTTTCTTGCCTCTTATCTCATCTTACCTCACGAGCCTCTTGTTCCTTCTGCTTTCTTTCTTCTCTTTCTTCTTCTGTCTCCCTCTTATTATATACCTTATCTGCCTCTTTTACTAAGTCCTGAAGGGAGAAACCTTGTAGGCCATCCAGCCTTTGTAACTTCTTTCTAATATCAGGGGCCGCCTGGTCAATAAAGGCCATTGCTATGGTGGCCTTATGTTCCTCAGAGGTTGGATCATAAGGAGTGAATCGTCTAAAAGCCTCCATTAAGCGTTCTAGGAACACGGTTGGCGATTCCTGGGGCTCCTGAGTTACCTCTCTTACCTTAGCCAAATTCGTGGGGCGCCTGGCCGCTCCATGGAGACCCGCCACCAGAGCCTGGCGATACATTTTCAGGTGCTCCTTACCTTCCAGGGTATTAAAGTCCCAATTCGGCCTGACGAGTGGAAAACCGGCATCAATCTCATTAGGCAACTGGGTAGGTTGTCCATTGGCGCCTAACACATTCTTTCTAGCCTCCAGGAGAACCCGTTGCCTCTTCTCAGTTGTGAGGAGAGTCTGGAGGAGCTGTTGACAATCATCCCAGGTGGGTTGGTGGGAGAAGACAAGAGACTCTATTAGAGCAGTAAGAGCCTGTGGGTTTTCAGAGAAAGTAGGGTTATGCATCTTCCAATTATAAAGATCTGCAGAGGAAAAGGGCCAGTATTGAAGGGGCCTATTCCCGTGGTTATCGGGGGGGCCATATTCTCTAAGGGGTAAAGCAGTAGGATCCGGGGAAACAGCCCTCCGGCTTCTGGTGCCCGCCGAGGGACCCCCCCTTTCCGCCATAACAGGTGGCCCTACTGGTGCGGAGGGTTGTGAAGCTGGGAGTCCTAGGGGCGACATGGGATTTAGGGCCGGAGGATAAGGAGGTGGGGAATCTAGAAGAAGCAAATCAGACTGCAGGTCAGGATATATCGCCTTTGGCGGGTCCGGGGCAGCAGATGACTTTTCCGTGTCTGGGGTTTTCTTCAGGGCCAATATCTCCGATTGTGCTGGAGCGCATGCAGACGTGCCTGTTGAGGAAACAAAGGGCCGGACCCACGGAGGCGGGGAGAGAACTAGATCTTCCCAGACCAAGATATATGGTATCTGGTCTGGGTGTCCGTGGGGTCCTGTGTTAAAGACCCTAGACTTGACTAGCCCAACCTTATCTAACAAAAAAGATCCTTCGGGTGGCCACCCTGTCTGAAATGTAGGCCACTCAGAGGTACACAGCGTTTGCCATTTTCCTTTTCTTACTTCTACCGAAAGGTTGTGGGCCCTAGCCCTAACTTCGGTCCAGTGGCTTAGGGTAAGAGAAAGAGGAGTCGTCATAGTTTGTCCCATTGTCGTCCGTCAAAAGAAAGATAATAGTACAGAAAAACAATAAAATTTCAAAAGACACACATTGATATTGCCGCCGCGAACTTAAACCTGAAACCAACTCAAATTCAGATGGCAGCTTATATAACCTGCCAGAACCAGATGAAGGGGAGACAAAATTTGTTTCTCCTTCCAGATGGACCACCAGGGCGTCCCCCGGGGCCCGTGGACACCAGCTTTCAGCACGTCTGCCTAGCCAGGAGTCCAATACAGATTCCACAGCAAGCCGGTTCGCACGGCTTTTTCCTAATGGCGGCTAGCAACAAACAAACGACAAACAAACAGACAATTGGGCTCGAGCCTACCTGATACCTCCGACTCCCGATGTTCTTGTGACCCGGGGGCGAGAGGGGATCCCGGACGAGCCCCCAAATGTTAGACCCAAACGGTCTACGAGGGATTCCAACTCGCCTAAGAACCGCCAAGAGTCGAGAGCCGCTGCAACACGCAAGAGGTTTATTAGGAGCCGATGCACCGGGGTTCCCTGAACCTCACGCAGGAGGCCGATGGGGAACCCCTAAAAGCGGAATCACATACTTTTTATAGGTTTATTTACTCATAGGGCGGGTATATTCTCACAATGATTGGGTAAATGTGGTGACTTTTGAATTCATTGGCTTAGGAACTTTTGTCCCACCTTCTGGCCGTTATAGTTGTCTGTTCATTGTGGCGGTTAGGGCGTATACCTGTTACGGGCAACTGGAAAATTACCCGCTGTCTGGCAAGTCCCCGTCAACTGAAAAACTCCAAGAATTGGTTTCGATAGGGAGAAGGAGTGGCGCACGATAGGGAGAAGAATTGGTTTCGATAGGGAGAAGGAGTGGCGCACGATAGGGAGAAGAATTGGTTTACGGGAACAAGTGAGGGGGTGGAAAGTCCCTAAAGGCCCCACAGGTGTACACTTATCCCCAAACTCACTGGATTCTATACGTTACATATGTACAGCTTTTTACATATCAGTCATACCTCAATAAAATAGTTACAAAAAGAAAATACATTTAAAAAGAGAGACCATTTCAGACTTTGCTGGCCACAGGACTCTGTCACAGATACTCAAGTCTGTCGCAGTAGCGCAAAAGCAGCCACAGACAATAGGGAGGGGAGTCAGCACTGCTGCGTTCTAGTCAAAGTTCATTTACAAAAACAGGAGGCAGCGGGACCGGCCCTGGGCTGCCGCGTGCTGGCCCCGGATACAGCGGAACTCAGCAGCGGAAGTAGATGAACTGCAGTGACGTAATAGGTAGGACTGATGAACGCTAGCGATCTAAGTGAAGAAGTCAGACTGCCCACTGCACGTATTCTTCTATAAAGTGAAAAGCAACACAAATCCAACAGTATGACACATATATACATACTTAGCAATACAGCTGCATGCAAGAAAATACATGCAAGGGACAGGAAGTGTAATAGGGAAGAGCAAATCCATGTCCACATTAGATCTGCTCCTTTTCCCCCATGCTTAGTCATGCTGGCTCTGCACGTTTTGTAAAAGAATGCTGCCTACAGCCTGAAATATACAGGATAGTCTATTCTTAGGGCTCTGACCTTTAAGAGTCCATTCATATAGAGATTAAAGTTTCCAGAACAGAGAATAACATTTGTCTTGTAGGTTTACAGGAACATCATGGGCTGACCTCCCTGGACAGCTACAAGAACAGAGGATCGGACACCAAGGAGTCTCCACCAACCAGCCACGCCCCTCCCTCACCTGGCCTTTAAAAGTGCTTTGCTGAAACCTTTGGAGGAGCTTGGGTTTTGGGGGCATGAGCCACTCATCTCCTTGCGTGGCCCTGCAATAAACTTTTCTCTGCTCCAAACTCCGACGTTTTGGATTGTTTGACCTCGCTGTGTGTCAGGCATGTGAACTTGCATTCAGTAACGGAAGGGAGGGAAGAACTGTGGACCCAGGGTGCCTTTCACCTCAGGTGTGTGGAGGTGCCCCCGGGGGGAATTAGATGGACCATGTTTTCAGATATAGGCTGTGATCAAGGTCCTGGCAGTTACTTGGGGTGGTAGGTCCATGTACCTCTCCTAGATTATTGAAAAATGATGGATCCTTTTCTTTGCACCTGAGAGGCACTGGAAAGAAAAGAAAGGAAGGGAGGGAGGGAGGGAGGGAGGGAGGGAGGGGACAATGCCAAGTAAAATAGGACAATGGGGACCCCTGTCACCCTCAACAGCAGACAGTTGTGGGTGGCTCCCTAGGGCTAGGTTTTTAGCAAACCCTCTGTTTTGCCTTGAACTCCTGTGCAGCCTGGTCTCTCTTAGCCAGAGCAAGGACAAAAGACGAGAAGTGCGGAGAGAATCGCAGCCCCGTGGGAGGTGGCCTGGCGGGTGAGAGTGCTGAGCTCAAGGCTCCTAAGGGGCCCCGGGGCCAGGATGGTGTCCTGTACTCCCAGTAGCAGGAACTCTTGCCGGTCACTGTCTGAATGGGCTGTGCCACTCAGAGAACCTGTCTTTGATTCATCAGAGAGGGTTTTTATTGGCTAAGTGCTTTTCAAGGGTTTGAAATGCTTTGAGAGTCTTCAAAGGCGATGGGAGGACAGCTGGCTCACCTTCCTCATTTAACAGCCATCTGGGGCATTGGTGGCAGGAAGGATGTCAGCTCACGGGTAGTCCCTGCACATACTGTCCTCCTGCTTCAGCCTCCTCTCCGCCAGAGCTCCGCTCGCCAGAGAGATGCGTTAATACAAGTGAATTTCTTGGGCTTATGTGTTGAGTCATAAGAACAGCCATAGGTAGTAATGATGGTTTTTCCTTAGATTAGGAAAGCACTTTAGATTTTTCAAAACTCCTGCATTAAACATTTTCTTTAATCCTGACAAAATCCAGGAAGGCCAAACAGTGATGTGCTGGAGCGGCTATCAATGCCTGAGAGCACACCATGAAATTTCCAGGAATCCTACGAGCTGATGGTAAAGCACAGCTGTTTTAAGCATTCAGTTATATTAACTTACAATTAAAGACACTATATTAATGACAAAGGTAATGGAATATATAAAGAAGTCCTATAACTCAACAACAAAAACCAGCACAATTCAGAAATGGGCGCTGGACTGGAATAGACATTTCTCCAAAGCGGATACTCGGATGGCCAATAACCGTGTGAAGAGATATTCAGCATCATTCACCATCGTGGAAACGCAAATCAAGCTCCGTGAGATGTCACCTCACACCTGCGAGGATGGCTGTGACAGGAAAAAGGACAATAACACGCATTGCTAAAGACGATGAGAGGTTGGGGCACATCGCTGGTTGGAGTGTAACGGGGAGAAACCACTGTGGAAAACAGTTCAGTGGCACCTCAAAAAGGTAAAAAATTATCACGTGATCCAGCAGGTCCACTCGAGGCATATACTGAAGGGATTCAAAGCAGGGACTCAGACAGATTCTAGCGTACCCATGTCCACAGCAGCCTCTTCACAACAGCCCAAAGCGGACACAACCCAAGTGCCCATCCACGGATGGAAGGATGACGACCTGTGGTCCATCCATACAAGGGAATATCATTCAGCCTTAAAAAGGAAGGAAATAATGACACCTGCTACAACTTGAATGGACTTTGAGGACATCTCACTCTCGGTGAAATCAGCCAGACACGAAAGGACAAACCCTGTATGATCTCACTTATGTGAGGTCCCTAAATGAGTCAAATCCATAGAGACAGAAGGCAGAAGGGTGGTTGCCAGGGGCTGGGGAGGGGAATGGGGAGGAGTGTTTAACGGGGGCCGAGTTTCAGTTTGGGGAGATGAGAAATTTCTGGAGATGGATGGTGGTGATGGTTGTGAATGTACAACAATGTGAATGTACTTAATGCTCCTGAATTGTACACTGAAAAATGACTAACTTTATATGGTATTTCACATTATACAGGTGTATGTTACCCTAATAAAAGAAAGTTAGAAGGCAATAATTCAAACTCATCACGTCCTAATGTTTCCAGTACTTTCCACTGTAATCTGTGTTCTTAGGTCATTTGCACTGGTCACTCCTATAGGTCATCTGTGGTATCTGTACTCAACCCTGTGAAAACAGTTGCCCTCACAAGCCCCACACAGAGAGGCCAGAACTGGTCTCAGGGACCAGACCTGCTCAGAACCCTCCTTACACAAGTAAGATACGCTTTAAAGAATTGTTGGAAAATCAGCAGGGGTCAAACTCCGAGGGGAGGGGCGAGGATACCCAGATCCCTGCTCTTCAGACACAGCTCCGCGGAGGCCTCCACAGCCCCACGGGGTCTTTGTGCAGCTTTGGAGCCACAGGACGTTTTGCACGAAGGTTCCTAAACCCGCCCCTGGGGCTGACTGTGCACAGGGATGACAGGTGTGGTTCTGGGTGGTGAGCATTTCACCGGAATGCATCCACTTTGGGACTGAACCCTGTGTTGTTGCCCTCATTTGACATTGGTTGGCCTCTTCAGGTGATGTTTTCAGAGATTTCATCCTCCTGCAGCATTTTATACTTTCATTTTAAAGAAATAGATCGCTTCCTAGTTGGGAAAGAGTCACACATTTATTCTAGAAAAACTTTAAAATGCAGAATTGTACACAAAATGAACATAAACCAATAGTAATTCAGCAGACCTTCTTAACACCTCATACATATTCTTTGAGGCTCTTTCTAGGACAATGTACCACTTTTCCCCTGAAATCGGGATTATACTTTCTATAATTTTTATGACCAGATTTGATTGAATTTAAATAAATTAATAAACAACTTGACTGTTTACAAAATGTGTTAGTCATCGTTCTCCAGAGAAACAGAACCAATAGGGGATATATCTGTGTGTGTGTGTGTGTGTGTGTGTGTGTGTGTACAGAGACTTACTGTCTGGAATTGGCTCACCTGAATATGGGGCGTGAGAGGTCCAGACAGCAGAGCTTTTGGTGTGTGTTCCAGTCTCAGTGCCAAGGCCGGAGAAGACCTGTATCCTCCTTTGAAGACAGGCAGAGAGAGAATTCTATCTTACTCAGCCTTGTGTTCTATGAGGGCCCTGGAGGGATTGGATGGGACCCCTGCCCTGGGGAGGGTATTTGCCCCATGAGCACTTCAACTACTAACCTCATCAGGAAACACCCAGAACAAAGTTGGACCAGATATCTGGGCATCCCCATGGCAGTCAAGTTGACACATAAAGTAACCATCACACAGATTACATATTTCTTAGGGAGAACACAGAAAAGTGAAAGGAAAAACTAAATGAAATAAAAAAATGATTCTGAGGATTATTTGGAAGAATGCATCTGGAAGGAAACGTGGGGGGCAAAACAGTGAGAAATTAGAGGGTCCTGTAGGAAGTTGCAAAGAGAGTCCTTCAGAAGGTACTCAGATACCCCAAACCTCAGAGGTAAAAAATATAAATAGAAACATACACAGAAACCTAAATGGATACTCACGCGGACTCACAGGGGCATCTTATTCCAGGAGAAAAAGGAACTGCATGCACTGTCCTGAAATGAGGGCCGGTGATTTCAGCCACTCCTCGGAGCTTACACCCGTGTAAATTTCATATGGATCCAACATATAAATATGAAAAGCAAAGCCACATAAGTTCCAGCAATATGTGCCAGTAAAGCTTGTCAGAATCTTGGGGAGCAGTGGAGACTGTTATACAAATAAGAAGAAATTAATAGAAAAAGTAAAGGATGTAAACATGTGAGAAAGGACACACATGTGGCCCCAAATGTGCCATCTCAACCTCTGTCAGGATGGTCGTCTGTCAGTCCTCGCCAGATCAGTGTTCTGTTGGACGTATTTTTTTAATATCAAGACATTTTTATTACAAGGGAGCTTTATTTGGCAACGGTGGAATATTCTCAACATGCCAGAGAATTTGATTTTCTGTTACTATATGTGAAATATTCGTGTCTGTGTTCAGAAACGAGAGAGCCCTGTTTCTTCATTTTCTGATTTTGGAATCATGCTTTTCTATGCTTTCTGCCCTAATCTATGCTTTCAAACAAATATACGGAGACAACTCATTGCTTGAAAATTAAACAATGTTTTTTTTTCTCTAACATCCTAACATTTTTGAGGGAGAAATGTCATGATTTCATCCTTCAGTTCCTCCTTCTTATTAGCCTGGCCAGAGTATCTGATTTGGGTTATTTTGTATCTGTTGGTGTGTGTGTGTGTGTGTGTGTGTGTGTGTGTGTGTGTGTGTGTTCAGAGAAAATGTGGAGGGAAGAGATAAACCAAGACAGAGATGGGGTGAACCTGTGAAATTGGTCAGTCCGTGACAGACCACCATTTTCTTGGATACTTAGAATTGTCTCATCTTAAATTTAAAATTGCTGTGTTATTTTTCCTTTCTTAGTCCTTTCGTTTTGCCTTGAATTGGCTTGAATTTGCAGGAAATATGTTTAATTTCTTTCTCAGAGAGAATTAATTTTTTCTAATGCCCTTAGAAATTAAGGGTGTTTTTTTCCATTTTCCAATTTTCTTATGTTGAATATTTAGTTCATTTCTTTTCTTCCTGTCCTTTATGTGAAAAAAAAGTAATTAACCTCTAAATACAGCTTTGGCCACCTCGGCTATAGTTTGGATATATACCATTCTTTTTTCATTATTTTAAAAATATTATTATTATAATGTTTCCTTTATCTCCAATGACTCTAGCCTGTGATTTAAATTTTATTGTATCCTGGTAAATGAATGTTGTTTGTGTAATTCCTGTTTTTACAATTTACTGAAGTTTTCTTGGTGATATTTTCTTAAACATTTTTTAACACTGAAAAAGAATTGGCACCAATTCATTCTATTATTTGACAAATACTTACCGAGCACCTGCTGTGTGCTTGCGGGAAACTCCTCTCTTTAGGACCTCGAGCTGGTCTATCCGTGACGTCACCGCAGTGGTTCTCAACTGCGACAATTTTGTCCCCAGGGCACATTTGGCAAAGGTGGGGACATTTTTATTGCCATAACAGGGAAGACGCTGCTGGAATCAGTGGATAGAGTCCAGGGCGGCTCCCAAACATCCCTCCAGATCTGGGCACTCCCTGGCCCTGTCACTGGCTCTGCAGTTGGGAAGCTTCCACCCTAAGACCCCAGTGTCCTTAACATCATTTTCGTTTTCAGTCTATATGATCCAACATCAATTTTTATGATGACAACATGTTAGCATCTTTCTTGACCATTTCCACAAGTGTTTAAAATAGAACTTGAGTTTTGGGGGCTGGGATGGGGGATTGGACAATATGTTGATTGCAGCATTGAAAACTCTTACATAAAGTCCTCAGTCTGGAGAACCTTTTATCAGCCACAGCCCTGGTCATTTTGTTTAATGCAAGATAATACTGACACTTTCACACCTCTCATAAATGTGCAAGTTATAACAGTCCATCTTTTTATTTCTAACCTGTTCACTTTGCCTAATTTTATGTTTTCTAAATAGTGATTCACTTTGAATCTATCTGAATCCGTATTTATCAACTAGGGGGTTTAAAGCACTTCTATTCTGGGCATAGCTGTTGTGTGTCATGTTTCTAATGACATCTGCTCTTATATCTTTGTTTCATCTGCTCTTTATCTTTGTTTATTAATTTCCTGTTTTTGGTTTTCTACATGTTATACATAAAAGTGCGTTATTGGGGCTTCCCTGGTGGCGCAGTGGTTGAGAGTCCGCCTGCCGGTGCAGGGGACACGGGTTTGTGCCCCGGTCCGGGAAGATCCCACATGCCGCGGAGCGGCTGGGCCCGTGAGCCATGGCTGCTGAGCCTGCGCGTCCGGAGCCTGTGCTCCGCAACGGGAGAGGCCACAGCAGTGAGAGGCCGGCGTACTGCAAAAAAAAAAAGAAAAGAAAAAGAAAAAGTGCGTTATTTTCAGCTCCTCCGCCTTGTCCTCCGAGCCCCGGCCGCAGGCGCCTGTCCGGGCTCCCCCTCGGGGAGGACAGTGTCCACTGTCTCCTCCAGCTCCATCTCCTCTCCCCCATCTTCTGCTTTCCCGTTTCATTTGTATCTTGTGGCGATGTTCACAGTTGTCTGCTGCATGTGTGATTGTGTCTATTCAGCACCCGGTGTGCTTTCCATTTCCTCCAAAATGGCATTGTTTCAGCCTTAATCTGCAAAACCTAGGGTCTACTCTGGGGCAGGCCTGGGGTTACGTGATTTACCTAAATACTGTTACCACCACACCATGAACTAGCTGGCTTTATGGTCTTGACTCCCTTAAGGGGAAACTGAGGCAGAGACCAGTTCAGGAGCTTGTAGTGTGGCCAGGAGGTCGGGAATCTGGGCAGTTTGCTTCTTGGAGCCATGCCCCAGCCCCTCCCCACTGCTCTGTGCACTTGGTGCTGTTCACTCCCAGGGGAGGGGTACGTGGCTTCAGACCTCCTCGCATTTTTGCCTCTGTCTTTAGGGAACAGCCTCTCATCTCTCCAGCCAGGAAGCTGGGAGGAGTCCCCAATACTCCCCAGGCTTCTTGCAGCGGAAGATTTGCTCATCTCTTGATCCAAGCCTGGGACTCACTGGCTGTGACTCACTGTGCTGGGGGCAAAGCATCAGAACTGGTGGATCTGCAAGCCTTGTCTCCTGCGTGGAGGCCTGGTCCCCGCACCCACGTGCAAAGTGGACTCTGGGCAGCAGGAGGAAGCCGCGGGTCCTCCCAGATCCGAGCTCAGCCTCTTGCTCTGGCACCAAATTCAGACGCAAGGAGAATTTATCAGACATTTACTCTATCACTTAGAAAACAGTAGTTTTCTCCATTAGTTATTGTTTTTGGTGTGTGTGGTTCCCCAGGCAAGAATCACAGAAGGAATAGACAAAACGCATGGGATCCAGGGAACTCTTCCACCAAGAATCCCCCAGACCGAGGACCCAGCCCCGCTCCCACGCTCCCCCAGGTTTCCTTCTCAGATGCTTCTTCCAAACCTTCTTTAACGTCAAAGCTGTGTCAGGAGAAAGTGTCCAAGATTCAGAAAAGGGCAGACGCAGGTCCCAGGCATCCTTTCAGTGGGGTTCGGACACTGTCCAGGGGACCGCCGGGAAACAGCAGATTCCACACAGCGGGTGCTTCTGCAACCGGGGTCCTTTCACAGCTGCTGCCTCGACACAGGCTCAAGACTTCAGTTCACTCCCCGGAAGCAGAGAATGCTCCATTGATAAATTCAAGGAATTAATGATAAAATTCTTAGAATTTTCTACAGTAGTCTTTCATTCGACCTTCCTTGAACGCATAGAATGTGCATGGAAGTCCCAGAATCTAGTACTGCCACGCCCTTGAGTAAAATTTAAAATTAAATAAGACAAATCATCAAATTCTCCCTTTCTTTTTATTTTATGTTACTTCTATTCATATGTCTCCAATCAATTACTTCGGGGTGTGGGGGGGAGCCTTGCAAAATAAAATGCACTGAAGATTTTCTTTTTTCTGGAGGCATTGATCCAAAGCCATTGAAATCACTGAGTTCACAATCGTTACCTCCTAATGGTTATTGAGCCTGACTCTGCGCTGGAGCGACTTAATGAGAAGGGAGATCACTGCTCTCCTCCCTCCGTCTTACTGAATCCCAAGGTCAATGCTAGTTGGCCTCCCTTAGGACAGGAGCCATATCCAAACTGGCCCCCGCGCTTGAGTTCAGAAAGTGAAGAGGCTAATTAACAGAAATCATTATTAAGTCACACACTTAACACCTTAGAGCAAAACTCAACTTTCAAATGAAAGATATAGCAGTGGATGGATTTAGCAAACATTTATTGAGCTTCTACTATGTGTTTGCTGCTACCATCCAGATAAAAGTGTTCAGTATAAACTACCTTTGTCTCCAAAGGGCTAAATATGAATATCCTTAAGAAAAGGAGCCAGCAATTCACAAGAGGAGAAATACAAGTGAAAACAGACATATAAAGTCCATGTCAAAGCCACATGCAAAAGCTACTGGTCTCCTACGTAAGACCGTCGATCGTTACCAGACATGGTCCCCGAGCTGCGTGTGTGCAAGCCGCCCTCCTCGTTCCTCCCGCTACTGCTGGAGTGTGAGCCCGGCAAGCTCACCTGAGCTCCTTTGGCGAGGCAGGACCCGGTGCTCGCTCAACCATTTATCCCAAGGAAATAATCAGATAAGCGTAGAGATGTGTTTACAAGTGTATGTTTTCACGGTGAAAAATTAGGAAACAACGAAATAGGCAGCAGTAGTGGAGTGGCTACATGATTGGTGATGCTCCCACGTAATGCAGTCCCACGTGGGTATTACAAGCAATGGAGGGCTTCCCTGGTGGTGCAGTGGTTGAGAGTCCACCTGCCGATGCAGGGGATGCGGGTTCGTGCCCCGGTCCGGGAAGGTCCCACATGCCGCGGAGCGGCTGGGCCCGTGAGCCGTGGCCGCTGAACCTGCGCGTCCGGAGCCTCTGCTCCGCAACGGGAGAGGCCACAACAGTGAGAGGCCCGCGTACCGCAGAAAAACCACAAAAAACACACAAAAAAATGGTGCAGGGTAGTCATTGACACCGACATGTGTTTCTGATACAGCCAGTAAAGATGAAAGTGATCTAGGACACTGTGTTCAGAATGTAATCAGTGTTTCATAGAAAACTATCCCTGAGCTGACACACGTGTACATGTGCAAACCCAAAGTCTGAGGTTTACATAGTAAAGAAGTGACCTCCTCGGATCTATTTTAGAGCAGGGAGGCAACGCTAAGCCAGACAAAGGGGACGTAAAGCTAGTTCTGCGGGGCCAGTGCTGGAGGGTGGGAGAGGGGAGAGAGTGAAGGCCCCCAAACCAGTGACCTTGTTGCTTCCTCACCACAGGCGATGGAGCAAATCAAAGAAGAAACCCTTCTAAAAACATAAACTGTGTCATCCTCCGAGCTGCTCAGTTGTCAACTCTGTCCCAGGAAACACAGGGGGGTGAAGCTGTCCCTTCCCCATGGTGCTGCATTCAGCACCGGGTGCCCCGTTCCCCTTCCATCCCATTTCATTCCAATGTAATTAAAATCACCACACATCATTCAGGTTTAGCGGGCAAGAGGCATCAAAATACCTGGAACCAAGTCCACTGCAAAGGGCATCCTCCCCGGGCGTCCCCACCAGGCTCTGCAGAGTCCTCACTGCTTGATTCCTACTCTGAATAAAGACGGTCTCACTGCATATGCTTTTTACCTAGTTACATCTCTTGGAAATTCTCTTATTGGCATTTTTTTTTCTGCACATATGATGGGGAAACACAAAAATTTGGGAGAGATGGAATGAAACGTGACTCCTACAAAGAGGACATTAGCTGAGTTTAATGTCCATTGCAGAGAGACTTTTCACCCGCAGTGCTGTGTGCAAAAAGAGAGTCTGCCTTCCCTGAGCACTGCAAGGCATGAGGGAAGAGTGCCATCAGTTCAATGGTTTGTTCTGTCTGAAACAATTAAGTTTCCATCAATTTCAGATACTCCTTCTGTGACCATTTCTGCACTATTCAAACTCACACAACAGGCCAGCTGAGTTCTTTGATTCCAGAGGTAGGGTCGTTGGGAACAGACCCTCCCAGGGATGTGCCCTGTGTCCAGGAAGTGCCTGCAGTGGGTCTCTCTCTCCCTGGGCATCTTCACTTTGTGGAAGACAGTGTCCTTTCCAGACCTCGAAGGCAGCCACCACGGTTAGGTCACACGTCTCAATCTGACACCTGTGCCTTCCAAAAACTTGGGCTGTGTCTCCACCATGTCATACACCCTGAAACTCTGGCATTAAACCTGGCTGCAGGGAGTCGAACAAATATTATTAGTGATGGTCAGCGGATCCCCTGAATACAATCGGAACACGGTCTAAAGTCTTTCCAGAAGTTTCTCAAGGTCCCTCCCATCTTTCACGGAGCTGTGTTCACAGGCTCTCAGGAAACTTTGGGTAAATTGTACGGGTAAATCATCTGATGGCGTGGCTTCTACCCACTTTCTTCACAATGTCTTCTCAGCTCAGGTGCCGTTTCTCCTCTGGTCCTACTATGTTCAGCACTTTAGAAAACATCGAAGGTTGATCAATCATTTGCACCTAAGTACGGTTTTAGGAAAACGTCTCAGCCCTTTCATTGATTGCTCATTGTCTTTTTCAACAGAAGAATAACATTGCTCGCTCAATTCTTAACATAAAAGGCAAAATCTAGATGCAGTTTTGGCTGGGTGTGGCGGCAGAGGAGAACAATCCCTTTAAATGTTCCCGTCGGTTTTAAGATCATGGCCTGATCTCAGAAAAGCTAAATTGTTTTTAAAAACAGTATACACTACTATGTATCAAATGGTAACTGATGAGAACTGACTGTAGAGCACAGGGAACTGGACTCAGTGCTCTGAGGTGACCTAAATGGGAAGGAAATCCAAAAAAGGGGGATCTATGTGTACATAGAGCTGATTCACTTTGCTGTACAGCAGAAACTAACGCTACATTTGTAAAGCAGCTACACGCCAATAAAACTTAATTAAAAAATAAAAGCAGAAAACCTCACCAGGGTCTCCAGTCGAGAATGCCTGGAAACGAGAGGCATTTCCACATACCTCGTACTTCCTGTGTGAAGCTCTGGGCCGAACCTGACAGACGCCACACTTAGCGACCGCACAGACCCTGGGGGCAGATGTTGTTTTCTCTGAGGTGGGCTCAGAAGCCTCACCCTTCCCCCCTCCTGACATCTGGAACAATATAAAATGAGACAAAGAGAGGGACTGGAATTCCCTTCTGAAACCTCACACAGAGGGACATAAACATTCATCCTTGGAGACGGCCTCACAGGTGTATGGTGGAGATGTTGGGTGATCACCTGATCCAACTTCTAAGCTGGAGAGGGACTTGTGTCAACATCACTCGTCCAAGGAACACGGCCTTGAGCATCTTATGGCCCTCAGTGCCCTGGACGAGACCCCTAGGAGCCCCGTCCTCACAGCTCGCAGGGTTGGGGCAGCTCTGTGGGAGGACCAACCGGAGACATGTGCTTGACTCCACCACCCTGCTCTCAATCCGCTTCTGTGTTGAGTACTTCCGGGCTTTCAGTGTTCACTCCTTACGCCAAGTTAGACGACGTTGCCTTGAATCGTCTTCCCAAAGAGAATGTATCTCTCGAAAAGGTCTGGTGCTCGAACCCCAAACTGCACAGGGGGTGGCGGAAGGAGCCTCACATCCCACAGGGGGCAGAGTTGACGAGAGACTCTCCCGGGAGAGGACGACGTGCCCAGGGCTTGTTTCTCTGAGGCTCCGAGAAGCCCACAGTTGGCGTCAGGTCCGAGTGTTTTGTGTGCTCAGTAAAGGTTCTTCCATGATGAGAAACTCTCCTTCAAACAGTAGACTCAGCAATCATTCCCCGCTCGGTGCGATTCAATGCAACAGTGAGGAAATGCGCTTCCTCTGGCAGCTCCTGGGCAGAGTAAGCCACACCTCTAGTCCCCGAAGGACCCAGGGGGTGTCCCACCGAAGGAGACGCCAGGAGCTCAGCACCCGCTCCCACCCCGGTGGGGAAGAGTCTCTCCAGACCGAGCAGCTCAGGGGTTGTGCAGGGGTGCTGCCTGACCCTGATATCGACCCCTGTTTGTCCATGCCTGGGGCTCTCACAGACCTGCCCCATCGGGGTCCACAGCCCCTGCTCATAGGGACTGAGGCT
This sequence comes from Phocoena sinus, assembly GCF_008692025.1. Lineage (NCBI taxonomy): Eukaryota > Metazoa > Chordata > Mammalia > Artiodactyla > Phocoenidae > Phocoena > Phocoena sinus. Next base: position 1,401,388 of record NC_045772.1, read on the forward strand.
TGTGGGCTGGAAATGCTTCATCGCGTGAGCAAAGTCATCCTGCTGAACTACAGTGGGAGGCATTTCCAGCTGGAGGAGATCTGAGCTCTGTGCTTCCTTGCTGCAGACTTAACCCCCCGGGCCAGGCTCTCCTGCCAACCGGACAGGGAGGCAGGGCTGGTCCAGGCAGTGAGACAGGTTCAGTTAGCTGTGGATAGGAATGGATATCTCAGAGAAGGAGCTCCCGAATTAGGGAATGAAGATCACTGTTGATTGTTCCAGCTTTCCCGTGACCCTCACACACCAGTGCGGAGCTGGACGGCAGGTCCGGAAGGGTCAGTCTCTTCTCTTCGACTGAGTTTGCAACTGACCAGAAGATGGAAAAGGAATTTGCTGGCTGTAGATCGAATGACCGTCACTTCTACAATAAAGCTGACTTTCGGAGAACGTGCTTCGGGAACACAGCCCCTTAGTCCATCCGTAGATCGTCTCCCTGCCTTCTGCCCAGACCAAGACCGTGGGGGGCACTGCAGACCTGAGTGGATGGCTCCCACCCCCAAACTTGCTCTTTCCCGAGGAGCATGAGCCACTGGCCGCAGAAGTGGAGACAGAGCAGAGGGTCTGGACTACATGAGCCCAGGGCTTCATTCCAATCAGCCGGGTCAGCCGCGCCCCCAGGGGGACCAAGGGGAGGCTCAAGCATAAGAGGGTAGAGCCAGGGTCCCTCTCCATGGAGCAGAGGCTCCAGAGGTGAGAAGGGTCCCCCACCCCAAATCTAGGTCACCGCTGAACCTCCGGACACCTCGTGGTTGGCCTGAAACAGGCGAGATGTGGCAGGCATGTGGTGGCCGGCAGACGGCTAGACTCGGAGAGGAGCCCGTGGTCTCTGGATTCTCCTTCTTTAGCTTCTATGTGAGACCCCACGAGAGCACTCAGACAGCCAGCCCTGGCCGTGCCCTGCCCCCAGTGGGAAGGTCCCACAGCAGGCAGTGGTGGAGGACAATTCCCCATTGCTTATGATGTGTGGCCCAGGTCCCCAGCCACAGAAAAGGGCCACAGCTGTGGAGTCGAGGAAGCTGGCAGGCGTGGATCTTAAGCGGCGTCTCTCTTATTTCCAGGTTGCGTGACTGAAACTTCAAAAAGGGCTTCTGAGCGGTCTAGAGAAATGTCCGCTCTGTGCACCAAAGGCAGTTAAGTGCCAGCTGAGACTGTTTGGAATCCGAGGTCATAACCAGCCACAGGCCCAAGGCAGCTGGGGAAGATCAGAAACACAGAAGGGTGCAGGAACAGCTGGATCCAGGCGCTGGCCACCCTGTCCTTCCACCCGCTTCATCCCTCCTTCATCCCTCGACCAGTGTCCTTCTGTCTCACAACAGGGTGCAACGGACAGTTCCTAGGTTTATACCTTCGGTTTCCGCTGCTGGAGCAGTAATGCTCATCCCAAGCCCAAAACCGCCTTGAAAGAAGCTCCTGGTCTAGGGCTGAGTCAGACGCTCACTCGGGGCAAGCGATAGGGCGGCATTCTGGGGGGGTGGGGGGCCCAGCCTGGCCCCCAGGGTGGGTTCCAGGAGCACAGACACCGCCCCCAGTGAGCTTCCGGATGCCACCCTCTGGGCCTTCACTCTGACCCCAGTGTGGTTCCAATAGGCTGCACCTTCGTCCCCCTCCTCCTTTTAGACACTTACTAAAGGGAGGAGGAACTTAATAAAGAGAAGAAGGAGGGTCCTTCCCTTGGCCGCTTCTCAACCCCCGTCTCCCTTTCCTCTGATACCTGCCCATCCCTCACGTCAGTGAGGAGAAGGCAGTGAGAAGAGGGGTGAGGACAGCCATCGGTTTTTAAAAACAATTTGAAGGGTCATAAAAGAAAAGTGTCCTAGAGTCATTTGTCTTGGGGATGGCCTCATGCACTAGTGAGCGCATCCCATGGTGTCACCTCCTCAGCACTAGGGGCAGGCGGCGTTGGGGACCCTGAGGTCCTGGCTGGGCACGTAGAGTAGGTTGAGTTCCACTCCACGTCTGTGGTGTACAGATGGGAAGGCAGGAATCACCCAGTGTCACACCCACAATGGTTGATATTTTATCCAAATCTGTGGCTGCAGCTGCATCAGGAGAGGGCAGGGAAGGGAGGGAGACGGTCCACAGACACACTCAGCATCCGATACAGTATGAACAAGCCTGGCCCTCTTTCTGAGCAGAGCTCAGCTAGTGGGGTAACTCTCTCTTCCTACCTTTGCTTAAGGAGAGGTTCAGTTTACATGTTGTCGCCCTGATTGATGACGCCTTGTCATCCATGAAATCCAATCAACAAAAATCTGGTTCCTGGACCATGTGCATATGTTCTGTCTCTCAGTCAGGAGAGCTCACGCTGGCAGCAGCCCCAAGCACCGACGCCCTGTGCTCAGGTGATGAGACCGAAAGGCGGGTACCATCCCTGGTCCTGGGGTGGGGGATCCCGGAGACGGGCCCCACGGGCTAAGGGGTCCAGGCTGAGCAGAACTTGAGGCAGCCCCGTGTTCAGACACTTCTGTCTGAAGAGTTGCAGAGTCCATCAGAAGGCGTGCGGTGCCCTGCCCTGTGACCACACAGCATCCTTGTAACACAAGCTTCCAGAAGAGAGGGCGGGGGCTTCTGCTCTCCATCCTGTCCTGAGTGCCCAAGGGGTGAGATTGAACCTGATGTTTCTTAATAGACACTTACTAAAGGGAGGAGGGACTTCATAAAGAGAAGAGGGAGGTTTCTTCCCTTGGCCACCTCTCAACCCCTGTCTCTCGTTCCTCCTCTGATACCCACCCACCCCTCGCCTCAGTCCTTTAAACTTCTCCAATCCAAATCCATCATAATTTCCCCAGGGAGTCCCCCAAGCTTTCTCGTAATATTCCTTACTTTTGTCTTACTTTGTAGTTGGTTTAGCTCTTGCGTGGGAGCAGTGGGGATTATTTATTGGGTCTCCGTGGGACCTCTACAAGCAGATCTTGTGAAATGGGAAGGGGATTGTGAGCGTTGATGTTTTGTACAGTTTGTATTGTTTTAGAGGAAGTTAAAGATACTCAGTAAGTGTATATACTGGTGTTAGCTTAGTATAGATATTACCCGATTTAGATATAACTGTTTAAAGAATAGAAACGATACATTGTATCTAAACCGATAAAAAGATCAAATCCATGATCATAGTGAGAGACTTCACACAACTCTCAGTAGCAGAGATGCTGCAGAGACCAAACATTAGCAGGGGAGGCTTTTGACAACATAATTAGTAAGCTTGATATAATAACTATCTAGAAATTGTACACCTAAAACATCAAGAATACATTAGTGTTCATGGGACATTAGATACATTTCAACAATTACTAACGAGTCAATATTTACAGAACACTTTCTCCAAACGTCACACATCAAAATTACTCATAATTGAAAAAAAAATCCCATAAACATGGAACTATAAAAACCTATTTCTAGAGGAATTTTAAATAGGAGAACAACATAAATGCTCTACATCAAGACTGTGGTGTGCAGACAAAGCAGTGAGCTTTCTGCTAGGGGTCAGACGGGACCTATTCCCGACATTCTGGTCTGGTCTCTGCTCCTGTGGACAGAAGGCAGCGTGGACCACACCTGAGTGGACAGGTGTGTCTGTGTACCAGTGAAACCTGGTCTGCAAAAGCAGGTGTGGGCTGGGGTTGTTCCAGGGGTTGTAGTTCGCAGAAAGCCTTCATTTAGAGGAAAAACCTTATATATATATTATATTATATATTATATTATATATGTTATTTATATATATATATAAAGTAAAAAAATAAAAAATAAGGATTTACTAAAACATTTGAGAATAACAAAATAAACCCAGAGAAACTAAAACAAAAAATAATTACGTGCTTAAACTAATGAAATGGGAAACAAAGAAACAGAGAGGGTCAAGAATACCAAAAGCTACTTTATCTAGACAACAGAATAGATGCTGCTCTGGCGAGATTGAAGAGAGGAGGGAGAGGGTGACAAACAAACATTACTGAAAGGGAAAGCAAGTCCAGCCATGCAAATAAAATAGAGTTTTAAAATAAGATAATACTATGAAAAACTTTAACTCAATAATTTAAAAACCTAATCCGAGTGGATAATTTAAAATGCAGCATACCAAAACCATTTCAAACAGATATTAAGCACATAGATTTATCATCATGAAACAGATGTAAAATATGATTTAAAATTAACTGGCATTTCTGCATCCCAACCCCCCCCCCCCAAAAAAAAAACCTTCTCCAGTTTCCTCTCAAGGATCAGAATATTCCCACTTTACATCAAATTTTCAAGAAATTAGAAAAAAAGGAATATTATCAACTCTTTTTATGAGGCTACTCTATCCTTGATATCAAAATTAAAGGTCAATTTAATATGGGAAAAAAGTTTATTTATGAACGTAAATTCAAAATTCATTAATAAGATATAAACAAACCAAACGTAGGGATGTATAAAAGTACTATGATATTCAAGAAAGCTTAACACCAGGAATGCAGAGATTGTTTAATATTGGAAAATCTTTATATACACCTCCCGTTTTAATAATAACAAAGTGAGCATTTATATGGCATTTCCCCTGGGCTTGGCCTGGGTTGTGTGCTTCACATCTGTAATCTTTCAATGCCCCCGGCCACTGCACCACTTCTTCTTTAAGGGATGACGTGTAGTCACGTGATCACCCCCGTCCACACAGGGAAGTATTAGAATAAATTTATCCTTCTGTCATGATAACAGGAAAGGAAAGGGGACTCTTGGTCAACTCACTTTGGAAGAGACTTCCTTTACCTCCCAGTGGGTGAATATTCAATTTCAGGTGAAGTGTTAGAGATATATTTTTAAATTAAGTACAAATAAAGGATATCAACAAAAGTCAAATTTGGCCTAAACGGTACTAGAAATACTAGCCGGCACCATAAGACAAGTGGAATAAACCGCCTGTAGAAGGCTTAGAGAATCACTGAAGGCATCCTAGTTATCTGCTTAGAGGGTCCAGAAACATCTATGGAAAAATGATCAAAATTAAGGTAGCATGTTGACTCATTTATTAATGTCTTTTGCTGAGTCCTTCCACTAGGATGTGAGCACCATGAATCTCTTCCCATGTTGTTCACTGATGCCTCTCCAGCACTTTTAACGGTGCCTGACAAGTGGCAGTACTCAGTGAGTATTTGCTGAATAAATAATGAGCAAATTCTCAAGTGTGCAAGATATAGATTAATAGACAGAAATCAATGATGTCTCTATAAACAAGCCAAAAAAATAGAACATATAACTTTAAAAACATATCATTTATCACAAGAAGAAAATCTTGTGACAGAGAGATTTATACCCCCAAAAAGAGCATAGAAGTTTGTGAAAACTGTTAGAAAATAAAGTGAAATAAATAGTCCATGGATTGGATGAGTCAACACCCAAAACACTGCATTTCTTCTCAAAATGAATCTATGAGTACACCAAAATGATAGCAAACATTCAAGTAGGGGTTTTCATGAATTTGGGAAAGCAGATGCTACATTTAATTTGGAAAAGTGAAGGCAAAGAGAGCACGAGGATGGGTTGAAAGGACACAGCAGACAGTAGGGTTGTTCTAGGCTGCTTCCGATTGATGAGTGGTGGGAGATAGACCAGAGGGCAGAAATGGGGCCTCCTTGCAGGGCAGGAAGCTGGTACTCAGGGCTCGGCGATGGGAGCGGACAGGCGGGCAACTGTCGGCTGTTCTGGGAAACGTGGTTTTCCCTTTGAGTGTGTGGTGTGATCATGTGCGGTATGTGATTTGTGCCTGTGAGTGTGTAAAGGATGCAGTGAACATGAGGCCGGCTCAGGTGCAGCACAGAGAAGAGAACAATGTTACCATATTTGTTTCAAGCTTCTTAAGGACACAGATACAAAATTCAGGTAGATTAAAGATCTAAGCGGGCAAAGAGACATAATTATCATTTTAGAAAAAAATTCTAGGAGACCGTTTTTATGATGATGGAATAGGGAAGGGTTTCTTCGACAAGGCACAGTGAGCGTCAACCACAAAGGAAATATTTGATGAATTTGATTATATTTACCACTCCTGCAGGGCAAAAGATACCACGAACGGGGTGAAAATATACACTCCTGGCTGGGAGAAAATATCTGTAAAGCCTAAAATCAAAAAGAGACTAGAATATGAATATAGAAAGGAATTCCTAAAAATTAGTTAGAAAAAGACTAAACATTCAATGAAAATGGGCAAAATGTACGAACAGGCAATTCATAGAGAAAGAATCAAGAAGAGCCAATCACCGTTTACCAAGAGATGCCACGTGCAGTAATAATTGGTTGACCACTAACTAAGCAGCCACAGCGCCCTGGATACAGGAGCCACAGAAAAACTCTTGGAAGGTAACTGGATGTGGGAGGTACGCAAAGGGATTATTCATCATGACGAAAGGGGAAGCAATCCAACATCCCTCACTGGGAAACAGAAAAATGAATCGGGGTAGTCGGGCGATAGATAATGAACAGAACTTAAAATGAACATGCAGGATATACGTGTATGCACACGGAGAACATGCAACATGGTAAGATGGCATGATGACAATGAAAGAAAAGTAGCAGAGGGTTAAATAAGATAACAGGCAGCTTAGGTAAATCTTTAAATGCAAACATAGCTGTAGATATTTCTAGACACTTACACACGATGTAAAGCACATGGAAAAATGTGGGGAATGAGAGAACCCCCCCCCACAGCCATCGTCACTCCAGAAAAGAGAGGGGGACACGGGGTGGGGGGTTAGCTGAAGCTGGAATATTATAGCTTGAAGGCAAATGTGCAAAATATTAGCTCATTCACGGGCTCATTCTCGATGTGGACACGCAGATGCTGTTAAATTGTTTTCTGAATTCTCCTGTACACTTTAGATATCAAATTAAAAGAATATTTTTAAGGATTAGTCTTTAATAAGGTGTGTACACACTGACCCAGCAACTCTGTGTCTCATTCCCCGCCCTCGGGACTCACAGGCGCATTCATCCTCTGATTCCGTGTCACCCCCGTGCCTCCACACCCTGGACACCGACCAGGGTTGACACCAGCTCTGCTCCCCCGAGCGGGGCCTGTGTTTATGACAAGTGCAAGAAAGGACCTGCTACACCCTCAAGCCAGGGATGGAGCCCAGTCACATCGCAAAGCTGCTGGAGCATAGGAAGAGAAATAGAGGAGAAGATAACAATTAAAAACAAGTCCCTGTGGGTGTTTAAAATACACGGCGCCACCTTCTTTGACACTCCTCCCCTCGAAGCAGGGGCCTGGCACTCGGTGGAAGCCAGAGACCGGACGCAGCTTGTCAGAGCCTGTGTGGCCCTGACTCAGCCTGCGTGGCCTCTGAGATCCAATCCAGCCAACAGCTGCTCTGGGCTTCCACCCAGCAGACACGGGGACGAACTGCCTCAGTGTGAAAAGTGAAGCCTTACAAATTGTGGAAGAAATCAGAGGCTGTATTCATGACCTAAGAACATGGGAAGTTTTCTTATAGACAATCTGAGAAATAAAAAGGGATTAAAATGACCACCTTATAAATAAAACCCCTGCACCGCACAACATACTAGTGAAAATACAGGCCACAGATGGAGAGATGTTTGCAACACATAAAATAAACAATAAAATTTATTCAAAACATTCAGAGGACACCTACAAATTATTAAGCAAAAGCCAGCTGTCTCAACAGATACCTGAGCGAAGGATAAGGGTAGATCCTTACAAAAAAGGGAACTTGAAGATCTAGCACAGAAAGCATTCTTTGTTAATGAAGGGACTTAAAACTATAAAGATACGCCTTACCATAGCCCGGGATTAGCGGAAGGCACATCTCCAGTGCCGAGACCTGGCTGAGATAGGGAAACAGGGGGCCCCCAGGCAGAAGCAGCCATAAGAGTGAGCCTCCCCAAAAGATGCGGACAGCATCTCCACACGTGGATGGAGTAACAGGCCAGAGGATGATCCTGCAGAATCGTAATTGCCGTGAAGCAAACAGACCAGTCTGAATGTGGTTTATTCCTCAAACGGAAAGCTATACAGAAGTTAAAATGAATGAACCACGAATATGTATATAACAATTGTGATAAATCTCAAATACATATTGAATTTTTTTTTAAAAAATAAAAAGCAAAGTGTACAATGTAAGGTACAAAACGAAACCATTTATCTGGTTTGTAAAACACGAAAAACATAACTCCACCTGGCTTAGGGACACGAGAATATATATTAAAAGTTGACACAGGGAATTGGGGAGATGAGGCCACATGCTTACTTTGGGATCATCTTGGTCCCTGGGGGTCTCCCAGCTCCAGGCAGGTGTCACAGTGGCAGTCAGGGATGTGGGGCAGGGATTCCACCACATGGTAGGGTTTTCTTTCTCAGGAAAATATTTAAAGCAAATATTTCAAAAATGACTAAATCTGAGTGATAGGATTACTGACTTTTCTCTAGGTTTGAAATGTTTCATTTTTAAAAAGGTCAAGTGAGATAGTGTTTATATACTAAATAAAGACTTCCTGGCTCCTGTGTCACCAAAGAGAAGGGTCCTCATCCCCGCCCAGCACAGCTAGGGTAACGAGGCTGCTGTCCAGACTGAGGCCAGATCAGGACTTGTCCCCTCAGTCCAGGCTTCATCTCATGTGTGTATGGTGTGAACATGTGTGTGTGAGCGTGTGTGTGTGTTCACTGTGATGGTTAATTTTATATGTCAACCTGACGGGGCCACGAGGTGCCTGGATATCTGGTTAAACCTTATTTCTGGGTGTGTCTGTGAGGACGTCCTGGGTAAAGGAGCACTTGGTGGACCGAGTACAGCAGAGGCCCTGCCCGAATGCAGGGCCTTAGTCCAATCTTGTGAGGTCAGCACAGGACACTCCCTGCCTCGTGCTGAGCTGGGACAGAGGTCCTCAGACTGGAACTTACATCTTCAGCCCTTGGGTCTCAGGCCTTTGGTCCCGGATGAGAACTCACACTGCGGGTTCCCTTGGGTCTCAGGCCTCTGGTCTCAGACTCAGCACGTGGGTGGTCCTGGGGGTCCTGCTGGCAGATGGCCGATCGTGGGAATTCCCAGCCCCTTAATCGTGTGAGCCATCTCCTTGTAACTGTCCCCTATCTATCTGTCTTTCTGTCTATCTATCTATCATATGTATTTATGTATCTGTACACTTGTATCTTACTGGTTCTGTGTCTCTGGAGAACCCTGGCTGACACATGTGAACCTGTGTTCCATGTGTGTCTCCCTGTGTGTGTGCAGGTGTGCACACGTGGACAGGACCCCCACGCTCGCTCCCTGTAGCCAAGAGCTTTGCCCAGCTGTGCTCACGATTCATCCCCTGGCTTCCTCGGGTCCTTCCCCGGACGCCCTGGTCTGGCGGGTCTCTCACCACTGGAGCTAGAATCCTGCCTGGCACGAGCACCGACGCTGGCTCTCCTCCTCACTGGCTTTATTCCTCAGGCACTCGACCCGTGTGTGCTCGGGAGTCACCATCTGTCTCCTCCCTGGACCCGCCAGGAAAAGAACAGTGTCTGTGGCTGCTGCCCGTTGCTCAGTCCCCAGGGCCCAGAACAGTGCCCGACAGCTGGCGGGCGATGGATGCTCCAGTGTGAACCTACACGCATGCGCCCTGCTGTGTGTGCTTCTTGGTCGGGTCTCCACAGCCAAGCTTTCCAATCTGTCTTGTAACCAGGGTTTCCTGGAGACTCACCCACAGCCACGTGATCTTCCAGGCATGGGGCCCCCGGGCCACCAGGTGTGTCCTCACCACCATGTGCTCTCCAGTGGCCTGGGGCTCTGAGAACACTCCTGGGGCCACACCCGCGTGGGGTCCTGTGACACGGCTCCTGGCTGCCGATGTGGCCGGTGGGTGTGTCAAGGAGTTGCCCCAGATGGGGGTCATGGGAATAAAGCACAGCGCCCGCCCGCCCGGGGAAGAGGCAGGGCAGGGAGGCGTCTGCGAGAGCAGGAGCCCGGGTGGCATCGCCAACTCTCATGCCTTGGAGTTCTTAAAGCCCAATAAACCAGTGAGGTTTACACGTCCAGAACCTTGAGCTGAGCCAGGTCCCAGGGCGAGATGGCTTCGGGCTGAGTTAGATACACAGGGAAGTGCTGACTAAGGTCTGCTGAGCCGACAGGCGCGTGCGCAGAGTCTGGGGGACAAGAGGAGGCAGGGCCAACACAACAGTACAGAACAGCGAGGCCGGGAAGGAGTCCGAGGACTTGGAGACACGGAGACAGATGTGCGTATCTAGAGACAATCGACTGTTTCCAAAACGGTGCTCCGCCCAGCTCAGGACGTCACTGAGGAAGGATGGGGAACCTGTCTTAAACAGAATCAAACGGGGCTGAAGGGAACAACACAGAAGGGTGGAAGCAGCCCCTCCCCCTTCCCCGCCCACGCCGCACAGGAGGCACCAGGAGGCCCCCGGGCAGGGGCTGCCGGAGGTTTTGGAGATAGTGAGACAAGGCAGGGCTCACACTGATTCCCCTGAGCCTTCCAGGCAGACCGAGGATGTCCAAAAGCTGGAGGTGCAGTGATTAAAAAGGTTATGAGGTTTTCAGGGAGGTGGCCAAAACCCAGGAAGCCATGGAAAATCCACCCTGGGTGCCCAGAAATTTCTACGTGGACTCCTGTCCACCACATGGATGGTAGTGACCGCATAGACGTGTTCCTCAGAACAGGCTTCATCTACATACTACAGGGGGTCCACGTGTGTGCACCACAGCCCCAAACTGTCCACCCGTTCCCACACCGAAGGCCACCACAGGAGGACGCCCAGTTCTGGACAGAGGTGGTTCTACCAGGACCATAGACGGCTTTGTGCGTTAGGTATTTCAATATTTAACTTGCTAAACCTATGTCTGGATGCTCAGGATAACGATGACTGGACTTTACTCCCATTCAATTAAAAAATGTATGTATTGTTCACCTACCAGGGGCCATTGCCACAGACTGAACGTTTGTGTCCCCCCAAAATGAATATGTTCAAACCTAACCCCCAATGTGGTGGCCTTAGGAAATGGGGCTTTGGGGAGGTGATCGGGTCATGAGGGTGGAGCCCCCATGAATGGGATCAGTGCCCTCAATAAAGAGCCCAGAGAACTCCCTCTCCCCTTCCCCCCCATGAGGACGCAGGGAGGAGAGGCCATCAATGAACCAGACTCTGAGTCCACTGGCACCTAGACCTTGGATGTCCAGCCTCCAGAATGGTGAGAAATGTTCTTTATAAGCCACCTGGCATGTGGTATTTTGTTATGGGAGCTTGAACTGACCGAAACATCCACTCCCATGTAATTCAGAGCTGCTCCAGCAATAATAACTTGACGTATTTACTCATCCGTTCACGGTCTCCATCAGTCTTCCCTGAGCCCATTTTGCATGTCAGGGTCAGCTGGTTGTCATAGGCCAATGATGGTAACTGTGCCAGGGAGGGTCTGCAGCAGCCTGAGAGGCTGGGGAGAGAGGCCACTTTGGATTGAGTGTATCTGGGAGGACTTCCTGGAGGAGTCCATGTCAGGCCATAGGGACGGGAGGCTGGAGGGTCTGGGGAGAGGTGCTGATGGGGAGCGGAGGAACATCTGGCTGGGGGAGTGGGACCTGGGACCCCATCTTTAGGGGGAACAGGTGGTAGGGGAGGCCTTGTGGACAGGAAGCCAGAGTGTGAACGAGCCACGGCAGAAAGGACCAGGCGGCCACGGGCAGCGGGTGTGAACAGCCAGCTGCTATCTGTGGGGGGTCCTGGAGGAACAGCTCTGGCTTCTGCCCTGGACCCGGGGGCGGGGGGACCGTGTTGCTCTGAAGGGGAAGAGGGCGTGCGGGTGGGCGGCACACGCAGGGAACGGGGGAGACCTTGACTCCAGACCAGCCTGTCTAAGGGTGGGACACAGCCCCCTTCGCCCCCTCAGGGGCTCCCCGTTGCCTTCCGGACTCACCCGCCCTGGCCGTGCACTTGGGGCAGCCCCCGGGGGGTCTCCCAGGCGGTGCACAAACCCCTCACCTCGCGACACTGGCACCTGCTGCCGTGCTCTCTGTTCCCGCTGCCCGTGAGCCTGTGCAGCGGTCTGCTCTCAGATGAGAGGTTCCGGGTCCAAGGGGGGCCCCAAATAGTGCTCTGTGGGTCTAAGGGGGCCGAGGCTTCCTGAGCCCCCAGAAAACTGCTGTTAACCTGGCTGCCTCACCTCTGGGTGGTCTGCATCTCTAAGCTCATTCAAAGGTCCGTTCTCCGGGGGCTCTGACCAGGACACAGAGCAGGCGGGGCCCTGGGAGAGGCTTGGGCACATCCCATGTCGCTGGACTCAACGCGACCTTTTCTCCAGCCTCGGTCCCTGGGGCATCCCTGGCGGGTGGTGGGGGGACCACTGGCCTGTGGTCAGCGTCCTGCTCCCGACGGCAGGGCCGGAGCCCCCTCCCTCTCTCAGAATACGTGTGTGGGCTTCCAGGAAATGGAAAATAGAACAGAGAGTTTTTGAGGAGTTATTTTTATAAATATTTATATTTATCAAATATGTACCCATCACTGAAACCTCTTTGGAGGGTTTCCAAAAATTAAAGAATTTGCATCTAAAAATACTGACCTTGATATTCAGCATGCATGGATAACTCCTGGCCCCAGAAACGTCCAGACGAAGATGTGACAGCAGCTACTCAGTGGCCAGGGACTGGGGGAAGGGCCGCCTCTTCTCCCCTCAAGGGAAAAGCAGTCCTGTCGTGATTATGCCTGAACCCGAAATCCATCCATTTCCCTCCATTTTTTCATCTCTTCATGCGTTCATTCAACTCACCCTGAGTGAATATCCACTGATTCAACAAATCCTGCGGGCGGCCGTGCCCCGGCCCCGGGCAGGGCTCGAGCCCACACCCTCACACGGCCGCTGGTCACACTGAGCTTGTGTTCTGGGCAGATGACAGGGCTTCCCAGAGGTCAGGTGCCCACGGTCCCCAGAAAGGCCAGAGGCCTTATGCCCAGAACCACAGCCCCTGGGCAAAGAGATGAGCTCTGACTGCAGGAAGCCAGGTGGCAGCCGGGACCCAGGAGTCCTCGGGGCCGGGGGTGACGGGCTGGGGAGGGTCAGCGCCTCAGGCCCAGGGAGGCCACACTGTCCCCATGGCCGAGTGTGGTCACCTGAAGAGCTGCCAGGTCTCCGATAGACCCAGGGTCACAGCCAGGAGGGAGTGGGGAACCCTTGGGTGCTGAGAACTTTCTGGAGGACACACAGCCTCAGGGAGCCCACACCTAAAATGCAGCAGCCAGCAGAGGTCACCGAGACGGAGGGCCTGTCCTTCCCCGAGGGGGCGGGCGCAGACAGGAGGCGACAGGTCATCCCCCCTTCACTCTGTCCCCCAAGCATCAGCGGGCTCAGGCGGGGGGGCTCGGCTTTCCAAGTGACAGGACTGCTGGGGGCCTGGGAGGGGACGTTGCCCTCCCTGGATGTCCAGTGGAGGATTGGAGACTGGCAGCGGGTGGAAAAGCAGCTCAGCCCCACGTGTCCCCTCGGGTCAAATCGGACATTAGTTCGCAGGAGTCCAAGAGAGATGGGGGACATCCAGACAGAAGAGAGAGAAAGGGGCTCAGAAACTACATCAGGTTTCACTTCATCCCGAGTCAGACGCAGACTGACTTGCTGGGACGGAGGAGTTTGCCCTCACCGTAGACTCCACGGCATCTAGACGACAGCAAACCTGGCCGCCGTCACATCACCGTGCGCTGGGGCTTCTTCACGGACTGCCATCCCCACAGCAGTGCTGGCTCTGTGCACCTGTGCACCGTTCCTGCTGAGCCCTGAGGGTCTCGGGCAGCTCACCCCGTGTTCCCCCTGCACCTTCGCCAGGAGCATACAGCAGATACCTGAGCCCAGTAAACCCGCAAATGGGCAGTGGGCAGAGGGCTTGTAGGACCTGCGGCCTGGGACACCCTGGGACACACAGAGGAAAGACCAGACCCGTTTGGAAGGGGACTCGGGCAGGCCCCTCGGCCTCTCCTCCGGCCCTTGCCTTCCTGGGCCCTTTTCCTGCACACGCAGAAGTCAGGGTGAACCCCGAGTCTGGGCAGAGCCCTGGAATCGGGGATGACCCCAGCCGGGGAGGCAGGAGACGGGCCTGGGCCACTCGGCCATTATGAGGGTGACAGTCCCACCATCCCAGCCCTCCCAGGCTGTCCTGTTCCTGCCCACCGGTCCTCGGGGGCCTTGATGGTGACCAGCGCCGCCCAGGTGTGCAGGCAGCGTGGTGGGCTATGGCACCCACCCTACCTGCCTTAGCACCAGACAGCCACACCTACTCATCTGGAAGGCACAGGGGTATCAGTTTGAAGAGCCATGAAGGTAAGTTGTGGGGTATCAGTGAGGGAAGCAAAGGGTGCCCCAGAGTCGAGGGGTCCTGGCTGTCCTCTGGGGATTCCAGGGGGTGGGTGCTGGAAGACATGAAGACTGTTCCCCAGGGAGAGGGAAGGACAGCAGTGGCCTTTCCTAGTCTGTCTCTATTTGTTCCTGAAATCCTAAAGCCTTGTCGCACGTGTGCACATGTGCGTGTTCGCCTGTTGTCTGTGTGCATGTACGTGTGTGATTCGGAGCGTCCTCTGTCTCCATCTCTCTCCGACTGGGTCTCTCTCCCCACCCTTCGGGTGGTCACACAGGCATCTGCAGAGTTCAACCCAGTCCTGGTATTTTTCTCATCTCACTCGTCGTCCCCGCCCGATGACTCTTCCTTCCTTCCCAACTGTCCTTTGCTCCAGGACCTCTTGCCAGGGCGTCCCTCTCCTCCATCCCTGCCCCCGCCCCCCGCCACCAGACTCACTCTGTTTACGTCATTCCCATTCAAGTTGCAGAATCAGGAGGTACGTTTACTCCTGAAAAGCATCTTCGGTGACGTGGGCTTTGCCCCCCACCCCCTGCCAGGTCCCCGAGATCCCCTCCCCACCGTCTCAGAGGAGGCAGCTCTCACCCTCAGGCAGCTCCACCGTCAAGGGGATTTAGCCACGTTCCACGAGCAAAGATTTCCTGCTTTCCAGCAGACAGAAGACTCTGTAGATAATATTCTTCTTAAATATTCAGTAATTATGTATTTAGTTGCAACCAGCCGCAGAGAAAAATGCGCATATGAAAGCATCCATAATTACATAATAACCACTTACCGCCAACTGTGTTTTGCTACCATGAACTCTCTGTCCCCTTTATCATAAAAAAATTCAAAACCATTACCATAAATGCTAAAACAAATCAAGAGAGCAGCAGCAGGTCAACGCGAAATGAGGGGTTTGTGCACGTGGGGAGGTGTCAACTCAAGTATCACAAGTCTGGTCCGGGGCTCCACAGTGAACAGTGACACAGTAGGCGGGAGGGCCCAGGGCTGGAGGCGCGTAGGAAGGCCAGCGGCAGAGCAGGCAGGAGGATGCCGCTGGGATAACCCGCTTGGGCTCGAATCCACCGAAGTGTTGAGTCATCTGGGGAAGATCTGTGACCCCCCGAGTTGCAAGGTCTTCGTGGGGCGGACAGGAGTATCTCCCTCACAGAGGTTGCTGTGAACACAGCACGTCCACCTAATATTCATGGTCTTCTTTTTACACATTTTGCTCCAAACACACAAGCAAAATAAAGAAAAGGAGTGAAAAGCCCCATTTCTCTCATGGCTGGGGGCCGCAGGACCCGATCCTGGCCGGGGGGATGGAGTGGGGTCTCTGAATCCTCAGAGAGGACCTTGCAGCGGAAGTCGACTGGTCAGCTCTCCCGTGGGTCCTTTCCTTTCTGCACCTGGAAGGAGGATGCAATGCCAGAGGTGCAGCTGCCATTTTGCGTGCAAGAGACATCCCAGGAACAGCTGAGCACACACAAGTCTGCATCTCGATGGTGTGTTGGAGATGCCACACATTCTGGACTGCTTCTCCCATGACCTTCTTGGTATCTGAGAAGAACAAAGCCCTTACTTTGTGTGAACTGCTCTTGGGAGAGTCCCCCTACCTGGAGATTAATAGAAATCAACAAGTGTTCAGTATAGAAACTGGTGTAATTTCAAGGTAGAAACATTAAAGTCTTAGATGTCACTGGTCCTTATCGTCCTGAGCCTCTGACTCATTCCTGGGGACAGGCTTATAAGGAGAGAAGTAAGCATGCAGGTGTGTCCCACTGAAGGCTGGGGGTCCCACCAGCTCCCAGGACTGTACACAGAAAGCCAGTGTCCACCACTGGCCCCAGAACTCTTTTCCCAAAGCTTAGCACAGAGTCCGCTCCCTTCCCACCCTACCAAACCTCCCCAGGGAGCCCGCCGACTGAGGGGCGATGTGTGAGGACGTGCTGTGCCCCCGGCCCTTGTGAGTCTCTGCCCAGGTGGGCTGCACAGGCGGCTGCTCAGAGGTGCTGCCCTTTGGCCTCTTTGTAGGTGTCCTCTCCTCAGCATCCTGTTTCTTTCTCAGGGTTCTGCTCCAGGGGGCATCAGCCTGTCCATTCTCAGGGCAGCAGAGCCAGGCCGGGGGGTGCCAGCAGCTCCCACTTGCCCGTCCTTTAGCCCAGCAAGCTATGCAGTGCTGTCCTTCTCCATGTTTGCATAGCATCAGAAAGATGGAGTTTCCCTAATCTGGTTTGATCCCGGGGGGGAGCCTGTCAGGGCAGATACTGGAAGGCCCCCGCCTCCCCTTGTCCCTTCACCGCCCCCCCAAGTCCTCGGGAGCCACAGACCTCGCAGTTGCCCGCTGGGCTTCTCTGCCCACTCCCGGCTCTGCCCAGATGCCCGAGATCTTCACTCTCACTTTGTTCAGGCTCCAGTCGGATGCTTTCTCACGGGGGCCCAGGGCACCCTGCTCCCTAACACGCTTTACTTCTTTCATCGCTGCCCCCGCCCCAGCTGCGGTTTATCGGCCTCATTTGCTCGGGACCTCTGTCCTGCACCAGGACGGGACCTCCTCGGACAGGGATTTCGTCTGCCCCGAACTTGGAACTTGGAAGGGTGCTTGGTGCTTAGTTGTTCCTCCGGGAAGGTTTGTAGAATAACGGAGGGATGACAAACAAATGAGTGAATGGGTGAAAAGCACCTTTTCCATCCAGCTCGCGCCTCTAATCTCCACTGTTCTCAGCAGGCCCCTTGCTCCTAGCCCTTGTGGGTCCACAGGTTCCCTGTGAGTGTCTCAGACTTTGTAGAACCCCCATTCCCACATCTCAAGTGTTCCCGGCCAGTCCCCAGAAGCCCTGGGGGTGCTGGCATCGGTGCCCGTCTTGCTGCCACCCCTCAGCCCCAGCTGAAGCTCCAAAGCCCTGACATCCGACAGCGGCCAGCACCTGGCCAGGGTCCTCGTTGAGCCAACAGCTGAGTCAATTATAAATGAATGACAAATATTAAAATTACATTTCAAATTGCTTAAAATCCAAGAAGAGACTAGGATTGATTTTTTTAAAGAAAAGAATCCAACAGCCAAGCTCTGCATGTGAGAGCCAAAGCCAGGACCAGCAAAATAACAAATAAACAAACAAATCTGTCTGCGAGCCGGAGGCTGGGATGTGGCTGCATTCTGCTAATTAGCTCCCTGCGCCTGCCGAGAGCCTCCGGGCTGCAGCGATGGGCCCCAGCCTCTGCCCGCCTGGGTCCCAGAGAGCAAGTTCTGGAAGCCGTTTCCCTCCACAGAGCAAACGTGGCTCGTGTCACCCTGGCTGTGCCAGAGTCAGAGCAAAGGCAGCTTCCGGCGACCGACTGCCGCCTCTTTCTGCGCGAGACGCAGCTCCTGGAATGCAGCGCCTTCTGCAAGAAGAGGGTCCGATGGCCGCGCTCTGGGCTGTGGCTGTGCCAGCCAAGTAGACAGTGGTGACGCTGATGGTCTAGGTGGGTCTTGGAGAGAAACCCTAGATGCCCGTGCAGCTCTCTGCCCTCAAATGCCAGGGCCGCCACCTCTGGCCTGCAGCCCCCTTTAAAGAAGATACCTTCTGTGTGTGTGAGTGTGAGTAAGTGTGTGTGTGCACGGGCACCACAGAAAAAGGCATCTTCCTGGAATTCAGGTCCAGAAGCTCTCCCAGGCTCAGCTGTCCTTCCGTCCGGTCTGGAAAGTGGACAGTGGTTGTGGTGAGAGGGCGGGGGCCTCAGTAAAGATGGCTATCATGGAAGCCGGTGTTATGGAAGAGCAGGGTGAAGAAAAGTGGGACTCTTGGGGGCTGTGATAAAGAACCCCAGATTGTACCAAAGCCTGGAGAGCAGTCTGGGCCCCGCCATGGTCCCGATCGACACAGGCAGAGGCCAGCATCCCAGTCGGTGGGATAAAAATTGTAACTCCGAAGGGGCCTCCAGTGGGCGACCCAGGGTCCGTAGGGCTGGACAAGCCGGCCCGCGGCAGGGGCCCAGCTCCACGGGGGCGTGGCTGCCAGGTCAAATCCACCTCCAGCCTGGTAAGCGCTACGGGGCCTTTGGGAAAAAGCACTGGGCGTGGAGGCCCGGGAGTGGCCCTGGACGGACCCAGCTGCCTCACATGCCCTCACAGTAGGAGAGGGTCCCCAGACCTCTCTTAAAACAGCTGTCAACTGTCACCATCACAGCCACGCCGTCCGTGGCCACCCCCGGGCCACCCTGTCTGCCAGGGGCACCGTGTGTTCACTGGATCCTCAGATCAGGAACCCAAGGGGACGAGTGACTTCCAAGTCCCAGTGCTGTTCAGAGCCAGGACCCAAACCCCTAGGGCCCCGCCGCCCAGCCAGGCGCCGGGGAAAGCGGGGACCCCGCAGCCACGACGTAACCGGGACACGTCTGGCTGCTTTAAAGCAACCTCTGAAATTCCACTGATAAATACGGACAGCCAGAAATTGTAAGACCGAAGAAATAAACTTCAAAAGGAAGAAAACCCGATAATAAGAAAACGCCGAGAACGTCCTGCAGACAAACCAGCTCCCCCGATGTCTCTGCGCCCCAGTCCTGAGGCTGTGCTCCCCTCACAGGGCCACAGCAACAACTGTCATCATTGCTGTAGGGTTGGGGGTTGGAGATGGGGGGAGACACAGAAAGGCCACCGCCAGCTGCTCCTGGCATGTCCGCCAGGGTCCTGAGGGAGGCTCCCCTAGGCGGTCCAGAGAACCGACTCCTTCTGAATGAGACTTGGGGAGAGCCAGGTGAAGGGTTTGGCCCCTGCAGGCGGCAGCAGAAGCTGGGAGGGGGTCTCAGAGCCAGGGGTCCCTGAAGGTATTGGCTTCATTCCTCTGGGCCAGCCCTCGGCCACGCGTGGTGAGCGGATCTTGAACCTGGTCATCTTACGAGGTCCTGGGATGTGCCACCTCTCAGCTCCGTGGTCACAGGTGGTCTGCGGGCGCTGGTACAGCCCAGGGTATCTTGGGAAGGGCCTCTGTCCTTTCACCTTTGGGGGCCCAACTTCAGAGGCCCTCGTGCCGCTCCAACTCTCTCCCGATCCCCAGTCCCCTGGAGGTTCACCCCACTGGCCACAGTCCCCAAGGTCTCAGCTCCAAGTGTCCAGCCCAGTGGTCGCGCACCCCTTCCCAGGACCGGCCCCTCGGCACCCGCAGCCCCCATCCCGGCCCCTTCCCTCTTCTGGGAAGAAAACTCCATCTGCCTGGCACCCTGCTCCCCCCTCCAAGCCTCTCTGTGGCTTCCGTGGTCCCAAGGCCATCCTCTGTCCCATGAGAGCCCAAACCCTGGGCTCGGGGGAAGCAGGAGGCCAGGCCCTTCAAGGCCCGGCAGGGTCCTTCCCTTCTGGACCGCCGCCTGGCTTGGCACTTCTTTCCCTGGTGGGTGCAGAGCAGGGAATCACGGTGGGGACAGCGCCCTCTAGCGATGTTTCCTTGTGATTACTCACCGCCTACAGCATCTGACACCATCTGTGGAGCACCTGCTAGGCGTAGGGCTGGACAGTCTCCAGGTCGCTGGTGCACCTGGACTGTGGGTGCCCTCACACAGCCCCCGTGGGTGAGAAGACCCCCGGTGTGCCCAGCCCTCCCGACAGCCCGGTCCCCCGGGCCCTCCTCACCCCCCGTCTTCCCAGGGGGTCTCAAATGCTGTGCAGACTTCTCTTTTTTTTTTTAACCTATTTTATTGGAGTAGAGTTGATTTACAATGTTGTGTTAATTACTGCTGTACACCAAAGTGATTCTGTTATACGTATACATATTCTTTTCCATTCTGGTTTATCACAGGATATTGAATGCAATCCCCTGTGCTCTACCATAGGACCTTGCTGTTTACCCGTTCTCTATATAATAGTTCGCGTCTGATGATCCCAAACTCCCACGCCATCCCTCCCCCAGCCCCCTCCCCCCGGCAACCACAAGTCTGTTCTCTAAGTCTGTGAGTCTGTTTCGTAGGTAAGTTCATTTGCGTCATATTTTTACGTAAACATTTTCTTAAACGCTGCGCTTCAGATACCCCTGTACTGTATTACGTGTCGTACGGGTATTTTATTCTGTACTTCATTCCATGAAATTTTAGTCTGTTAGATAAACGTAATTTCCCAAATGTAAGTGATTTAACTTTCATAGTCTTATAATATTTCTCATAGATGAAACTTACACATCAGAAAAAGGAAGCCTTTGGTTTTAGAAAGTAAAGCCACCAAGATAACAGCTTCCAGGGTGGC
Source organism: Phocoena sinus (assembly GCF_008692025.1). Classification (NCBI taxonomy): domain Eukaryota; kingdom Metazoa; phylum Chordata; class Mammalia; order Artiodactyla; family Phocoenidae; genus Phocoena; species Phocoena sinus. Next base: position 1,421,933 of record NC_045772.1, read on the forward strand.
CTCCTGCACACTTGACCCCAAGTGGCCTACCCTGGCGGAGAGGCTCCGGGGGGACGGGGCGGGTGGTGGCGTGTCACATGCCCCGGGGACACCAGGGACTCCAGTGGGGCCTACTCGGGTGGCCTATTTTTTGGTCCAAAGTCACGAAACTTAACCTGTGAACCTCCTACGATCACAGGGCCTCCCCGAATCTCATTTTCAAATAATTCACAAGAATGTGAGTGGCTCTCAGCCCAGGACTGTTAGCTCTGCTCCCTTGTGGGGCGGGGGGCTGCCCCCAGAAGAGCGAGAGGGTCTCAGGCTGGTGACCGTACAGCAGAAGCCCCCTCTCCTCGGAGGACACCTGTCCCCACCTCTGGCCCCTGGCAGCGGGCATCCTGAGGGGGTGTATACGTTTCCCGTGCATTTTACGTTCTCCCCCCAAATACATCTTTCTGTCCACGGGACACGTCGGATTGTGTTAGAATTTCACGTTCACAGTGCAGCATGTGTGTCCCTTTGCAACGTGCCCTTTCCTTCTTGAGTTTCCCCGTGTTACGGTATGAGTCCCATCGGAATCGGTGCAGGCAGCTCGAATCCATTCTCTTTAACTGACGATGTCATCCTGCGTGTGAACGGGCCGTGGGGCAGAGTTGCGTGTGCTGTCCGGAGTGGGATCCAGGCCCCCAGCCGTGGACACGGCTCCGGCCTCGCACGTGGATGAGGGACTGCAAGGTGGGAGCCACTGGTCTGGTGACAGCTCATCGTCCCTGTGAGGTCCTCTGTTAGCTGCGAGGCTGATCTCTTTCCGCGATGCCCCGTCTCCCTTTTGTTTCTCTGAGCAGATTTTTTGTGGCCTTGCTGTGGCTTCATGTTTATTTGCGGGCTCTCTTTGGATACTTTGGTTAATCCTTTGTGCTCATTCGTGTCTCCTGAACCTCTTCCCTCTCCCTCGTCTTGCACTTATGCTGTCATCTGTTAGCCTCGCTCTTACTGCCCGAATCTCTCTTCCTTAAGAGAAAAAAGTAACTCTTCACTGCTGTTCTGATGACTCAAATGTTAGCCTTATTGTTGATGTTTTATTTCTTCTCTTTAATTTTACTTCTTGTTTTTCTGTTATCTATTCACTTTCTTTTGGTCCCGACAGTGAGCTAACCGTTGTCCATCCTCTTTAGAATCTACCACCGATGCCTTCACGTGTGCAGAGAGACAAATCGTCGCAGATCCGGTTTCTCGCTGTTGATGGAACTGTCTCGTGGTCTCTATCTTGGGTCCAGGGGAGATGGAGCAAGCCTTTACCTCCCACCTCTGCTTCATTTCCAAGTTTTGTCAAAATCGTCTGGGATCATAGGGATATTGTTTACTTTCCAAAAGGGCCATTCTCTCGAGTCTGGAAGAATCAGTCCCTTCCCACTGGGCTGATAGCTTTACACACGAACACCCGGGCTCGTCTGCAAGGAATCCGAGGGCATTTATTCAGTGCGATTACATACAGGTGTCTGGCAAGAGGGAGATTTATTGAATTTTTAACTGTCGGTTAAAATAGAGAATATTGAACCTTCTATTTCGGTACCTTTCTGAGCAAGGTCAATACCGAGATGTCTGTCACCTGTCACCCCCAAGCTGATATTCCTAATCCAGACAATTCTCTGCCTGTCAGGAGGACCAAAGAACCAAGTCCCCGCCACCTCCCTGATGCCGAGGGAGATAGGACGGACGCCCTGGACTTCTGAAAGAATCAGAGCGCAGATCGTACCGCCAGGGTCTCTGTCTCTGGGACTGGGACCCCGGGACCAGCCCCGCAGGGCCAGAGACAGACACATGCCCACACCCCTCCCACCGCAGAGTCCCCGATCTGCCAAAGCCGTGGTGCCGAGCAGGCCTGCGAGCGGACTGACCTGGTACGGGGCCACCTGCCTCTACCCAACCGGCTCAGGCAACTGCGTAACTCTGCGAGCCTGGCTTCCTTGTTCGTGGTGTAGGAATGGATAACAGCAGCAGTGGACACATCACACAGCGTGGGCTTAAAACATGCGGGTCCTTTCCACCCAAAACCTATCATGGAGCTGAGGCGGGCGTGGCACCCGGCTTCCGCATCCAGGAAGGCTCACAGGAGAAGGGTCTGAGCAGGGCCCCCTGTGGGATTTGGGGAGGGTGGGGTGGAGAACGGAGGAAAGCACGACTGTCCTGTCCCAGGTGCTTGGCGGCCGGCCATCGGGGCTGGGTGTAAAGGATGCTCTCATTTAGGGGAACACGGAGGGCAGATTAGCATAAGGGGAGAGGGGAGACCGGCGGGAGGGCGGCGGGCGTCCATCCTGCATTGACAGATGAGGGGCAGGCTCCGGGAAGCCATGGAGCAGCGAGGGCGGGACCAGCTGCTGTGGGTCGTGGGTCACGTACCAGCACCTGCACTGCAGAACCCGGGTGTCGGGGGAGGGGCGCAGAAGGCCACCCCATCTGTCAGGGCAAGTGAGGAAAGGTGGGTGAGCCCAGGCGTCTCAGGCACCTTGAGATCCTTTCTTGTCAGCGCCCTCATTTCCCAACAGATAAAATGAAGGCCCAAGGAGGCCCACAGGAGGCCCAAGGCCACCAGGAGGGAGGGGCAGGTAGGCCTGGAACCTCCCGCCAGGATTTGGCCCTGAGGGTCTGACCCGCCCATTCCTCAGCCCCTCCCTCTTCCCTTCTCGTCTCTGCTGTGCAGGGGTAGGGGTGCCATCTGTCGGGTCACAGACGGCAGCCCTCCCACATCCCGGCCTGACCCTCTCAGGCCGGGTCCCTGCCTCTGGCTCCGGGGCGGCTGGCTGGGCCGATCCTCGCAAAGGTCTTTCTTCCACCTCCGCAGGTGCGACTGGCACTTGCGCCCCTGTTTCTGGAGCCCCCAGGACAGGCATGTCTCTGCCTCGGGGACACGCCAGTGTCCCCACGCCCACCCGGTAGGTCAGAGTAGCAACGACTAGGGTGTCAGGTGTCTGGAAGAGGGTTTGGGAGGAGAGGCCTTTGTTAGCACAAGGTCACACGGACGCTGACCTTTACGCGTGCGGAGAAGACAAAGGTGGTGACCTGTGTGCACCTGGTCACTCCTGCCAGTCAGAGGAGGCAGCTGGGACTAAGCCTTCGGAAATGCAAGCTCAGGGCTCCAAACTGCTGCTTCAAAGCCACCCATGAGGACAGTCTCAGGGCGTTCACGAAGGCCGCCCTCTGCCCCGCCCCCTGCTGCTCAGCTTGAGAAATCCTGGCTGGGAAGGGAGATGGGGTAAGGACCCATGTCCTGAGATGCAGGACCTGCTCCAGGGCAAGGAGGAGAGGAGCTGTGCAGGGCGGCCGCAGTGCCCTCCCTCTCTCCCTCCCGAGGGGGCTCCAGGCTTAGCCCAGCTCAGGCCCGGCCCGGCCCTGCAAGCTCTCGTTCATGCCCCGCTGCAGCCCCCAGGCGTCTGCTCACAGAGACCCCCCCACCCCCTTCTTGGACCTGCTCTCCAAGGGCATCCTCTCACCTTCACGGCTCGGGCCCACGGTGCAGATCTCGGTGAGGTCCCCCAAATGCTGCTGCCTGGTTTCCTCCTTCTCTTCAGAGCTGCTCTGCTGTCCTGGCCCCTATGCGTCTCCTTCCATCCTGTTTCAGAGCCCCATGCGTCCTGGCGCTGCCCGGGAGTTAGCACAAGACAGGCAGGGGTGGAATAACAGAATGATGGTTGAACACAGGGCACGGCCCCCAGTGCAAGCCCAGGGGTTAATCTGCCATGTGGCCAGACGGAATCCACCATCGGTGTGTTGTGTGAGCCCCGCATGGGGCTCCGGACGGGCGCTGGTGGGGGGCACACCGAGGAGGGCAGAGGTCCAGCCTGGGGCTGGTGCAGCGCGGAGCACACAGGATGGCCAGGCTTGGACAAGAGGGCAGATGACAGCAAAAGCAAGCCAGGTGACAGCGAAACCCAGCCAAGGGCTCCCGCAGAGGGGAAGGCATTGGTGGGAGACAGAGGAGGGGCAGCACGGAGGATGCTGGAGAGAGAGGGAGAGACTTCAGGCGAGGGGTGCCCTGCACTCATGTCCAGTGGGCACAAGGTACACCGCAGAGCCCCGCTCAGCCCCCAGATGTCAACATCTCTAAGTTTTCCCAACCAAAGGAAATATGTTTTCTTTTTCCTTTTTTTCTTTTTTCTTTTACTTATTTTATTTTTTTTGCGGTACGCGGGCCTCTCACCGTTGTGGCCTCTCCCATTGCGGAGCACAGGCTCCGGACGCGCAGGCTCAGCGGCCGTGGCTCACGGGCCCAGCCGCTCTGCGGCATGTGGGATCTTCCCGGACCGGGGCACGAACCCGTGTCCCCTGCATCGGCAGGCGGACTCTCAACCACTGTGCCACCAGGGAAGCCCGTGTTTTCTTAATATTAACAGATTGTCAGATTGCTCCCAAAAATGTCACTGAAATTCTAATTTTCACCGTTAACATCAGGAGCACCTGACACCCTTCATCCTCACTGACAATTATTTTAAGTGTTGCTGTCAAATAAGTACGAGATAGTAAGACACCAGCAATCTAATGATAAATGAAATAAAAGCAGTTGGAGCCTCTATTCACATCTCCTCTCCCTTGAATTGCCTGTTTATTTACACCCTTTATCAATTTCGCATTCTGCTGTTATTACGTGTCCTACTCGCGTGTTATGTTATGGATATTTCATGCTGGCGTTTCCGGTCACGTTCCCAGGCGCTTCCTGCAGCTGGACTCAGATGAGCTCTGGCCGATCACTGCGAAGGGCTTCTGAATATACGGGGTATTTGGAGCTGGATAATTGGTTTACTGCCAGGGCATATCTGTATGCTCAGTTTGCACACCCCGCACGTACTTCAGGGATTCCAGAGGCTCTGGAAAAAGTTGGCATCGTTGAAAACCACAGGTAGGACCAGATATACAGACACACGCTCAAAAAGCCTCTTTCAGTTGGCTTTTGAAGTTTCTCCTCCTTATCCTGTTTGTAACTACACAGCATAGGCATCTCATTGGAACAAAGTGTAATGTTTAGGTGGTTGGATAGAAAGTAAATAAACAAAAATGAACAGCTCTTTCCTACCCCAGCAGCAAGTTGTTATATTCACAGATGGTAACCTCAGCCCCACAGAGCTTCTGATAACCGAACGCAAAGGGCCCAGACTCATGTGAAGGAAAATAGAAATCTGTCCTGATGAGACTAGGAGAGAGACACGGACAAAGAAAAAAGGCCCTTTTGCTCGACGTGGAATAAAATGGGATTTCATCCTTCGTGTGTTATCATTCAGTTAACATATGAATAGAAAGTCATCCCATATAGACTCACCTGGAGCTGTCTTTGACACGGCACAAATAGCGTAAGGTTCCCACAGGAGAACTCTCTTTATCTGAGGACACTCTGAAAAAGACTAGCAGCGAGGGTGCGTGCACCTCGCCTGACATCAAAGCTCAGCACGGAGAAACTGAAGCCTCAGCCCTACGAGCTGGCCCAGCTCGGCAAACAGAAGATGAAACAAAACAGCGTCCAAACGCACTCCATCCAGTTAAGGGGACTCGGCCAATGGCGAGCTCAGTTCCATGGAGAAAGGATAGTTCGTTTCATTGGTAGTAACATCAGAGGCCATCCATCATCAATAAAAAACATCCCTACCTCATACCAAATTATAATAAATCAAGCTAGATCGACTCTCCGAAAGGAAATACAGAAAAAATTTAGAAGAAGATTTAGACTGACATTTGTATAGCTGTGGACAAAGCGGTGTTCTTATAATAGAAAATCAAGGAGCCACATTTTAGAATATAGATACATCTGACTAGACGAAGCTTTAAAAAGTGTTAAACGATTCTATAAACAATTTCAAGGTACAAATAATTGCTCAGGAAGTCTATTTGTAACATACTTGACCATAAAGAGTTAATATCCATAATGGACAAGGCAGTCATACACGGGAGCTGGACACATGATAGACAAATACGAAATTAATAAAGGGCGTAAATAAACGGAATTTAAGGAAGAGGAAATGTTAGTAGACGCTCAGACTCATTTTTGTTGTATTCATAGTTATATTACTGATTGTACCTATATGACAGCAACACTTAAAATAATTGTCAGTGAGGTTGCAGGGTGTCAGGTTCTCCTAACATTGATGGTGAAAATGAGAATTGCAACAACCTTCTTTGGAAGTAATCTGGCGACCTATTAATGTTAAGAAGACACATGCCCATCACACCCCATCACATGAGCCCCGTGGTCCCAGCCTTTGAGGGCCTGTCTCCCTCCTGTCCGCCATCTTCCAACCAACATACAACAGGGAGGAGGAGAGAGGGGCTCCAGGAGAAGGGGAAGGAGTGCAGCCTGCATCTAGACTTCTGGAAAAGCGTGGGAGGCTGGGGGAGGGAAAAGGCACAGGAGGAGACGCCCCCGAGACTGGGAGGGTTTTTGGGTGGTCTTGGGGGATGGGTTGGGGGGCTGCCCCGGAGGCAGCGAGGGAGGGGGCAACGTGGAGGGAGACGACGCGCCCAGCAGTCAACAAAGGAATCAAGGGGACGGAGGACGCTTCCCTGGGTGCCTCTCTTGGTCAGCTGCTCACGTGACCATCACAAAGCAGAAGGATTTTCCTGGAGGCTGGGACAGACGCTAGGCGGTGGGGTGCAGGTCCAGTGGAGATAAGACAAGGACAGGCTGGCTTCGAGGAGTTGGGGGAATGAAGGGGATGGGCAGAGTGGTGACCAGGGCCTTGAGAGGCTATGTTTTCTTTTCTTTTGTTCCGGTGTGTGTGTTTTAGTTAGTTTGTTGTACCTTGCATTGTTTGATGGCTCTGAAAAGAGGAAGGACTTTGAGATTCCAAGTCCAGGCCAACAGAACCTAGGGGCTTGCTCCAGACCCCTGAGGAGGCAAGAGGGGCTTCGTGGCCCGGAGCCCTGAAGCCCATTACCTTGCAGGCACTCCTGGCCCGTCTCCCTGAGCTGGGTGCTCCGTCATCTCCAGAGCTCAGCCGGGAGCCGGCAAAACCAAGCCAACCTCTGCTGGGGGGGGCGGGGGGAAGCTTACCTTGTGCTGTGGCTCCTGTCTCCTGGGGCTCAAGTGAGGCCCCGGGGATGCCGCTGTAGTGGCTTCCCTGGGTCAGACAAGCCAACGGGCTCCTGCAAGCGGCCAGTGGGACGCCAGGAAGTGTGTGAGGGCCCTCTCAGCGATGACGACGGGGCCTCCTGCGTGCTCCCTGAATCACAAGCAGTCATCTGTCTTTGGGAGCCCAGCCCCATTCCTTGACACCTTCCAAGAACACTCCCGACAATCACTCACTGTAGTTGATTCCGTCCATGGAGACAGGACAGGCTGCCTGGACGCCCTCCAGCCCACAGCCCAGCTGGGACAGCAGGGAAGTTCCATTAGCAGAATGGTGGGGATTTGTCTTCCCCGGACCGTGTTCAGCTTTCTGACTGCTAAGCGCCGTGCCTGTTGTTAACCAGCAGCCTATGGGTGTTGGGATTTCTTAAAGAGTAAATACAATGTATATTTCTTACACTTGCTGAGAAAAAAAAATCAATAGCACATGTGTACGGATGCCAGAGAGGCCAGGAAATTATTAAGAGCTACACAGATTTGCACGCCGGGCGAGGACAGTCTGAATACATGAGAGGAATAACTTATATTTTCTTTGTGGTAATATTTCTATCTAAGACTTCCTTCTGTGCCAGAATAATACTGTTCTTACTGAGCAACACAGATCAAGTCTCCACCCTTCACAAAATACGCAAATAACAATGCAGTCATCAAGAAGGGAGCCCGGTAGAACACGGAGAAGAAGAGGCTGGGCGCTGGCTCCAAAGGTCAGCACGATGGCCAGTGATGGCCAGAGATTTCTCCTCCCTGGGGGCCTGCCCAGGTGGGACCCCAGCCCTCCATCAGGTTGGAGCTGCCCCCCTTGTTCAACCCCAGAGAACAAGGCAGGGTCTGGCTTCAGCCCCAGGGAATCGCCACACTCCACATCCATCCCCGCACCCGACCCGCAGGTGGGACGCGGCCAGACAGGCAGTGTGTTTACGATACAACTTACTCATCACCGTGTTCATTCTGTGCCAGGCCATCGAATCCTGCTTGCTGCCATTTCCCCTCTGTGGGCTCCCGAGTTCCCACCCCCTGAATGGTGTCCCTGCCCTATACGATGCAGGAACTCTGCTGGGTGCATTCCGTTCCCCTTCTGTGGCTTCCTGGGGCCGACAGAATGAGGCCTGTGGCCCTGTGCCCAAGCAGCGGGTTCCCCCTCGCTCCATCTGGGGCCCCTGGCCTCTTGGACCAGTGACCCCAGACGCGTGAAGCAGCCCAGCCGAGATTGGCAGAGGTGCCCAGCGGAGTGCCCAGGGCTGACCCTGGTGCTTCAAGCACATCATCCCTGTGCCATCGCTGGATGCCCTGAGCCCCTGGGAGTGTCTGTGGTGGCAGCGTTGTGACCGCAGAGAACGATGTTCCGCCCGCATCCCCCTCTGCTGACTGAGAAGAGGCCCCGTGACTCATCCCCTGCACGTGAGGACCAGGCCTCCACCAGGGAGGGAGGAGCCCTCTGGGGAGTGGGGTCTCCCTGCTCTCCACACTAGGTGACCGCACCCCATGTGCCCGAGACTGAAGGGTCCCCAGGATGTGGGGGAGGTCCCGGGAACCTGGACTAGTCCGCTACCTGAGCCCCAGAAGCCCGGCTGGCCCTCCTTCTGCCTCCACAATGGGCGGGTTGGTCGAGGGCCAGATGCGGCCCTACCCTGGGTCTCCCTGGATGGTGGTGTCCACCCCAGGCATGCAGGACACAGACCACCCCGCCGACGATGAGGCAGACAGGAACCTTATCTCTACGAGCGCCAGCCCTCACGCAGCCCAGGACACCCCCATCCTCAGAAAAGACCTTAGATAGCCCTGGCCAGGTGCCCAGGCAGGTACTCACAGGCCCTGTGTGGTCCATGCCTGGGGGCTCCAGACCCTGGAAGCAGGCTGTCCTCCACCACCTTCCAGCTCCTAACCTGTGCACACGGACGTCCATATCCCTCTCTGGAGAAGCATCTTGGGGGTGCACCTCAGAAGATGAATCCATTCTCTGGGGTCCTGTTTGCTCTGCCAGGCAGTGTAGCAGGTCCTGCGCTTTGGGTAAATCCTGGGGTGCTGGGAAGAGTGGTTCCTTCCTAGGAGAGCATCTACTCACATCTGGATCTCCGAGCATCTCACCCACAAAGAGAGATGTGTGCAAACCCACTTGCAGTTGTCCTCGATTTTGGGGGGGATGGTGGTGTGTATCATGATTTCCTGCCTTTGATGGGAAGATGAAATTATCTTCTTTAAGGGTTGGAGAAGATTCTGGTGATCTGTCTCCAGCCCTTATTTCAGTGTCCCCAGTTTCCAAATTGCAGGTGGCGTGGCCAGAAGCAACGAGTCCATGCCCGCACCCTGTCACCACCACACACGGCTGCTCAGTCCTAGGCTGCCCTGTCCTCAAATTCTCTTTGCATCAATGTAATACATGTGCATATTAAAAAGGCAAATAGCGTTTCTGGGCTTTCAGTGAAAATCATCAGCGCCCCTCCCCCACCCTGTCCACTCCTTCCTGCCCTTCAGAAGCAAATCATTTCAGTCAAGTCATTTCTTCTCTTTGTGTTCACCTCCATCTCTTCCATAAAAACATGCTCCCACCACTTTTTCTTGAGATTTTCCTTCTTAGACTATATATGTATCGATTTCCTATTATGGAGGATGATGGTTTCATTTTCCATCACTTCCCCTCCAAACCCGACCACCTTCTCATAAAGGGATTTCAATCGTCTCACCTGCCCCTGTGAAGCAGGCGCTCGGCCTTGGCAGCCCTGTCGGTATGCAAACAGCACTCACAGCGGTCACGTTGGGCTTTATTTCCTGTAAAATGTTTCGTTGCCCTCGTGCTAATATCTTCTTTCTGTGTCTATCACTCATTTATCAGAACGTTGGAATAAAAACCTCTTTTCTGTGTGGTCAGCGTGCCAGGAATTCCAGTACATCCTTTCCCCTCCTGGACGGCCTTTCCAGAGCCTTCTGCCGGCTCAGTAGGCTGCCCCAGGCTCTTAGTCTGTGGGACCACTACCCTCCGAGAGCACACGCTGAAGACAGGGTAGCACTTCTGGTCATTTCCCGGGAATTGAAAATAATTACAGCTTGCGTATCTACCCTCAGATTTGATAGGTAGTTCGCCCAGCTGCAGAAATCCAGGCTGGGAACCGCGGCCCCTCGGAGCTCGGAGGACCATGCTTCTCCCTGAGCCCCTCCCTTGGCAGCGTTGCTGCCGAGAACGCTGACGGTATCCTGATTCTGGATCTTCCTAATGTCACGTGACTTGTCCTCCTATCTTCCTGACCATTTTTTACTGTTTCTCTCCATCACTGATGCTCTGCAATTTCACTGTGCTGTGCTCTCGGAACTGGTCTTTTTTTCGCTTATTTGAGAACTCGTCTCTGGACTTTCAGTCTAAAAATTCAGGTCCTTCAACCCTAGGAGATCTTTAATTTGTTTGCCAGTGTCCTCCTTCTGGCCTTTCTGTTCCCTCTCCTAGAATTTCTGACTTCCTGACGTTGAACCTGTGGGTTGATTTTCTCACAACCTTCACTCCCCAGGCTCCATCGGGACATCTTTTGTTTGCTGTTCTGAACGGGGTGTTTCCTCAATATCGACTCCTTCCTTTTATATAGTTTCTGTGTCTGCTCCCATATTTTTATTTTCCATTTCTTCCTGGTTCGTTGTCTGTCTTTGTTTCTGCATCTCCTGACCTCATGGGTGAGGATCCCTCCTGTCCAGAGACAGGACGTGCTTTTGTCTCCTTTGCTGCCGTCTGTCCTGCCCCTCCCCAGGCATCTCCAGCATCTCTGAGCCCTCTTCCATTTGATGGTGCGGTCCTGCCTCCACACTGGCGGTTTCCCGCCGTCTCAGAGTCGCTGCCTTTAATACTTACCGACCTGGCAGGAAGCTGTGGGGCGGGTGAGCCGCATCAGCCCCTTGGCTGCACCCAAGAGGCCACTTCACGGGGGGCCCCAGTGGCCTCTGTGGTCTGATCCGCACCCCTCCCCCCCACCCGAGAAGGAACAAAGGGAGAATATGAATCCAACTGACTCTGCTCAGGGGGCCAGGTCAGAACAGGGGCTGGGGACCCCCTCTCCCTTTATTCACTGCCCGCTCCCCACGACCCCCGCCCCGGCTGTTCACAGTGCCCCAGGTCCCAGGGAGCCCACATCGTCCTTTTAAGAGTGTCGCTCTGCCATTGGCTGCCGTGCTGCAGAGAGGACGGGGTCTGACTCTCCCTCACGAGGACTGCCCCCACCCTGTGCTGTTGGCACCGCAGGCCCCGCCTTCCTGGGGGCCTTGCCAGCGCCCTGTGGCTCACAGAGCCTCTGTCCCTCGTGGCATCTCTTCAGGCAGATCTTTCCTCGGGTCTCCACGGGCCTGCGTGGTGAGCCACGACCTAGCTCCCCCTGCAACACCGCGCTGTCCCCGCTTCTCTTTACTGGTGGGGGTCTGTGCGCTGCATGTCCCGTGGGTATCACTTGAGGGAATGAGGCAGAAGCAGGCTCGTGTCTGATGTGCCATGGGTCCCAGGGGTCCCGCAGCTTCCTGGGCACGTGCAACCCTTAGGCCCTGGCCTCCCAGTGACTGCTGCCCCCATTGCCTCCCCATCACAGAGAACGAGCTGGAACCCTCCCCCAGAGACCCCAAGGCAGTGGCCTGAGGGGGACTCCAGGTACCCACCCCCAGTATTGGTTTTTCTGAGCAAAGGGGGTCTGAAGACCACAAATGGGGAAGATTCATCGTAGCTCATCTGGTGGGACCTCTCCCCACTCACTCAGGCCCTATTTCCCGCTCTAGGACTGCGACGTGACTTTGCTCACGGAGGATAATGGTGACGATGACAGCGGTGATCACAGTGGCTGCCGCACAGCACGTGCTGTGCTGGGTGCCTTCCCAGGTCCTCACCTGAGGACCTGGCGAAGCAGGTGCCCCCATGAGCCGTGTGACAGGTGACAGAGCTCAGTCTCCAGGAGGTGAGGGCTCACCTGAGATTCACAGGTAGGGACAGAGCCAAGGCTGAGGCCTGGCGTTCCCTGATGACAGCAGCTGTACTTCCAGCAGCCGGGTCCAGACGCCAAGGCAGCCGACACTGTTTGCCAAGATTCTCTCCAGGGTTCTGCACACGTCTCAGCCCGTGGCTCAGCGGCAGGAATCAGGACGTGGCCTTGTCTGTTGCCCCCACTCACCGCCCCGGTTCCCTCCATCCCCTTGCGCATTAGGCCCAGGGTTCCTGCCCCAGTGGGTTGCTTTGAGTCCAGAGCACCAGCTGGGTAGACCGGCTGGGACTGGGCGGGGAGGGTGTCCCAGGCACAGAGGAGTGGGATTTCTCCCGGAAATACTCAGAGTGGGGATAGGCACGGGGCGGGTGCAGGAGAAAGTCCCCTGTTGGGGGTCCTAACAGCCAAGTATGGGGGTCTGCGTATGTCTCAGCTGGAGGCAAAATCGCAGAGAAAAGCTGGTGATTAACATCAAACCAAACAGCCACGCGAAGCAGAACCAGGACGCTGTTGCCGCACCAGCCGGCAGAATTAACTCTGTTCTGTTTGCGCACGCGGGGATGGCGCGGAGGCAGGACAGGCCATCCCTGGAGCCGCAGCGCACGCGGGTGATGTGATTATGTTCACATCTTGATTTCATCTGCCTCCTCTCACCCCCAGACAGTTTGCAGAAATGATTAAATAAGCACGGCGTGCCATCGACTCGGCCCTGAGCCTCTGGTCCCGCTCGGAGCCGTGCCAGCTCCCCGGGGCAGTGTGGCGGCTGCTCAGCGGTGGTGACGCCTCTGAGCACAGAAACGACCGCTTCGGCGGCTGAGGATATGGCCCGTGTGGCCCCCAGCTCCCCAGGGAGCTCCAGCCCCCTCAGCATCTTCACTCAGAACTTCGCTGCTTCCCCCGTGCTCAGCAGCTGACCTCCCAGCTTGCCTCACCCAGGGGTCCTTCTGTCTTGGCCACGTTGCCCAGGACAGCTTGGTGCCCAGTGCCATGCTGTCCCTCAGACTGGGCCTGAACCCCCTCTGAAGTTCTGGGGAGCTCTCTGCCTGCCCCCCGTGGGTCCCTGTTGGCCTCAGAGCTGCTGCACACACTGTGACATCAGACTGCCTGACGCCCACCCCGTTCCTGCCACCCCCCACGTATCCCCCTTGGACCGATCACAGCCCCTCTGTGCCTCCAGTTCCTTCGGTGGAAATGGGGACAGCAACAGGACCTCCCTTCTAGGGTCCCTGAGGGTCACTCGTGCATGGACGGGCCTCACTCACGTCTCTCACGGTCAGTGTGGCTCTTCCTCAGGCACCGTCGCTGGGACCTGGGGCCAGGGGTGTGGGCTCCCCTCTGCCTCCCCCCGGGGGCAGGTCCTGCTTGTTCCATCACCGCTGACCTGCCAGTGCCGTCCCCTCCCCTCCCCAGGGCTGGGGTCCAAGCCCCATCCCCAGGAAGCGGCCACCTCTGTCCACACACACGGGGACGTGCCAGGACGCCCTCCTGGGCTGGGAAGGGGGCAGCCTCATGAGACCCAGGCGACCCCTGCTTCCAAAGGACTTCTCAACATCCCTGAACAGCTAGCCGTCACTGGTTCCCCCGTCTTCTGTCCACACCGGTGTCCTCCTGTCTGTGCTACCGGGCAGAGTCTGGTGAGAGACGGGCCCTAGCAGCCCGGCGGCCGTTCTGCTCTGTGTCACCCAGTGTGCCTGCCCTGCCATTCCTCCCCAGAGCCGCCAAACCCACTCCTGGTATCTGTGCCCTTGAGAAGCAGCAAAGGAGTTGCCGGGGATGGCGTGCCTTTGGCCCTCATTAGAGGGCTGATTAATGACCCCAAACGGTTGCCCATGTGAGCGGTCACCACCCGGCGCGGCTGAGACACACAGGCTCTAGGCATCCCATCCATCGCGGCCCTGATGATGCGGGCTGCCGGGGGTGGCGGCAGGTGAGAAGGAGGTAAGGACAGAGTCAGGCTGACGGATGAACGAACCAGAAACGCAGGCTGTGCGGACGGCAATGAGGAGGGACGTGCAGGCTCTGCACACACGCACAACAGAGGAGGCCAAGTTAACCTGAGCTTCAGAAGAATACATCCCCCGGCAGACTCTCCGAACAGGCCAGGGAAACAGCCCCTGATGGCCCCACGGTCCAGCGCCTGGCACTGTTCTGAGCCTGGTACAGTAAGCCAGCTCTGTCCCCTGCCAGGCGGCGGGGCCTCACTCTTGCAAAGGAGACCTGGCACAGCAGAGGTGGCGAGAGGGGAGGTCACTGGTCCAGGAGTCCCAGACGGAAGGACACGCTAGTGTGGCCCTTGCGGGGGGCTGGGTCGGACGGGAGGGAGAAGCATGGACGGCACCCTGCGGGGAGCTGTGTCCTGCTCTGCTCCTCAGGCCGGCACGCCCTCAGGGGAAGGAGGGCACGGTGGGGCCTCCCCCAGCAGGACCCTGCAGACAGCCTCGTCCAGAGTCCAGCCCTGCCTCTCCTGGGTCTGTGCCTCGTTTTCCTCCTCTGTAGAAGGGGTGACACAGTAACTTCTAGTAAATCATCTCCAGGACTAAATCAGTGCATCGGAGCAGTACTGGGAGTGGGAGTGGTCGTGGATCTCCGAACTGTTAGCTGGTACCAAGGTCAGGAGTTCCAGGAAAACTGCAGCTGCCATTAGAGACTGATTCTCACCCCAGGCACAAAAACAAAACCATCACAATAAACCGAGACAATGTCTGGCACTGGCGTGTTTGGGGGGAAATAATCACACCTGTTTTTTTGGGTGGGGATGGTTCATTGTTTTCATCTTGTTGGACCAGAGCTTGGAGATGTCCCTAAAGTTAGAAATGTGACCAAGCACTCATGTGAGAGAAGGGTTCTTACGGTAAAATAAAAAGGGAGGAAGAAAGAGGCATTAAAGCCACGTAAGGATCCTTCAAAAGGACCCAGCACGTCCACACGACAGTGAAGGTTCAGCAAAGGGCTGGCCCACCACGGTCACGTTTACACGCCTGCAAACCAACCTACACGTCAAACAAATGAACCGATGACACTTCATGCTCAGGAAATATTTTAAGCAAATGTAAAACAGTAATTCGTACATCACTAGTGGCTTAATCCTCCAACTGAAAATCATAGGAACCAGACGGTTTGTCATCTCGGGGTTATCCTTTACGCCGTGTGTTAGACACTTTTTTTTTTTTTCCAGGAAGATAGAATTTATTTATTTATTGGCACGCTGTACGGCTTGTGAGATCTTAGCTCCTGGAGCAGGACCCCCGCTTCCTGCCCCCGGCAGTGGGAGCGCAGAGTCCTAACCATTGGACCGCCAGGGAACTCGCAAGACACTTTTTCTTAGTGAGTTTGATCTTCACACACTACTCAGAATGGACGTCGCCAGGATGTGGTGCCTCTGGAAGGAGCGTCGTGAATAATTGCACGCGGCAGAGGAGGTGCTGACGGGGCATCCCTCCTCCATCCGACCTCAGGGTCTGCCCGGAAGGAGGGATCAGGGATGGAGGGGGTGCATGCTTGCACACACTTGTCCAAAAATTAATGTGGCCTGGGGGGCACACGGGTGGTTGCCGGGCTCCCTTTGTACCCGACGATACTTGGCAGGTCGTCCTGCTGTCCGCCTTCTACCAAAGCAGGCCAGGAACACGCAGCCCGTAAAACCGTTGTTATCATGAGAAGAGTGGTCAGTGGATCTGATTTCCAGACTTCTGCTAAAGCTGTGCTACTTAGGGCAGCATGCTACTGGTGGACGATGAGGTAAGTGAAGCAGGCAGCATTATTTTTAAGTTTATGTACACCCCCTCATACACACAAACACTCACACTCACACACACACACAACTTACATAAAAAGATTGGCCAGTGTCACCAGATTCTTCCAAGCTCCCTCTGGGAGCTCCTTGGTCATCGCCTGGACCTATTTTCTACGAGGGGCTGCAAAATGCTGCTATTCCAATCCTGCCACCTCGCCTCATTCCATCAGCTCTCTTTCTCCTCTAGAAATGGTATTTTCCTCCTCTACTCTCCTGGGCACCTTGTGCAGGAAAAGCAGGGTAAGTGCTGGATTCCTGCCCCTTCACCACCAGTTTTCTGAGTAATAAGTCGATTCTCTAGTTTTCCCTTAAACAGACCAACTTTTTTTTGGGGGGGGGCGTGGTCACTGTGAAGCCCTATATTTCACATGTTTAATGTGTCTTAACTAAGTGTCGTTATTTTGTCTGATACTCCAGAATGCCAGTGCAGAGGTTTTTGCCAACAATCTCTTTACTGAAGACAGGTTTAAATGAGTTTCATTTCGAGGCTATTCCCCACTAAGGATGGCCCATCAGATTACTGTCTGGAAGTCATTTAAGAGTTCCTTTCTATGTGGTTTAACTTCTAAGTTAACACATAGTTGGGTTCATTTGTTTCATCTTTCACTTTTTAGAATTGTTTTTCACTGTAATTTACTTTTGTTTTGTAATCATGTAAGACACTTCTGTGCTGGGCCCCTTATTTTGATGCGTCTGCCTGTGTCATCTTCCCCCCTCACAGGCAGCTGCGTTTTACCCTTGTTTACAGAGGGGGAAACTGAGGCACAGAGAGGCCAAGCATCCTGCTCAGTGTCACACAGCAGCGAGGGGCAGAGGCGGACCCGGGGCGCAGCAGAGGCCTTCCCTCAGGGTGCAGGGCGGCCCTGCCGGCCGCAGAGGTTAGGAGGCAGAGGGCAGGGGCGGGGCACAGCCGCATTCCCATTTGCTTCTCCACCCAGGGCAGGAGAAGGTCAGCCTGGGAAGGGGACGTGCCCACCAAGGCAGGGTCTGTGTGGGGACCCACTCAAGGCTCCCGGTGAAGAGAACCCTCCATCACAGCTGGTGGTCTGGGTGACTTTCCACTCTTTCCGCCTCCCGGGAATGAAGGTGGCGCCCAGTCCTGAGCACACATCCCTGGCACCCCCCCCGCCCCCACTGTGAGGCTAATGAGCTGTGCTCTGCCCAGTGGACCACAGGCCTCTGAGGGCCAAGCCCACCTCATGTCGCCCCCCCCATCAGAGCAGAGAGGGCAGGGGTGCCTGGGGCCCAGGGGTGGTCTTGCTGCCCTGCACCTGGTATCTGGTACCCAGTACTCAGTACCCACTGCCCCAAGCCCAGTACCCAGTACTCAGTACCCAGTACTCAATACCTGGCACCGGTACCCAGTGCTCAGTACCCAGTAGCCAGCGCCCAGTACCAGTGCCTGGGTTGATCCCTGCCCACCACCGAGGCCAGCACTGTGTGGCCTTCCCTGGGTTCCCGGATGGCACCCACTGCACACACCACTGAGCTTTGACACTGATCCTACTCAGGGCTCAGACACCTCTTTCGGGACCTGGGCCTCACAGGACCTCCAGTTCCAGTCCAGCTGTGTGGATGCACTTGGCCTCCGGCACCCCCTCTGCCGGGAGCCCCCACTGCTGCCGTGCTCGGCAGAGCCTTCCCCCCCCACCCCAGCAAGGTGGGCTTGGAGGGTCCCTGCTTCTCTGCGCCCTGAGGTTTGGACCCCTGACTTCTCCCTGGGTTGAAGGATTCTGGCGGATTCTCCCCAGACGTCTCCAGAGCCCTGACCCAGCTGTCAGGATGTCCTGTCGTGGTTCCCAGCCCAGCATCAGACAACAGCCCCTGCCCTGGGACAGGCTGGGAGCCTCAGTCCTGCTCCCTGCTGGCCTCGGGGGAGAGAGCCTGTCACAGACCAGACACTGTAGCACAAGCATCTCCCAGACAGTCAGGAAGGGAAAGGCAGGCTCCAGGCACCCGGCACCCATGGGCGCCTGAGGAGGGGGAGAAGCAGCTATGTGCCCACCACCATCCTTATGCCTCACGTCACTACCCCTTCACCCCAGGTCCACCTGCCCCGAGGTGCAACAGGGAAGCAAGGCCCCACTGAGGCAGGGGTGCAGAGCTCCTCTGTGGCCAGTTCACCGCCCCCAGCACGTCCCCCGGGTGGCTGAGGACCCAGCCTTTCTGGGGTCCTGATGAGACTCCCCACTGAGCCTCTGTTCCCCTGTCAGCCTCACACCGAGGGACTGGTGCTTCTGGCCTCAGGTGGGAGCCATCTAAGCCAAGCCTGCCCCTCCCTGCCCTCCCCTTCCTGGCCGCCGGGGACACTAGGGTCCCCCCCCCCGCCCCACCCTGGGCCCCCACCCCACGTCCAGGCCACCGTGTCTCTAAAGGCCAACATCTGGTCCCCTTGATAATTCCTCCCTCCAAAGGGACCTCAACTCCTGATTGATTTTTCAGCAGCTCTGGCTTTTTCCCCCCAGATTGAAAAGGGTTTTACACAATTGACAGATTATAAAGACAGGTCTATCAGAGTGATTTATCTTCTCGAGGGAAAGGCCCCCCCACCCCAATGTGCAAGCAATCGCGTGCTCACCTTGCAGGGGGGCCGGGCTGGGGGGGTGCATTTTGTGTCCGGCAGGAGAAAGAGAAGCAGCGAAGTCTCCAGATCCGTGAACTCAAACTGTCATCACTTCTCTCAGGGCACCTGAGGGGCATGGCTCCAGCCTGCTGTTCCCAGGGACCTCACCTTCCAGCCCCTGGGTGACACCATCTTCTCGGGGTTGGGCTGGACCCCAGCCCGCGCTCCCAGCAGAGGACGAGAAGGCCCCGTGTCCTGAGGGGCAGGGGCATCTCCCGGGGTGGGGGTGGGGGGAGGACACACCCCTCCCCCACCCCGCCCCGGGGCAGCCGTGGGGCTTGGATAGCGTCAGGAAGGCTGCAAAACATTTCAGATGCATTTTCCCATGAAATCCCCACAACGTGTTTTAAAAGTGGGCCTCCAAGAGGCCGGGTCATTGGACCAAGGTCAGACCCCAGGATGTGGCTGCAATAGGAAACATCCTCTCTGAAGTCAGCCGGATACAAAAGCCGCAGACAGAAGCTTCTGGAGCCACGAGCCAGGAAAGAAGCCTCACAGAGGTTCCGTTTCCCGGATCCCCAGAGCACATTGCAGAGAGAAATCACTCCCAGCGCACATGGCAGGCCTGGGGCAAAGTTGACTTCACGATTAGATAAATTACGAGCCATCCAATTTATCTACCCATCTCTGTAATTAGCCTTCCTGACCGGTATCTGCTGCAGACGCTGGGATCCACAACTTTAATAAACGCAAGGGAATGAGGCTGCCCTAATCTCCGAGAAGCTGGAGATAAAAGATTCACCCTGTTTACTGGGGATTAGAGGGGAGATTTGACCTTGAGCTGAGAGTTATTGTTTTCCGAGTCACTTTCAACTGGAAACATTGTTGTCTTTCAAAGGAAACTGGCTACCAAAAGTGTAACCAGGCACAAACAATGCGTGGTCCCCGGGGAGAGCCCAGATAAATCCCCAGCCGCCTTATCAAAAGAAAATAACTCATTTCAAACTGTTATTGCATCTGGAGACCGAGGCAACAATGTTTGCTAATCTCCGGAGGTGCGGTGGCTCATCTGGGTGACGCAAGCCTTAGCCATAATTAGGTACTTAGTAGGCTAATTATTTTGTGAATAAAATCAAACAAACGTAATTAAACAACCAGCAGACAGTGTCTAAAGCTCTGTCCTGAATGTCCGTGGAAATCTGATTCCAAAGGGTGTTTTATGAATAGAGGTTTTATGAATAGAGCGGGTCTCCATCCCTGTAACACATCTGTGGCCTTGGAACTTGGGGTGGTCCCTGAAAAACAAGAGAGGGTAACCAACTAGGGCCAGCTGGTGAAATCCACCTCCTCTTTGGGCAGCCGGGGCTTGGGAATCTTGTGTGTCATCTGGTCTCATCGCCAGCAGATCGCTGGGCTGTGAGCGCTTTGCCTGGGAGCCCGCAGCCCTCGGTTACCTGCACGCAGGCCCGTGGCCATGAGCAAGCCGGGCCGTGACCTCCACAGCGGCGACTCCACAGGGGACCTCTCCCTAGAACGATTGTCTCCATTCGCAGCATATCGTGTGTGTGGTGTCAACTGATTTAGTATCTCATTCAGAAATAAGGAAACAAGCTACTTCAAGCCAAACACCTGATACGAAGCCCCTGTCCCTTCCGGGAGGCAGTGGACCAGGATGGTTAAGGCCAGGAAGATCTGAATCCCACAGAGCAGTTGCTTGCACTCCGCCATTTACCTAACTTCTCTGAAGTCGCGGTTTTTTTACATGTGTTTCTAGAGCTGCACCTCAAGATCCCTACGTGGATTTGATGGGACACAGGTGTGAAATGCTCTTTCTGGGTCCCCCTGAAATGACAGCTCTTATTAGCGGGTCACTATCCCCAGCGAGCAACCCCGCCTGGGAGGAACCAATGGGATGGAAGACGCAGGGGCAGATCTGCCACCCAGAAAGGCAGCGTTTTCAGGCCTCTCTCTCTGCAAAGAACTCAGGCTTTAAATCACAGCATAACAGGAGAGAGGCAACTGCTGACTATAGAATCAACTGTGCGCAGAGAGATTTGGCACTTGGAATTTGGGGAGAGAAGTCTAGCCAGGCACCCTAAAATAGGATATTTATGTTCAATCTTGGCCCAAAATACAGATGCCCCGTTGGTGCAGGTACAGCTGTCTGTTTTCATACAGTCTGGCGAGTCTGGAAAATAAGCACCGCCGGGCTGGGAGGGACCGAGGAATCTTATTAAGCCATTTCCGTGGAGTGGAGCTGTTCAAACCGGGATAAAATGGATTTGGAAGGTATAGCGTCATGGCTGTTAAAACGCATAGTACGGGATGGGGGCGCTGGGGGCATTCATCGACTTCAAATTGGCTTTAAACGCCGTCTGCTCTTTAATAAGATTCGGCTTTACGAAGTTATCCTTTGCCCCCGGGGAGTCTTCCCACCCCTCTTGTCCCAGCCGGCCGGCTGGCAGAGGCAGTGGGCACACCAGGGCTCTGGGTCCTGGGCTGGGCTCTGTGTCTGTGTTGGCACTGAAGCCCGAGGCGTGTTGGCTCCGGTACCAGCGCTGTCAGCGGCGGTGTTGGGGCCTGGAGTCTGAGCCTGGGAGTCCTGGTGCCCATGTGCCCACCCACTCCCGACCTCCTCCCCCACTCCTTCTCCCCTCTCCTGCCTTCACCACATCCTAGACTTCTCACCGTGCACCAGCCCTGTTCTGGGGCAGGGGGCCCAGCAGTGAGCACAAAGGGACGAGCCCAGCACCCAGGACGCTTCCCTTCGAGAGGAGAGACAGACCACGGACGAAGTAAACCACAGAGCTGGCAGCTCTGTAGGCGGTGGTCGGGGCCAAGAGAGAATAAGGCGGGAGGGAGGGGAGACAGGAGGGGTGCGGCACAGGCGGGCAGGGGCTTGCCAGAGAGTAAATACTGGCGGACGAAGGACGGAGTGGACTGGCAAACAACCGGAGGAGAAGACACCCCTGGGGAGATAGCAGCAGCGCAAAGGTCCCGGGGCACATCTGCATCTGAGATTGCCTGGGGGGAGTGGGGGGGAGACTCCTGGAGCAGAACAGGCGGCCAGAGAGGCCTTGCAGGGATTTGGCTTTTCCTAGGAGTGAGGTCGCCAGGCCTGGAAGACAGGAGACGTCCCCTTAATCACATTTCCCAGGGTCACTTGGCAGCTGGGGACGCAGGAAGAAGCGTGGACGCCGGCCAACCAGGTGGGCCCGGGGCAGGCTCTTGAGAAACGGCAGCGGCCTGCGTGCGGGCTCACCCTCTTCCTCCCACCCTCGACCCTCGACCCCTCCTCACACCCCACCCTGCCCCTACAGGCTCCCCTGGGCGCTGGTGCCGGGCCCCTGCTTTACGGCGCCTGGGATCACAGCAGGTGCGGGCTCCCTGTGCCCTGTTATGCCCCCCGCCTTCGGCTGACCTTCCTGACCCCTGTGTGCATTTTTGTGTATGTGCGCCCGTGTGTGCGTGTGTACATGTTCGTGTGCCTGAGTTTGCACATGTGCACGTGTGTATATGTGCCTGCGTGCGAACAGGTGCACGTACACACCCACACAGGCCCGCCCGTGCGGCGTGCGTGGCTAGTGAGCCAAGGGTTAAATGGCAAAGAGCCTGTCTGTGACGTGCAGTCAGGCAGTGAGAACAGCCCTGGCTTCCAGAGGGGACACAGCAACCCCTGGGCCGTGTAGAGGGGACACAGTAACCCCTGGGCCGTGTAGAGGGGATACAGTAACCCCTGGGCCGTGTAGAGGGGACACAGTAACCCCTGGGCCGTGAAGAGGGGACACAGCAACCCCTGGGCCGTGTAGAGGGGACACAGTAACCCCTGGGCCGTGTAGAGGGGACACAGTAACCCCTGGGCCGTGTAGAGGGGACACAGTAACCCCTGGGCCGTGAAGAGGGGACACAGCAACCCCTGGGCTGTGTAGAGGGGACACAGTAACCCCTGGGCCGTGTAGAGGGGACAGTGTAACCCCTGGGCCATGTAGAGGGGACACAGTAACCCCTGGGCCGTGAAGAGGGGACACTGTAACCCCTGGGCCGTGTAGAGGGGACACAGTAACCCCTGGGCCGTGAAGAGGGGACACTGTAACCCCTGGGCCGTGAAGAGGGGACACAATAACCCCTGGGCCGTGTAGAGGGGACACAGCAACCCCTGGGCCGTGAAGAGGGGACACTGTAACCCCTGGGCCGTGAAGAGGGGACACAGTAACCCCTGGGCCGTGTAGAGGGGACACAGTAACCCCTGGGCCATGAAGAGGGGACACAGCAACCCCTGGGCCATGTAGAGGGGGCAGCCCCCCAGGGAGGCCCACCCCACAGGCTTTCGACACACGTGCCCTCCTCGTACTTTAGGAAAAGCCCTGAAAAAGGGCAGAGGCGCTCCAGACCTGCCACCTCTGGGCTCAAGGCGAAGGTGCAGCGGCCACCCAGCTTTGGACCCCACCCCAGCTCGCCATCTGGGGCAGGGATGCTGGAGAGTTGTGTGTGGCGGCCCCAGGAGCCAGGACCCATGCCTGCCCTGATCCCAGCCCGGGACCCAGCTGAGCTGGTGTGACAAGTCCTGTGGAGAGTTTGCCTCTTACATAAAACTCCCTGTGTGTGTGGTGGCAATGGTGACAAATGGCCACAGCAGCCCAGCCTGCTGTCCCGGGTACCTCCAGACGGAGGCAGTGCTGCCCCTGCCTGCCCCACGCCCCTCAGGAGAGGCCCTTCCCTGCAGCCTGCATTTGGAGTCCGCCCTGGCTCTGTGGGAAGGTCCTAAGGGATGTTCCTAGTGGTCACGAAGCAGGCATTCCCCAAAGTGTCTGACGGCGGGAGGACCTCCATCAGGGATGATCCAAGTCAGGGAGGAGCTGCCCAGTGTCAGAGCCCCCGGGCCTGACAAATGCAAACCACCCCCAACCTCATCACCCGGAGAATGTCCTCCACAGGCGGCTCCCTGCGGGCAGCGGGGAGACTCCGGGGAGACCCCAGGGAGAGCCACCTCCTCGGGGTCCAGGAGGACACAGAAAGTGACCGCCAGCCCCCACTGAGGGCTGGTCCAGGTTAGGTCTCTGTGCTGCGGGGGAGGCTCTTCCAAATCTCTGCTCCCCCTGCCCCAAGCAGGTTTCCTGAGGACGCCCCGGGCTCAGTCGGGAGAGCTCAAACCTGCAGAACAGAACGCGTGGCCCAGAAATGACACTCCGGTGCGTAATGCAGTTGTTGGAATCCCAGAACAGCGGGAGGCTAAGAAGCAATAAGAACGTTCCGAAGCCGGAGCCTCAGGGCCGGCGCGCCAGGGGAGATGCCGGACAGCAAACCGCTGACCCTCCTGACATCATTCTCTGAAAACAAGGTGTAACATATGCAAAGCGTCTAACACTGGATGCTGAGTTTGAGGGTTTAATGTCTTCCTTAATTCTTTCCTATCTAACCTGCAGGGTGGACCGGGAGGTGGCCCCCAGACCGGGGAGACTGTTCTCCCGGGAGTGTCCAGAATGGGCAGGAGGCCTGTCCTTAGCGTGTCAGGAGCGGTGACAAACAGCATCTGGGGGGACACACACACTCGTTGGAAGCCCCTTCCCCGGACGCCAGGCCCCACTGGTCCCTCATCCCTCAGTGGCAGTGCAGTGAGGGGACCGTCCCAAGGAAAGGAAGCAGCAGCACAGCCCCCAGGACCAGTTGGAATCCTCTTCCTGACAGAGGAAATCCCAAGCACAACCAAAACCCTCTGGGAGCAAACAACCCGCAGTCGAAGAATCTCACCAGCCCCTTGCTGGGGACCGTCCCCGTACGAGTCGGCCTGGGACACTGTTTATGGCCATTCCCAGAGCAGGAAGCAGAGGGGATGCAGGCACACAGCTCATTTGCTGCATGGGGGCTGAGTGGTGGTCTCCACAGATACATCCCTCTGAACCTGGAAAGATGGCTGTGTTTGGGCTTTTGCAGACGTAATCCGATTAAGGCTCTCAAAGTGAGGTCATCCCGGCTCAGGGTGAGCCCTAAATCCAATGCCCAGAGTCCTTATAAGGGAGAGGAGAGGGAGGGGCCTGGGAAGAGGGAGGTGGAGACTGGAGGATGCCTGAGGCCCAGAAAGGCTGGAAGAGACAGGAAGGATCCTCTCCTAGAGGGTCAAAGCAAGCTCGGCCCCGCCTCCACCTTGACCTTGGACTCTGGCCTCCAGACTGTGGGAGAATGAACTTCTGCTCTGTGAAGACCCCCAGTTTGTGATGCTTTCTTACAGCAGCAGCTCCAGGACTTCTGCCACATGGAGCGAAAACCTGACCTCCTGCCAGGCTTGCCCACCACCTCTGCCAGGTGTGTCCCACTCCCCACGGGGCCTGGCCTCTCAGCGCCTCACAGCCTGTCCCTGCCTCTGGCCCTGGTCCCAGGTCCTCTGCAGGGGCAGAAGGAAGGGCAGCTCCTCCCTGCAGGCTGAGTGGCCTCTCCTGTCCTCCATGTGTGAACCCGCTGGAGGGAACCACGCCCTCAGAGGAAGTGTCTAGGTCACAGGCGGCGTTTACCAAAGCAGGCGGCCACCGCCAGCAGTCTGTCCCATTCCCCGGGGACTTCTCACTTCCAGAAATGCTGAAGCTCTCCTGAATCCGGACCCCAGCACAGTTGCCCGGGCCATCAGAGGGCACTGGAGGGGACCCTCTGTCCCGAGGTCCTGCCCTCCTCGCCAGGGGGGGACAGTCAGAGGGACACACTGACCGAGGTTCCCAGTGGCTTCCCCAAGAGAAGAGAAGCACGCCACCCACCTCATTTGCTCTTCCTGGGCTCTGGGACTCGGGGACATTTCTGCCCACACTCAGTGTACCCAGGAGTTAGTCTTCAGGGGGTCAGCCCTACCCCTCTCTTTTCCCACTTCACACATTACAGAAGGTGGCCAGAGAAGGGCCTGTCCAGGAGCTGGGCTGGGCTTGACCCCCACCTGGACATCCAAGGCCCCTGAGATCCTGGAAGTCCACCTTCCTGGCTTGTCCACCACAGGGCTGACACTGCTGGGGTTCTCCCCAGGCTGTGCCTGAAACCGTGTCCCTCAGCCTGAGACTGGAGGGGACCCAGGTCCTAGAGAGAAGGCAAAGCCATTGGTCACCTTCACAGAAGCGGGGTTCCGTCTCTCCAGCACAGCCGGTGATAGAACAGAGGCCAGCAGACCGCCTGGAGGCTGCACCCTGCTGGGTCTGGCTTTGGTCCCTGGATGCTTGGAGAGCCATCACCACCTTCCTTCCCAGGAAATGTCTGTGAGGACAGGTGTCCAGTGAGGCCAGCTGTCTCCCCTGCCCCAGCCTGGGGCCGGGTGCGCGTGGGGCACAGGGACCTGCGGGGCACACTGACCTCCCAACTCCCGCAGAGGTGAGGCCAGGCCCCGACCGCCCAGTGCGAACTTCAAATCCATCGGGCCGATTGGCGCTGGACTTTATATGCGGGGATCTGAGCCTCTTAAAGATAAAAGGAAACCTCAGCAGGCCTCCTCCCTCCCTCTCTTCCTCTCTCTCTTCCTCTCTGTCTCTCTCTCTCTCTCTCTCACACACACACACACACACACACACACACACACACACACACGTGCACACATGCACACACAGAGGCACGGCTGCTTCTAGGGTGGAAACAGCGATCTGATTTGCAGAAACTGCTCCCCTGGGGCGCTGCCCGCACCTGTGCTCTGTGGTCAGCCTCTTCGAGGAGCAGATCTGTTCTGGCCCTGGCTGCTGTGGCCGGGAAACTCTGGGGCAAGGAGAATTAGCCACACTCAGCAAACGGTCTCATCTCTTCCCTTCTTTTCCCAGAGCGTTCCAGATTCCATTATGTCCCTTATGGTAGGCTCATCCCCCCAGACCATTCCACAGGCCAGAGAGTTCCTTCTGACCTGATTTCCATTTTCTAACAAAGAGAAGTGGCATTTCTGAGTTCTGCCAACAGGTAAAGCGCCTGCTAAGGGCCATGGCAGACGCTCAGCCGACCCACAGGGACCCCGAGCAGAGCACAGCACTTCCCGAAGCGCCGCCCTCTTTCAGGAACTGTAAGGCAGGTACTGTGCTCCCCTTGTAGCAGAGTAGTTAATTCTCACCACAGCCCAAGGGCCGGGACTGTGGCTGTGCACTTCCACGGCTAGAGCACTGGGGCTGTGGTCTGGTCATGCCCAGGGAAGGGGCAGAGCTGGCCGCCGGACCCAGCCTCTGCTGCAGCACCCCCATCACCCCTGCCACGTAGCCTCTGGGTTGGAGAGAAGCTACAGGGCACCGGGGCCGCTGGTGGCTGCGTCCACACTCATAACCACGAAGCAGCCTGGATGCACCTGTCGGAATTTGGGGGAAACTTGGATGAAGCGCCGCTATTCAAAGGCACTCATCCTACCGGTGACATTTGTGCAACACATAAATATTTACACAACGGTGTAGAAAACCTCCATGCAGAGGAGCTGGGAGTCTATCTTGGCCGCGTGTTCTGCCAGAGCGCGAAGGCCAAGGGGGTTTGTAAAGCAGGGGACTGAGGCGACCCCCTGCCCCCTGCGCACCTGTCAGCCTGAGTGTCTTGCCTTTGCTGGGCTCGGCAGCCCGGACACCCGAAGGCGTGGCCTGGTTCCCCCGGTAAGCAGTTCCATGCGGTGCTGGGGTCCTGGTCCTCTTAGCTGTAGCAACTGGGGCCAGGTCGTGCCGGCCGCAGCACCGTCTGTGAGTGCTGAGTTCACACATGAAGAGGAAGAGCCAGGAGCATCCCCAGATTGGCCCGGCCAGGAGTCACCTTGGTCTGAGCGATGAGGCTTGCTGTTTACGTGCTAAACTGGCTGGTATTTTGCTTCTTTTGCTTTTTTTTTTTGTAGTACGCAGGCCTCTCACTGCTGTGGCCTCTCCCATTGTGGAGCACAGGCTCCGGACGCGCAGGCTCAGCGGCCATGGCTCCCGGGCCCAGCCACTCCACGGCATGTGGGATCTTCCCGGACCGGGGCACGAACCCGTGTCCCCTGCATCGGCAGGTGGACTCTCAACCACTGTACCACCAGGGAAGCCCTGAACTGGCTGTTTCATGTGACTTTCTTGCCCTCCCAGATCCAGCCTGGGTCTGGGTCCCCCTCCCCCACCTTCAAGGAGCCCACCAGAAGGGCATCCCTCCAGTCCATGGGGGGTCAGAACCTTTGCCAGGGCTGGTCCCTCCACCCCCGAGGCAGCACTTCCCTGTTCCCCATCCGTCTCGACTTCCCCCCGACGCGTCAGCTCCCCTCGTCCCACTGAGCCCCCTGCGAGACTGTCTCATTTCTTGCCTGTGGGTTTGCTGTTAGCTTAGCGCTGAGCAGAGGGTAACTGTCCTGCCCATGACTGGTCCTGAAGGCCAGACCCAGGCCCAGATGTCGCTCAGGCAGCACACGACAGATGAAGGATAAGGAAATTATGATCGAGGGCCATGGACCGGCCAGAGAACGGGGCACCGTGTTTATGAAACGGCTCTGACTTCACCAACGGAATGCAGGCGTCTAGGAGCCAGTGTTTCCCTTTTATTATGTGAGAACCCGCCACCGCCAGCATGCAGCCGGGGAATAGGTGCAAAGCTGGCTCCAGATAAGTATTTGTTGAATGAAAACGTGAAAGGTTTTCCATTAAGTTATAGTTAAAGTATTTTAATAGTTCTAAATAATCCTAAATAAAAACGACCATTAGTTTTTACTTCTCCTTTCCTGACCCCGTGTAAGAATACCATCTAGAAAAAAAGGGAAATGACAGGGGGAGACGTGTTGAAATATCTTTCTTGGCCATATTTAGGTGAAGCCATTGCTTGAAATACTGGAAACAAAAAGTGTTTATTAATGGCAAGTAAACCTCAAAAGTTTGAGCAAGTTCCGTTTTCTTTAGATAAGAATCCAATTATGTAAATGCATGTACTTTCTCCGCCAGAAATAAGGTTCAAAATAATAGGATATCAAATGCTGACATAAAATTTTGTCAATTATTTTTAACTTTCAGTGTGGAGTTTGAATACATTTTATGCTATGAAGGAAAAGAAGACCAAATTCTTGACTACGTTCTTTCCAAAGAGTATCTGCTTTGAAAATATGACTTTAAAAGGCTGACGATGGAGATATGAACTTGACAAATTAGATCCTGTTAATGACTCAGTGAGAAGAAACAGACTGAAACACAATGAGGAAACATTATTCCACTCTATAGATGAGGGCCTGGAGGCACAGAGAGGTCAAGTAACTCGCCCGAAGTGGAACAGCTGGTGGGTGGCAAACTGGAGATTCAAAGGAAGGCTTACAGGAGGAGAACATCCTTGCTTTATTCCACTTCTTTGATGAGAGCAAGAAATATCCCACCTGCGTCCATACCGTCTTGTTTTTCCTGTTACTCACTGCAAACTAAATAAATTAACATGATTTTTTATGAAGGAAGTTGTAAAACAATCCCACAAAAGTAAACTCAAAAAATAGGAAAACTGGGCTTCCCTGTTGGCGCAGTGGTTGAGAGTCCTCCTGCCGATGCAGGGGACATGGGTTCGTACCCTGGTCCGGGAAGATCCCACATGCCGTGGAGCAGCTAAGCCCGTGAGCCATGGCCGCTGAGCCTGCGCGTCCGGAGCCTGTGCTCCGCAACAGGAGAGGCCACAACAGTGAGAGGCCCGCGTACAGCAAAAAAAAAAAAAAAAAAGGAAAACTATAATATTTTAGGATAGAAAATCTCAATTACCCGGAATGTCAGTTTTTCCTTAGGGTCCCATAAAAGTCTGTTTTTGTTTGAGGTTTTTGTTTCTAGGGGTAGGCAAGCTGATTACAAAGTTTATCAGGAAAAAAAAAGTAACCAAGAAAACCCCAAAATAAAGGCACCATGGGTGGAGGGCTAGTCTGTCAGATATGAAAACACACCATGAGTCCTCTGTAATTGTAAGAGTAAAGGGTCAGTGCAGGAATAGACAGGCTAATGGGAGAGAATAGAAAATCCAGAAATAGACACAATTGTACTTGAAAGGTTAGGATACTGTAAGGACACCATCTCCAATACCAGAAGGATGGACTTGATGAGTAGCATTGAGTAACTGGGTAACCACATGAAGAGTTGGATCCATTTCTCACAACTGTATATGAGGATAAATTCCAACTCTTGAGAAATAGAAAAAAAAACCCAATAGTATAGAAGAAAATATGATGAGTTTGGCTATAACATGGAGGATTACCTTGAGTATATAAAAAATAAAGCCACTTTTGCATGGTGAAAATACCACAAGCAAAGTAAAACGATGTAGAACCAACTGGGAAGAGATACATGGCTTATCTCAGAGAGAGTAAGTATCCTGAGTGTACAGACAGCTTTTTAAAGCAATGAAATAAGAAGATGAAACCCAGTGAGGAAGATGCTGGGGCCATGAACACAGAAAATAAATGCAAATTGCCATTCATCATGGAGAAAGGTTATCAACCATTCTCATAAGAACAGAAGTAAAGATGAACATTGCACCTATATGGACAGGGTTCCAGGAAAGATGGGGTAAGCACACTGTACACTGCCTATCCCGCTGTGAATCCTGGACAGGACGCCTGGAGCAGCTCCCAGAGGACTCTGAAAAGTAGACGGTAGCAGATGCGTTGCGGAAGAAGACCAGAAATCAAAGTTCTACCAAACCTGCAAGTTCACCATTATTTCCCTCCAGCGTCACCTGGCCTGGATGCAAAAAGTACAAAACCTAGAAATGCGTGCCCAGTACAAAGAGAAAGACCCCAAGAGAAGCTGCTGTGAGGAGTGAGGAGGGGACTTATAAGGAGCAGACAGAGTCAGGGGAAAAAGCCCTATTTTCAAAGTGTTCCCTGCTCTCACTTCTCAGCCAGAGGCAACACAACAGAAGTGATCATGGCAGCACAGTGACAGAAGGGCAGCCAGCTGGGCACCTGATACACTGAGGGAGGGCAGCCCTTCCCTCTGACCAGAGTATGCACTGGACGAATCCCCACTGCTTTGTTCCTCGTCCGTCCTCCTGGCACCTGGGCCCAGATGAAGGTGTAGTCATGGCAGGTGTATGGCAGAGCTGGGACACATAGCCTGGACCTCTGGCCAGACCAGGAAGGGGAGTCTGGAGCTCGGAAGTGTTGGACAGGTGTTGGAGGGGAAGGAGATCAAGGAAGTGAGCCCATAGAGTTGTGAATAAAACTTGGGCATGTGCGGATCTGACCCAAATCAGTAAACCCCAGACTTTGAGCTCTTGAGCCAGTCCCTGGATGGTGCGCACGTGGGACCAACCTGAATGGCTCTGCAAAAGCTTGAAAATGGGACTGATTATGGGAACCATAGCCCACAGAAGGCAGGTTGGAACTCAAGGCTCAAACGCAATCAGAATGTTCTGTTAATACAACACCAACAGAAACCAGTATTTACCTTAGGCTCTAAAAGGCCCAGAGTCCCATAGGCTAGTGCTGAAAATTTCCAGAAGACAATTTAAAATCACTCAGCATACAAAGTACCAGAAAAACTCAGCTAACAAAGGAAAAACAAGAAGCAGAAGTTAAACCCAAGAAGACACAGCTATTGGGATTGTCAGAGACGTCAGAGCAGCCGGTATCAGCCTGCTCTAAGAAGTAAAGGTGAACACTCTAGAAAAAAATGGGAGATGGAGTGTCAGCAAAGAATGAGAAGATCTGAAGAAGAATCAAATGTCCATTTTAGAACTAAAATTTTCAATAAGCAAAACAGAGCATTCACTTCATGGACTCCATACCAAAGTAGAGGTGACAGTAGAAAGTGAAACTGGCTTGAAAATGGGATAATGAGAATTAGTTTGAAAAACAGAAAGGGAAAAGAAAGTGTTGAAAAAAAAATATAAGCACAGCTCAGGGACTTGTGGAATACTCTGAAAAGACCAAAAAGAAAAGAAAAGGTATGACGTTAGAGTCCCAGAGGAGGAGAAATAGGAGGGGTGCTGGGGATGGTGGGATGGTGGATTCCAAAGAGCATTGAGGAGTAGTGGGGGCAGCTGGCTTCTTGACGGTGGTGATGGTCTCACAGGCTTAGGCATGTGTTACAGCTCCTCAAATCACACAATTTAAACAGGGCTCTTTATTGTATGTCAACTGTATCTCAATAAAGCTGTAAAAGTAAAAATAAATTAAGAGGAGTCTTGATCAGGAAAACCACAAGCTCCTTTTTTGAAATGTTAGTAACATAAACCTGGTAAATCTAAATGCTATTTTTTCACATTCATTTTTTTAAATTGAAGTATAGTTGATTTACAATGTTGTGTTAGTTTCAGGTGTACAGCACAGCAATTCAGGTATATATATATAACTGAATATATATACTTTTTCAGATTCTTTTCCCTTGTAGGTTATTACAAAATATTGAGTATAGTTGCCTGTGCTATATAGTAGGTCAAAATTTTAAAAGCAAAATAGAAAATGCATGTACGTAGAAAAATGTACACGAGGAAAATTATCGTAAGGAGAGTAAAAGTAACTGTCAAAGGTAAATTATCAAAAATAAAATTAAAACCATCCATGAGTCACCTTTCATGGGCGTCAGGTCCAGATGGCGCCTATGTATGTTTTCCAAAACTCACATTTAATAGATCAAGCCTCTTAGAACTTCCAAAAGAGATGGAAAGCTGTCTCGACAAGGTACTAAAACGGTCGTACGTTACAACCAAAAAGGCTTAAATCTGAAATACAAGGATATCTCAGGTTTAGGAAATTGATTCATGTGCATTAACTGATCATAGAGAAAATAAAGCCTGTTACCCTCTTGATAAACACAAAATGCATTCCATAGATTGAATACCCATCTACTTTTTAAATGGTTTAACAGATTAATAATGCAAAGAATCTTCTTTAACTTGTTTATATGAATCTACCATAAACCGGCAGCAAACGCTCTCATTAACACTGAGAATCAGTAGTGTTTCCACATCGAATGTAGGGGACATTCTATCACGGTTGCTCTTTATGCTGCCGCTGCTTTTAAATTCAGAGCAGTTATCCCCACAATGTGCATCTCTTTATGCACTTCTATGCCCCAGAATCTAAGCACCGAGGGACTTGCTGCACTCAGTGTCTGCAGGACCTCGAATACAGACTGACATCAAATACATGCGCCTTAAGAAACTGTAGGGGATGAACAAGAAATAAGACTCTGGTAATCACGGCTACTTACACGCTTCAGGGAGGGAGTCTTCGATGCAAGAAAACAAGCTGGAGGTATTAAAAAAGAAGAAGTCTTTAAGATGTATAATTATTTACAGATGGAATGAGAGTAAATGGAAAACCTGATAGAATGAAATGGAAACGACCAGAATTATTTCAAGAGTACTGAAGGTGGCCAGGTATCAGACCAAAATACCCCAACCAATAGCTTTATTATATGCCTACAAGAACTAAGTAGAACATGTTGTGTATCTACCACGTTCATGTTAACAATGGAAAACTCAGACTATCCAGAAAAAATATATGTACGTGAAATGCAATGTATAGATTTAAGAAAGTTATAAGCATTATTGAAAAGTCATAAAAGAAGGCCTGTCTGAAAGGGGAGATAAACTATGCTTTTGTTGGGGAGACTTGCTACTGTCAGGATACAAATTCTTCCCAAATGACTGTATAAAGTTAATGCAATTTCAATCAAAGTCCCAATTTCATGTCTTGTGAAATTTAATCTTAAAATATATATGAAGTAGAAAGTTGGCAAGTCTTACCATGACAGTATAGGTAAAGGACAATGCAGTGAAGTTTCCAATCAGAGATCAGGCAAAATTACACAACAGTGAATTCAAAATATAATGTATTAGGGCTTCCCTGGTGGTGCAGTGGTTGAGAGTCCGCCTGCCGATGCAGGGGACATGGGTTTGTGCCCCGGTCCGGGAGGATCCCACATGCCGCAGAGCGGCTGGGCCCGTGAGCCATGGCCGCTGGGCCTGCGCGTCCGGAGCCTGTGCTCCGCAACGGGAGAGGCCACAGCAGTGAGAGGTCCGCGTACCGCAAAAAAAAAAAAAAAAAAAAAATATATATATATATATATATATATATATATAATGTATTAGCACAAGGGTAAAAATAGAAATGTAATAGAAAAAAGAATAATAAAATCCAGAGAAAGGCCGAAGCATATGTGAGAATTTGGCATGTGACAAAGGTTGCACTGACAAATAGCACTGAAATCACAGTTTTCATAAATTATTCTGAGACCATTACAGTCTATCGGGGAAGAATAAAGACAGGTAACTACCACAAGCGATAAATAACACAAAATCACATGTAGAACTCAGATGTTGCAATCCAAGACAGATTTGTCAACATGAAAATTAAAATATCTGATAGGAATGACATTGTTTCCAATATATCAGGAGATACACAGAAGAGGGCAGTAGTGGGAAATGGGCGAGAATGTGGGTAAGCAATTCATGGGAGAAAAAGATGGATTTCGCTAAATAGGGGAAACGGTGGGCCTCGGCTGGAAACTGAGGTGAGGGGAGCCTGCAGGAGGTAGAGCCCAGCCCGCCCTGGTGGCGAGGTCTAGGAACCACGCTTTTGGTGAGAAAGCTCACAGGCCAAGCCTTCCCAGAGGCAGCCTGACGGCATCCTTCCGATTTAAACGTGCATTCTCCTTGCTCCAGGGAAGATGCACCCCGTGAGCCAAGACACAGACCAAAATGTCACTGTGACAGCGTGTTTACAAGGAAAACCACAGAAGCACGTCCGTGTCCATCAGCAGGGAAGCTGTTGCTCACGGAGCGCGATGCTACCATCGCATACCAAAGGGCAGATCTCTGCACACGAGGAAAGATCCTAAAATACGGCACAAAAGTGTAAAACGGGGACAGCAGAACAAGACAAGCTGGCTGAAGTCATGTACTTTCCAGGAGATGTGGGTCCATCCATCTGTGTGCATTCCTGTCTTCACCTGCATGTCTGTGGGGCTGCAAGGGCACAGTCAGCGTCCACGCCTGCTGGTGTCAGGATGGGAGGGCGTCACTCTTCACCGTTGGTCTCGTCTAAGGTTTTACTCATGGTTTTAAAAACACAAAGAGGATGGAAGATGAGTTAGGGGAAATCATTGTACTTGGTGCAGAGGTATGAATATTTTTTAAGTGGAAGAAGGGTGAGATGAAGGAGAAAACAGGTAAAGGTGGGGGAGAAGGTCGGAGGGAGAGGAATGAAACAGAGAAAGGAGGACCCACCGCCAGGATCAGAAAGGGCAGGGAAGAGCTGACCTTCACCAAGGCGACCTTCACCTGCTGCTCTGCTGTGAGGTCCCCCCAAGCTGGTCTTTGAGCCTCCGAAGGCAGATTGCCTGGTCAGGACAAGCTTTGCTGGCCTTACTGGAGTCCCCTGCCCCATTCCTCCCCCTACCCTCGCCCCTGTGGAGTCAGCAGTGTTCAGAGCTGCTTCCTGGATGCATCGTGAGTACCTGCCAAGGAGCGCAGGTGTGTTTACCTGTAGCCACTGTGAACTGAAAAAAAAAAAAAAAGCACAACCTAAAATTTGAGAATTATGTTTTATTCAGGATATTACTGGGGACTATATCCCGGGAGACAGCCTCTCCAGTAGCCCTGAAAGACAGTGCCAAAGAGGTAAGGGGGGAACCAGGACACACAGGAGTTTCCGTGGGGAAAAAAAAATGTGGTCAAACATCAAACGATTACTGCTAATCCCAAAAAACAGACATCTCAGGTTAATGACCTTAGTGCTTTTCTACGTATGGGAAGATGCAAAAGTCTGGGCTCATTGAAATCATTCCTTTGATCTGCACCCTAACTCCCCAGGGCCAGCATTTTGTTTTTCTCCACCCTGAATCCCCTCAGGGTGCACCGTAGGGGCAGCTTCAGTGTCTGAGGGCTTGATGGCCACAACATCCTTTGTTTACTGAAATGGCAGGGGGCATATGATGTAATTTGCTGTGTGTGTGTGCGTGTCTGAGTGTGTGCACAGCTGCTTGTGTGTTTACCAACATTCGTGGCATTGTTCCCCATTTTGCCTGTGTCCCTGGTGAGTGTCCAGTCTGGTCCTTCGGGTGTGCTTCTGTTCCAACATGAGAGGTAGAGAGTCAAGGTCACGGCCTGCTTTGGTTGGAGGGGCTCGTTGCAGGCAGTGACGTCCCCCAGAGGAGGGCCCCCATGCTTGTACTAGGAATACGGGTCCCAGCCGGCAAGCCGCACAAGCACATCCCACGTCCAGAGAGCTGCCTGCCAGGGTGCACACAGGTGATACTGTCGGAGAACAGGGGTTCGTCCTGCTCCAAGGGCCCACAGCCTCCCAGCACCCAGCTCCCTGGCCCCGGACCATGGCCAAACCGTGCTTTGTCCATGGGTATGGACAAAGGCCTTCAAAGTTACAGGTTGACTTGCCCAATCAATAATGGTGCAGGGAAATAATTAAAACTGTCAGATTTAGAAAGTATTAGAGGTACTTAGAGCTTTCTGCCAACCATGGAAAACAGGGATTAATGGTGTTATCTGGAGCACTTCTAAGTTACTGAGCAAGTTCTCAAAGTCTTCCTCTGACGCTCATTTGCAGAGGAGGGTCCACATGAAGGGTCTCAGAGCAAACTGCTGCAGTCCATTAACCCCCAGCGCAGCTGCCTCCCCACTCAGAGCTAGGGACGCCTTCCAGAAGAGGCTGTAAAATGAAAAGGCCCTTAGAGCACTCACAGCGTGTCATCCCCCGGGGTTCGGCTACAAAAGATGACCCCGTGTGGGGAGAACAGAACTCAGAGGGGCTGGAGCCCCATGCAGAGGCCCCGAGGGACTCACATCTGGCCACAGGATGGGCTTTGGCACAGCTGGACTGGCTAGCCAGGAGGGGGTGCAGGGCTGGCTGAGACTGGGGGGGTGTTGGGGAGACCCGGCCGCTGCTGGGCACAGGGAAGGGGCAGTGTCCAGGCTGGAGTGAGGACTCTCCCGAGGACGGGGTCTCTGCCCTCGCGTCCTGCCAGGACCCAGCCCCGCTCAGCCTGCCCCTTCTCTGGTGAATTTCTCAGCATCCCTCCCACAGAAGCCCCCCTTCCTGTCACTCTGCCTTTAACACCCCTTTCCCTTCACACCTTTCTCTTCATTTCAGCATTTCTATTGAAAGAAGTTCCCTGAGACCCAGAGGGTGGGAGTCCCTGGGCCAAGGGGCAGAGGCGACTGAGAGACAATGACCACACTATTGGGACAGTCACTGCCTGCGGAGACGCCCTCTCTGAAGCTGAAAGTCCAGGCAGAAGGGGCTCATTGACAGAGGCTGAGAATCCTCATAGCACAAAGTAGGGTGTGAACTTGGGGCGTGGCCACGTGGTCCATCCACAACTCCCCAAATCCCCCGCTGGGTGCGGGTGATGTGGGCTGGGTGTGAGGCCACAGAAGCACATCAATTACCTCCTCGGCTTCAAAGAGCTTGGCCAGACCTGGCCGATTCTGGGGGGGACACTGGGGAACTTGCCATTGGGGTGATAAGACCCTGACCATGAACAGCGGCTGCTGGGTGTGGGCAGGTGCCAGGGATGGAAGCAGAGGCACCTGTGGTCAGTCCACCACGCCCTCTCCCCCTGCTGTCGGCATCTCCCCACCCCCGGCCCATGCAGGTCTTGGAACTACCTCCCTGCCTCCCTGGTGGCCTGTGAGTTTCCCCTGCTCGCACCCGTGCTTTGTACAAGCCTCTCTAACCCCCAGTATGAAGCCGATTTACTGGGGACCGTGACAGTCACCCCACAGGCAGGGAAGCTCCTGCAGGACAGAGGCTGGCTCTCTCCTGCTCCTCTGTGGCTTCACGTGTGGAACACGGGGCAACACGCAGCAGCCACCCAGTCCTTCCCCGAAGAGCGAACGTGTCCTTCTTATGCCACGTGGGGTTATCCGTGGGCCTCAGGCTTACGAGGGACGCCCATCTGTTTCTTATTTCTCTTGTATACATTGCTTCTACACACGGAAAACAAAATAAAGTATTCCACCAAGTTAACAGATTCTATATTTGTAAGAGAAATGTCTAAATACACTAGAAGGGCTACCTGCAGTGAGCGTTGAAAAACGTGTGCTACCTTGAGATTCCATATGTGTAGCCGCCCTCACATATGCTAGTCTCCGGGACGATGCTAATCTTGGGGCTGTCTGGATGCAGTGGGACAGCCGGTCCCTTGCTCGGGGCCTCAGATAACACACACCCTTATCTGGGACTCTGCCTGAGTCTGGGCCACAGTAGCCCTCAGAGGGCAAGTCTTCAGAGAACGTGTGAGTATGGAGTGAGTCTGCCCACTGAAGGGGAAGGGTCCTGGAAGGTGGGCTGGTCTGAGGAACCATCAGATGCAGGGTTAGGTGTGGGAGACCGTGGCTGAGTTCTCAATGGGTGACTAACTTATGAAGAGACCCTAGGTAAGCATCATCAGGAAATAATGGTAACAATGATCACGGTGATGATGAAGACAAAGGTGATGATGATGATGGTGATGGTGATGATGATTGTGGTGGTGATGATGGTGGTGATGGTGATGATGGTGGTGATGGTGATGATGGTGATGGTGATGGTGATGATAGTGATGATGGTGATGATGGTGATGGTGATGATGGTGATGGTGGTGATGGTGATGGTGATGATGGTGGTGATGGTGATGGTGGTGATGGTGATGATGGTGATGGTGATGATGGTGGTGATGGTGGTGATGGTGATGGTGGTGATGATGGTGATGGTGGTGATGATGGTGATGATGATGATGTTGGTGATGGTGATGATGGTGATGGTGATGATGGTGATGATGGTGGTGATGATGATGGTGATGATGGTGATGATGGTGATGATGGTGATGGTGATGGTGGTGATGGTGATGATGGTGATGATGGTGATGATGGTGATGGTGATGATGGTGGTGATGGTGATGATGGTGGTGATGATGGTGATGATGGTGATGATGGTGATGGTGGTGATGGTGATGATGATTGTGGTGGTGATGATGGTGGTGATGGTGATGATGGTGATGATGGTGATGATACTGATGATGGTGATGGTGATGATGGTGGTGATGGTGATGATGGTGATGATGGTGGTGATGATGATGGTGATGATGGTGATGATGGTGATGGTGATGATGGTGATGATGGTGGTGATGGTGATGGTGATGATGGTGATGATGGTGATGATGGTGATGGTGGTGATGGTGATGGTGATGATGGTGATGGTGATGATGGTGATGGTGGTGGTGATGGTGATGATGGTGATGATGATGGTGGTGACGGTGGTGATGGTGGTGATGATGGTGATGGTGGTTATGATGATGGTGATGATGGTGGTGGTGGTGGTGATGGTGATGGTGGTGATGGTGATGATGGTGATGGTGGTGATGATGGTGATGATGATGGTGATGGTGGTGATCGTGATGATGGTGGTGATGGTGATGGTGATGATGGTGGTGATGGTGATGATGGTGATGATGGTGATGGTGATGGTGGTGATGGTGATGATGGTGATGATGATGGTGATGATGGTGATGATGGTGATGATGGTGATGATGGTGATGGTGATGATGGTGGTGATGGTGATGATGGTGATGATGGTGGTGATGATGATGGTGATGATGGTGATGATGGTGATGGTGGTGATGGTGATGATGGTGATGATGATGGTGATGATGCTGATGATGGTGATGATGGTGATGGTGATGATGATTGTGGTGGTGATGATGGTGGTGATGGTGATGATGGTGATGATGGTGATGATGCTGATGATGGTGATGATGGTGGTGATGGTGATGATGGTGATGATGATGGTGATGATGCTGATGATGGTGATGATGGTGATTATGGTGGTGATGGTGATGGTGATGATGGTGATGATGGTGGTGATGGTGATGATGGTGATGATGGTGGTGATGGTGATGATGGTGATGGTGATGATGGTGGTGATGGTGGTGGTGATGGTGATGATGGTGATGATGGTGGTGATGGTGGTGATGGTGGTAATGATGGTGATGATGATGGTGATGGTGATGATGGTGGTGGTGGTGATGCTGGTGGTGATGATGATGGTGATGATGGTGGTGGTGGTGATGGTGATGATGATGGTGATGATGATGGTGATGGTGGTGATGATGGTGATGATGATGGTGGTGATGGTGGTGATGGTGGTGGTGGTGATGGTGATGATGGTGATGATGGTGATGTTGATGGTGATGAGATAATGGTGATGGTGATGATAGTGTTGGTGATGATGAAGTTATATTTCCTGAGAAGTTATCCTGTGTTTTACCCCCACCAGCTTCTCTAACTCTCACAACTTCCTTCTTGACAACTGCTGGGCAGAACAGGAAGAGTACCCCACAAACAGCATCAGCGTGCTCTTTACTGAGAACATTCACCCCCACTTCCTCAGACACGTTGGATGAGCTGCTGCTTCCTCTCAGGGTGCCGGGGGCTTGGGGCTGTGTTTGCAGAGTGAGAGCAGGCCAGGAGCAGTGGGTGCAGAAAGCCACACGGATGCACGGGACCAAGCCCAGGAATCCCTGTATGCCATGCACATGCTGGCCCATCACTCTGCCATCCCCCTGCCCCACCCCAGGTGATGCCTGTGACCCACCCCTGGCATCCAGGGGACATTCTGTGGTAGAGATCCCAAATGAGCTGTGGCCACAGAACTGACTGCTGGGAAAGCAGGGCCCAGGCTGTGCACAGACCTCAGAGCCTGGTCACCTCCCTGACGATGGAACAGATGCAACCAGTCTTGGGCCAGGGAGGGGGCTTGCTTCCTGGGCTTGGACCCAGCAGCTAATCACAGACAAATGGTCAGGAGGACCGTCCAAGTCACGTAACATCCTGCTCTCGGCTGTCCTCCGGATGCCATCTGCACTCCTGTACTGCCCTGACACTCTCGGCCACCGTCGCCCTGGCCTTGTCACCCCACTGCCCTGGCCCAGTCAGCCTTGTCCAGGCCCTGTCAGAGCCTGACACACAGGTCTCTGCAGGGAGCCAGCGACATCAACTGAGGTGCAGCCTGGAAGCCCCTTTGGGGAGGGTGGGTGACGTTAATGCCAGACCCCTGTCCACTCAACTGAGCCTCCTTTTCCTCATTTAAAAAATAAGATCATTAAAATAAAACTGCACAGAGATATTGGGAAAGAGAAATGGTGCCATGGAAGATGAAGGGCAGAATATGCCGGCATTTCCTTGGGGTGCTGTTAGTCCCGTAACCTCATGCCACCCCAGGGTCCTGGCGGGAGGGGGCCTGAGGCTCACGCAGTGAGGCTGGAGACAGTGGTGTCACAGCACGGCCCCTGCAGCGTTTGTCCTGGATCTGCACTGGGCTCCTTCGACTTGGCCGCAGTTCCTCTGCCTTCCAAATGCCCTGCAGGCTGAGACCCAAGTGTCCCAGATGGTGGTGGGGGGGCTGGGATTGGTGTCAGCCTGCCATCCCCCGACCTGGACTCCAGCGCCTGCCCCACCTGCAAGGGGAGCTCCGCGGTGGGCTGGATGGAGACGCCCCTATTGGTGGTCTTGGGGGAGAGGCCAGCGCCTCCTCCTCCATGTGGGTCTGGATCCCGGACCAGCCAGACTGTCAGTCACCTGCACCCCCAGGGACTGGCCCAGTGAGACGGCGTCAGACTGTGATCTGGGCTTTGGGGAGGAGAGTCGGCTCCTCTCTCGGCCCCCAGGAGCCTGTGCAGACTTCTGGGAGCCTCAGATTGACCACCTGCACGGTTGGTTGTGAAGCTCTGTGCGGCAGCTGTCAGGCAACGGGCGTCAAGGGGTGGAGGGGTGGGAGGGACTAGCGCTGAGGAAGTGCTTGTTCTGGAGCCCGGAGCACAGAGAGGGCAGAGCCCTGGGACCACCCGGCCCGCCTCCCTTTTCACACCCAGACCAGGGCCCTCGCTGCTGTGGGCACTGGGCACGGGGTGGGGTCCCTCTCAGGTCCCTCCACCCCGACCCCCAAGCCCCACCCTCTTCTGATCCCGTACAGACGGTGGCTCCTTCCAGGGTGTCTCTGAGGTGAGCTCTGCATCCCCACCGAGCACAGGGCCTGGCCCAGAACAGGGCCACATGTCCTGTGGGCTCAGGGACAGAGTGGGAGCAGAGCCAGGGAGATGGGGCTCAGCCTGGGGGGCACCCTGCAGAGGGGGAGGGAGTGGGACGTTACTGGGAATAAGGCACCACTGAGATGGTGTCCCGGGTGCCCCGGGAGGTGTATGGCTCCTCTCATTGCACACAGACACACACACACACACACATCACACACACCATATACACACCACACACACACAGACACCCCACACACACACACCACATACTGCACACACCCCACACAGACACACACACAGAGACACACAAACACACACACAAACACACACAGACACACAGAGAGACACACAAACACACACACGGACACACACAGACACACACACACCACACACACACACACACACACATCACACACACCACACAGACACACACACAGAGACACACACACAAACACACACAGCCACACAGAGAGACACACAAACACACACACAGACACACACAGACACACACACACCACACACACACACACATCACACACACCACATACTGCACACACACCACACAGACACACACACAGAGACACACAGACACACACACAAACACACACAAACACACACAGAGACACACACACAGACATACGAACACACACACACACCATATATACACCACACACACACAGACACCCCACACACAGAGACACACATGCACACATACCACATACCACTCACACACCACACACACACAGACACCCACTCGCACACAGACACACAGACACACACACAGACACACATAGACACACACACGCACACACCATTTTACTAAATGAAATTGCATCACACGTCCTAGGCTTTATTGTGCATCATTTACGGCACTTTTGTTGTAATCACGTACCTGTGGTTTGGGTGATGCTCTAACTGTGTAACAAATCGGGGTCCTACAGGGCTGTTTCTGATTCTCACTCTCTGCACACAGCCCACTGTCCGCATCGCCCCCTGGCGGCACTCAGGGCTGCTCTTAATTCTTGGGGATGGGTATTCAGGATGGGAAGGCTGGTTCCATGGTTTTGTGTATTTTTAATTTAAATATATTTTTCCAGATGGCTTTCCAGAAGAGCAGTTATAATTCACATCTCCCGCAATAATATGCAAATGTCCTTTCCTTCACGTCCTCACCAGAAGGTGTTACCTTTTCAATTTTGGCCTAGCTGAGAGGTGAGAATTGATGTCTCCTGATAAAATAATTTGAATTTTCTGGCTACTTGTGACTTTGTGTAACTTTTCCTACTATTTCTGGCCATTTGGGAACTTTCTAGTAAGCGCTTGTTCATATACTTTGCCTAATTTTCTCTTATTTGTCTTTTTAAAAATCAGTAGTAAAAGCTCTCTGTGTATTACAGCTGTGAACCCTCCCACTGCTTTCCTATCATTTCTCTTTGGCGTCACCATCTCCTCATGCTACATATTTGTTAAAACATAGTCACACGTTTCTTTATGAATTTTTCTGTAATAGCTTCTTAGTTACCAATATTCATTAAAATATTTGCCTAATCCAGAGGTTACACATGTATTCACTTTCTTCTAAGATTTTATTCTTTCATATGTTAATATTTGCTGTATTTGCTATTTATTTCTGAATGTGAGATGAATTAGAAGCCCAGCTGATTTGCTTAATTATGAAAGCCTCTTTCCCAGTGTATAAATGCACCGACCTTTTACCCCCGGCCTGGGCTCCGTTCCTGGCCCACCCCATGCACTCATCTGCCATGGTTTTCATTCCAAATGTTTTACTATTTCTCAGGCAAGAGTCCCCTCAATCTTCTTTTCCACAGTTTCTTGGTTACTTTTAGACATGTATCTTGTTAGAGGAATTTAAGGTTATTTTATGCAAACTACACACTAACACACAGAAACACACTGGAATTCTATTTGGAATTACATTAGAGTTTTATATTAATCTGTGGAGAATTGATATTTTCTGTTGTATTTTGTCTTTCCAACCAATAACCAAGGATTCCTCTGTGAATAGTCGTGTCTTCCTTTCCTTCCTCCACGAACCTTTAATGATTCTTCACTAGGGTCCTGGCAGACTCGGGTCCCCAGGTCCCCGTTGCTGCTCCCTGACCTCCTCTCCGTGGGCGCTCATTCCTGGGATCGGGGAGGAGCTGAGATGCTCGGGGGGCTGGCACCCCGCTCCCCATCCAGGGCGGGCAGCCTTCCCTTAGGGGAACTTCACTCCCTGTAGAGCCGGCAAGCCGGGGCCTCCCTCACCCTCTCCTTCAAGCATCCACTGTGCTCAGAGCTGGGGACACACAGGTGTGTACACATGGTTTTTTCCTTGCAAGAAATAGTTCAACGTTTAGGCCAAGACAAAAGACAAGAGACGGATGATCTCACGGCATGCGACACGCACGGAGGAAGTGACTTCTACGGGCCTCTGTGCTGGCAGCTGGGGACACAGGTGAGGAGCAGACACTGTCCCACTGAGCAGGGGGAAGGGGCCCGGGGCGTGGCCACGTGATCACACGATGGCAGCCTGGGAAGCAGGACAGGACAGAGCCAGAAAGAGGGTCGGGGGCAGAAGGATGTAGAAGTTCATCTGTGGGAGTGCAGAGCCCCGGCTCCAGGCTATGGGCCAGCAGAAATCCATCCCGAGGGGCATCTGCAGCCACAGGAAGAGAGGAAGCCAGCCCGAGAAGAAGCTCGGAGAGCGGCTCAGGCCACCAGCTTGAGCCTAAGGGGCATCTGAGGGCAGGGACGCTGCTCTGTCCTGTCCTGGTAACTCACGCGCCCTCCTTGTGGGGCTCCAGACATCAGCTCCCCTATGGGCTTTAATAGTGGGACACTAGGAGGTCTTGGTGAGTGTTCACCTTGGTGTGAACGCCTAGCCTCATCTCCAGGAGGCGTGCCTGGCTGAGTCCCAGGGGAGGAGGGGCCGATCGGGAGGCGGCCCCCCTGCCTGCAGGTGGCGCGAGTCCAGAGGGCGGAGGGGGCCGTCCACCAGCTCTGGGCTCCCTGGCTTCCCACAGGCAGAGCAGCTGTCAGCCCGATTGATCATGAAGCCGTCCATCTGCCTCCTGAAAGATAAATTCCAGCATTCCCGAGGTTTCTATTTCACTTAACTAAAGCTGAAAACGGAGAAGG
Organism: Phocoena sinus; assembly: GCF_008692025.1. Classification (NCBI taxonomy): domain Eukaryota; kingdom Metazoa; phylum Chordata; class Mammalia; order Artiodactyla; family Phocoenidae; genus Phocoena; species Phocoena sinus. The sequence continues at coordinate 1,466,391 of NC_045772.1, forward strand.
AACAATTAAACGCAACCCGAGGCAACCCCAAATAAGATCCATCAGAAGCCTCACATCCAATCCCGATGGCACATTCATCAAAATGTCAGTTATTCCAAATGCGGTTTTGTCTTATTAATGCTAATTTCTTCCATGGAAAGCCTAGTGATTTTACCGTTCAGTGGTTACCAGGGAACTGGAAGAAACTCTATGCATCTTAATTCAGCAGGTTGCCTTATTTACTGTCAGCTTACTTATAGCCCACTGACAATTTCCTCACTTCTTGGCTTTGGGATCCCTCACCTACGGCGGGGCTGGTCCCACGAGGTATGGGCCACAGCAAGTCAGCTCACGGTCTTTCTGTCCCCTCCCTTCCCTTCCCTGTGTGTGATGTAGGAACCTCGAGAATGGTTGGCCAACCAGTCCAACAGCACATGGCACATCTGGCTGAAGTCACTCTGCATCCCCTATGGGACGTCTGCTGTGCATGGGCACAGGACCAACTCACATGGACAGTCCTTCCCTCAAGATCCCTGGGCCCGGAAATGCCATCTCCCCTCCTCCATCAGCCTTTACTCTTCCGGGCACTGGGCCCCCGAGAGGGAAGAGGCAGCATGTGCATCGTGGGGGGATGGGCAGGTCAGAGGCTGTGTGGTCACGACCTGGTGGCACTGAGTCTGGAGCATCGGGGCCCACCGATCCCCTCTCTTCCCTGAAACAGAGCTCTCCCCGTGGCCGCTCATGAATCCAGCAGCTCTTTTTAAGTAACATGTTTGGAAATGATCTGAGAAGTCAGAAATCAAGAGCCTTTTTGACAGAAATGCATAATGAATGGCCAGTCGGCAGATCTGGAGAAAATATGGTCGACAAAGAGACAAACAATGGACGAACAGCAAGAGATGAGATAGATGCTGGAACCAGTAGGTACCTCTGGACGAGGCGGGGAGGTGTGCTTGTTTTGGTGCCGCTAGATACTTTGTAAACCATCCTTCACATTAAAATGTTCAGGAAATGAAAGTTAAATGGAACTGGGTTAATCTGTTTCTTCCTCAGTTGACAGTCCCCGTGGAGACCCGGTACCCACTTTCCTGGTGGTTTCTCCTACCCTGCGTCCGGCTCTCTGGATGTGTGTGCCAGGTGGAGGTGTGTGCCAGGTATCAGCTCAGGTGTGAGCCACACCCTGACGAGCACCTGCTCCAGGGTCAGGCCGGGACAGACTCTGGGGTGGGGGGATAACGGACCAAGCAGGTGACCAGAGCTCACAGGAGCGCTGGAATCAAGGCTGCCTGGCCCAGGTGCTTGGGAGGGCCACCCAGAAGCAGGTACTTAAAGGTCAGGTTATTTATATCTGTGGTTAGTGGGCCCCAAGCAGGTGGAGCATCAAAGATCTGTGTGGCTGTCCGGGGGTGTGTGCACAGGCTGTAACTGGAGGTCATGTCCGGTCAGATGGACTGGACAGGAGAAACCGTTCTTGATAGTGGAAAGCACAGGAAAAGGCCTGCAAGAAAGCACAAGGAAGAAGGGAGACACAGCGGGCTCTGAAGGCGGCTGCACAAATCATCACACAAATCACGGAGCTGGGCAGGCTTCCACTGGGGAAACTCTGCTCGCTTCCTTGCGGCTCTGACTTCCTTCCAGAAGGAAGGAGATGCTACTAGATCAGTTGCTATTCATTATTGTTATAAATCAATGAATCGTTTCATATCATAATAGAAATCAATGTATTAAATTCATTTCCTGTTTTCTTCACGTGTCTTCCTGTGAACTCTTCCAACCAAACATAAATAAAACCATAGAGAATAAATATTATAAAAACATGCTTTGCCAATCATTGCCTTAACAAAATTTTTAAATCGTCCATATTCGTTTCTGATTATGGTTTTTGAAAACAAATTATTATAGCTGTAAGTGAAACTCCTTCTGCACCTCTACCATTCCAGTCCCTTCCCCTCCCCAGAGGTAAGCTTGAGGCAGGGATTGCATCCTTTCACCTTCTTTCCACCTCCTCCCGCTATTGGCCTGGAATAGAGATGCGATTGCTGGAACACCAGCAGCCATCTTGGAATGTGAGGCAACCTTGAGACCAGAAGCTATTCAAAAAAGATGGTGGGGCAGAAAAATAATGGAAGCCCATAATTCTCATGTCACCATGAAGCCACACGCAAGCCCTGGATTTTTGGCTTTTGACTTAATAATTCTATAAGAGAAAATAGTTTCTTGTTTTATTTAATCTGCTTTTACATGAACTGGTTTCTGTGCAGTGCTGCTGAATTTATTTCTAATCAAAGCAGCCACTCTACTGAGTCAGGTGTCCATCAGTGTTCCCATCCTTTCACTCACTAGGTGGGCACATATCCCTAAACAATAGGTAACGTCATCCTGCTTGTCTTACACTTTATACAATGGTATTTTGTAGTACAAATCGTATTTTTTTTTTTTTTTTGCGGTACGCGGGCCTCTCACTGCTGTGGCCTCTCCCGTTGTGGAGCACAGGCTCTGGATGCGCAGGCTCAGCGGCCATGACTCACGGGTCCAGCCGCTCCACGGCATGTGGGATCCTCCCGGACCGGGGCACGAACCCGTGTCCCCCGCATTGGCAGGTGGACTCTCAACCACTGAGCCAGCAGGGAAGCCCTATTCAATGGTATTTTGTAGTACAAATCGTTCTGTACCTTCTCACTCAACATGGTTTTGGAAACTCATCCGTATTGATAGTTTGCTCACTTTACTGTCGAATAGTATACCCACGTCGTACTAATGAATATTTAGATTAATTCAAGAAAGATTTTGTCACTAAAAGCAGCACCGCATTGGCATTCTTCTGGCATTTTCCTTTTGCGTGTGGTCACAACCCTCCCCGGGTAGAAGTTTGGAAGAGGATTTCTGGGTCACCCGCTTGCAGAAGCTCTTGTGAAATTCCCATCTCTGTGGATTTCCTCACTCACCCGTTCTCACAGCCCTGCTGTTTACACTTTGGACAAGCCGAAGGGTGTGATTTCATATTTGATTGCCTGCATTTTTATTTTCCTGATTACCGTTAAGTTCAGAATTTTAAAATGTCATTGGCCTTTATTTTTTTCCCTTCCTGTGAAATGTCTGTTCGTCTCCTTTGCCCGGTGCTTTTTTTCAGTTGTTTGTCTTCACCTTAATTCCTTGTAAGGTTTTTTGGTGCTCTGAAGCATCACCGTACCAGCCACGTGTACTGCAGTGTCTCCTGCAGGTCTGTGGCTTGTCTTTTCAGCTTTGTATGGCCTCTTATTTCCCAGAGACGTAGTTTAGTGTAATGGAATGAATCAGCCACTTCCTTTATCACTTGGGCTCCTTTGGTCTTGACACATCTTCTTCTGACTCAAGGTCATGAAGATCTAATGCCATATTTTCTTTTAAACGTCTTTAAATATTAGTTTAAAAAATTAGGTCTGTAACCCATTTGGGATTTCATTTCATTTTTGATGAAACTTAAAGAGCAATTTTATTTTTTCTATTGAGGAACCCGTCATCCAGCACATCGTCACCTGCCCATCCTTCCCTTGGGTCTGTGGTGTCACTCTGTCCCACGTTCACTCCATGTGGGCTGTATCTCTCTTTGTGCTCTCTTTCCTGCCTTTAAGGGCTTTTTATGTCCCTCAGTGATTTATATATATATTTATGTTTCCACCAAAAGAGTCTTACAAATCTTCTTTTACGTCTTTGCACAGGGAGCTAACAAATAGAGAAAACTAGACCTTGGACTTAACAGCCGTCAACAGTTTGAGCCCTAAAAGCAAACAATCAACAACCATACACGAGGAATGAGCTCCTTTCTGTCCCTTTGGGCGTATCGGCCTTCGAGGAAAGCCCCTGGATAAAGGGCCAAATGCTAAGAGATGCTGAGACCCTCCTTGGGCTGACAGAGTGCCACGGCCACTCCTGCAGGGAGAGCCCCTACCTCTGCCAGGCTCCAGGGGACCAGTTCCCTAAAGTATCTCCCGAGGCCGATGTCCCACTGTACGGGGGTGATCCCGGGTGGGGACTGACTTTTCCCATCACCCACACCGTGGCGGGTTGACACCGCAACCTCTGGGTCCTTTGACAGCTGATCAGCTGATGACGGTCCTCCTTCTCACGCTAAGTTTGGGTGGAGGAGAGGGTCCTGAGCAGAGCGGTACGAGTAGAAATCAGTAGATGCTTTGGACTGGCTGCTGGCTGAATGGATGCGTTCATTCCAGGGACAAACATGCACTGAGCTCCTCACATGTACCTACTTCCAGGGGCAGGGGTCACACTGACCTCTGGCCTCACGTCCCTGTAGCCGAGCACGCGGCCACGTGCCGGGCATTGCCCTTTGCAGATGGATGGGTGGTGGAGGGGCTGCGTCCCTGCGTCCCGCTCTCCGTGTGTGAGTATCAAAGGGTTAGGCAGGCACACAGCACATTCTGGTCTTGAACGTGTACAGAAATCTGTACAGGAGGATGTGACCCCTGCCTGCCTCCGAGGTCCCTGGGGGCCTCCCTGGTGCTCCTGAGTTTCTGTGGCACACTCCTCGATGTGATTTAGCACAAGATGAGAGATGCTTCCTAAAGCACAGGACTGAGGGTCCCAGCCAGGGGCGGGATGCGGGAGAAGGTCCCAGGCCACCGGTGCTGCTGAAACACACATACAGGCCGGCTTCCTGGTTAAAGGGACCGGTGGGTGCACCAACCCTGCCAAGTGCAAGGGAACTTTGCCAAAGGCCAGAGCACCCCGTTCCCTCTCTCCCTGGTTCTTTGGTGCTGGCAAGACCACCCAGCCCTGGGGCTACAGGGCAGCATCTCTAAGATGGAAGGGTAGAGCCCATGCCCAGAGGGAAGCAGCCATCCAGAGACACCAGAAGCTGCTGTCCTGGCCTGAGGAACCTCTCAGCCCTTGGGAGCCATGCCACTGGACCCAAGTCCGGGCCTCCGAGCTCTCACTGAGGCTGCATATGTTGTCATCTCATTCTGCCCCTGGGCTCAGAATTCCACCCCCCTCCCTGGGTGCTGCCCACAGACGCCCCTCCCCGCTGAGGACAGCAGGTATTTGCTCCAGAACTTCCAGCTAAACTTCCGCCCTCTGCTTCTGGTTTGGAATTTTCCCGAGAAGCTGGGAGCGGGGGGTAGGGTGAGCAAAGAAACAGACCATGTCTCCACTCAGTCTTTCCAGTAGCTTGCATCTCCTCACCAGCGCGCATGCCCAGCAGGCCCTCCTGCCTTTGCTTCTAATTTGTCACCTTGCGGACTTTCCCCCATGATTGTCTGAGTTATTTTGCTAATTAGAAGAATCTGCCTTCGCTGGGTGGCGTCTGGATGCTCCCAGGGGAATCGCAGGTGCACCCGGTCACCCCTGGCTGGGGCACATGGGGTCCGCGGCTCCCAGGCTAATTCTCAGCGGGATTCGGAACAAAACTGAAATCCCCGCTGAAATGGCAGGAAACGTGGTCTTTTCATCTTTTCCTGTCCAGTCCCCTCCCCCGCCCTTTATTATGTTTATGGAGAAAAAAGGTCCACGTGCTTTGAGCAAATATCCTTTCTACTATTCCCATGGAAAAATGGGGAAAAGTGCTTAAAATGATAGACCTCGCTCTTTTCTAACAGAAAATTGACTTACTGAGGAAAATGAAATCTGAATTTTCTGAAGAAATGTCGACAACCAGGCAATTTTGTGAACGTGGGTCATCTGGGGATGAGAGGGAGGTTTGGCTGAAGCCCTCAGCATCGTGGCTCATAAAAGGGTCTGACTTCTTCCAATTAGCTCAATAAGATAAGCAATTTTATGCTTTCTCTCAAAAAAATGTTTCAGATACTCAGTCTGAAGGCTGAGATGTAGTGGGCATGGTTATCTACATGCACAGATGGGACCTGGTAAAGACGCTCAGGAGGTTTAGCTTGTAGGATATTAGGGATAAATTCTGTTCAGTTCTGTTTTCTGAGCTACCTGAGAGGAAGACCAATTAGGGCCCAGGGCAGCCACTCGTCACATGGGAGGCATCTCCAGGAGAAGCACTTTGGGGGCTACAGCCAGAGTGTGCAAACCAGGAGAGCAGGGTCTGGGAGCTTGGCTGGCTCCTAGCCTGGCTGAGGGCACAGAGAGCTTGATGTTGATTCAGGGCAGCTAGATTCTGAAGTTAGCTAGAAGAGGAGACAGATGATCTGAGTGGGCCAGAGGAAGACGTTCCTGGTCGAGAGCTGGTGGAGTGAGTGTTGTAGTCCGGATGTATTGAGGCCAAGGAAGAGCATCCCAGGTGTAGGGCAGCCCTGGGGGGAGCCCTACGGTGGCCAGGACAGCAGGGAGGCTGGGGCACAGACACAGAGCTCCCCTCCCTCACCTGTGCTCCCCTCCCCCTCCCTCACCTGTCCTCACCTTCCAGAGCTGAGCTGTCTTCTCAGGCCTCGCCACATACAGCTCATGGATATGATCCTCTCTGATGAACTTTTATTTCTTCAGATAAGAAATATTTGCTGTCAAGTCTTAATTTACATTTTGTGGGGGAGAAGCCCAGTTGTTCAGCTAGTCTGTAATGAGATATGTTGTCCCCTGCAGTGCATTTGCATTTGCAAAAGTCTTCTAAATGTTCCAGGCCAAGAACGAGCATCTTGGTGTGGGCGTTACGGGTGTGGGTGGAGGGTGGAGAGCAGATGGGGCAGCGGGACATCCGGATCCGGGCATGCTGGGGACACACGGGGCTCCGGGTCAGAAGCCAGCCGACTGGCCTGCGGGGCTCCAAGGAGGGGGTGTGGGCAGTAAGGCTGCTGACTCCCAGCGGCCAAGCAGGACGCTGCTGCGGGGCCCCAGGGAGGGCCCCGGGCCTGCGTTCCGGCCCTGGAGTGCAGGGGGCGGGGGTGGCATCCAGACCGGCTGGGACAGGCCCCCAACAGGCTCAGCACTTCAGCTGCTGCTCTGCGGGGATTACAGTCAGCACAGCTGGGGGGAGTCCTTTTGTGAGTCATCGGTGCATTTTAGTTAAGAATAAAGGAGGGGAATTTGCTAGATGCACTGGCGGGTGCCCTCGTCCACACGCAAGTGCATACGTGTGCACACACGAACACACACACACGTGAGAGCACACACACATGCCCACACACGCACACACACACACAGAGCTTCACGGAGGGCCTGGCTTTCTGCTTTTGCTCTGCTTTCCTAGTGGCGCTGCGTTCCTTCGCACCGAGCGCTCCATCCTGTCCAGGGAAGAAGGTACGGAAGGGCCAGGGGCCAGTCTGGCCTCCATCCCCCCTTCCCGTGCAGCAGGGGAGGTGTCTTGGTGAATTCCGGAAGGAGGCTGCCAGGGCGGGGGCTGCTGGGAATTTTGGGGGGAGTGGCAGGAAGTGGGGCCTCGCACACAGGAGAATCACACTTGTCACCTATCACAGGCACCTGTGGCCCCAGGAGGACGTGGTTCCCACCCAGGGGCACGGGACATCCTGAGCTCTGGCGGGTGCAACTCTGCAAGCTTTGGTTTCGTCATCATAATGGGGCAACAGTCCCTTCTTTCCTGAGGACATGAGGAGACGAGTGTGGTCTCCATGGTGATAGATGTCAACCTCCTGGCCCAGGACAGCCACCGACCAACTGGGGTCAACGTGGAGGTTCCCAATTTCCAATATCCACCTGGACTCCCAGATCCCTGGCTCTGGTGGGAGACCGCCACCTAGGATCGTGGCAGGGGGACCCAGCTGGTGGCCACGCAGCATCCACTGGCCCACCTCCATCAGCTGGGTGAAGCGATGTATTAAAAAGTCCCACAAGGGACGCACGCCCTTTCCTTAGACATGGCAGATAAGTGGCCTGCTGCTGGGACCCAGCTCTCCCTCAGTGCCACACGGAGCCACACCTGCAGTGGGGCTGGAGTGCGGGCGGCGCTGTCAGCACAGTTAGGACGGGACCTCAAGCCATTTCTCCCATTGGCTCCGTAGCCATAAAGCTGACATGGTGATTTCTGTCTGCAGCTCTCACGTCTCACTGCCCAACAGGCACCAGGCTCCAGGACAGGAGACGGGCTATTTATCTGCCACATGAAGTCCCCCAGAGGCCCCCGACAGAGAGACCCCATGCCCAGATGTGTGTGTTTTAGCGAAGCCTCGATCCTCTCTAGGGTGAAGACACCGCACCCCTCTTTGAAGGAGTCTCCCCAGGCAGGCTCGGGTTTCTCATGGGGGATGGATGTGGTGACGCAGCCCTACCTGACCCCCTGATCCCCAGGCTCAGGGCAGGGGAGGGGTCTCGGGCACAAAGGAACAAAAGACAGCCTTTTCCTCTAGCTGGGTCTCCTCTGCCAGCTTTGCTGACTGGTCTCTGGAGTTTTCAGCAGAAAAGGGAAGCTCAGGCTTAGCAAGGAGAAGGCGTCGGGCTGCTTGTGCAGGAACCACGATTAATCCCCTCACCAGTGTGTAGGGCTGCCTGGTGTTCTCGGAGAGACGCTTCCCCTGGATCGGGGGAGGAGTCTTCCCCTGCAGCGTGAGGGGTCAGGAATCTCTGGGGCTTGGTTCCCTTCTTCTCTTGTCTGGGGGGCATGAGACACCCAGTCACTCGCTGTGCTGCTCTCCGAGCCCTGGGGTCCCCGCCTGCAGCTTACCTGCTAACAGAGTCCCTGCTTGGTTATCTCTTGCTCCATTTCCAGAGTTTATATTCCTGTTTAGCAGCAAAGAGCAGGAAGAATCTGGGCCGCACCATCTTTTCTGAACCACAAGTCCACACACTTTTTAAATTGACATTATATGTGTAGAGGTTAAAATCCATCACTTAAAGTATACAATTCGGTGGTTTTTAGTACATTCACAGAGTTGGACTGTCCTTACCACTATCTAATTCCAGGCTATTTTCACCGTGAAAAACAATCCCCATGCTCTTTAGCAGTCACCCCACCTCTAAGCCCCTCCCTAAGCTGGGTGCTGGGGCTACAGCTCAGGAGAGGGCTGAGCTCACCTCCAGGAATCCAGAGTCACGTCAGAGATGGGGATGCGGGGAGCAGACAAGTTAGCACCAAACACTCCGTAATTATGATTGTTGTAAATGACGTCCAAGAAAACGAAAAGACAGCAGCACCCGGGGGAGGCCATACTGACAGGGCTGGCCAAGGGGCAGGTTCTCTAGGGTGGGGGCGTGTAGTACGGGTCCGGCTGTGTTGCTGTGACACACACATGCACACGAGCCTAACACATTCACACAAGCCTAGGGGCTGTGGAGACATTTCCCTGTCCTCTGGGGGAGCTCCCTCCAGGGGGGACCAGGTGGAAACCAACAGCACCACATTGGCTTGTGTATCAAGGGTGCTGGGCATTGAAGCAGCCTCTGAAGGCCTCCCTGAGCCAGTCCCGGAGGAGAGACCAGAGGCTGCCAGCACGGGGGAACGTGTGCGTCCTGGCCAGGTGGCCTCTGAAGGACAGGCATCGGCTGTGATTCTGTGCCAGGGCCAGGACGAGGTAAGGCACGGAGGTGCCCACATGCCCTCGCCTCACTCCCATCCAAGGACCACCTGTGGTCTGGAGAAAGTAAGACTCTCTCCTCATCCTGAAGTTTCACCTTTGATTTCCAGATGTCGGTCATCGCAGGAAATGTTACCTCTGTGGCCTGATGACATTGATTGGGGAAAAGCAGCATCTATTCCAGAGTAGAAAATAGAAGCACCCAAGGAAGTGGGAACTTCAGGTTTTCCTTCCAGGGAAAGGGACCCACTGCTGCCAGAGAAGAGAACACAACGCACACCACGCTGGTCTGTGAAGGGCTGGACGTCCAGGCTCCGCGGGGACTCACGGAGGGGCAGGTGAGCGGATGCAGCCTCCCAGGCATGGACAGCAGAAGATCATCAAGAGAGAAACCCTCCCTCCAGCCACCAACCTCCAGCCCCTGCGGGTCTCCTGTGGAGGAGAAGACGGACGGGGGTGGTGCGGGTGGGACCCACATCTCCACGTCTGGCACAGCCTCTGCACCTGTGGGGAATGCAGATTCCAAACAGTAAATGGTACTAAGTGATTAGCGTAAATGCTTGTGAGCTGAACAGGAAAGCCGTTCATCATTTCAAATACTTCCCTTGAGGTCCATATGCATTCGACAGCATTCATCTTTATCCTTCTGCACTGTAGCGGCCAATCAAAGAGTCAGCTAATCTTCCTGACTACGAAACCATCGACTAAAACATTTTCATACCATGCAAATTTTCAAGATTTATCATCTCCGGTACCCACATCTTAGAGTGCATTAGGTTGGTGCTATCAATTTTCATAATAGGCTTCCTAGCTAAAATCTGGATCAACGTCACTGGGTTTTTAAAATTTTCATTACTAGACTCCCTGAAAACACAATATCCCATGAAGAAAGCATACTTCTCTCATTGAAAGAGGGAATGACGGTGCCGGCGGCTGGCTGGGATTTTTATTCTCCCTCTTAGAGTTTTCACGTCCTCTCTCTCCTGGTGACTTGGCTGACCTGAATTTCCCACACCTGCATCTATGGGATTCAACGTCTTTTCTGTGCTTTGAGACGTTAAATGAATCTACTGATACCTTAGAGTTGTTTTCTTATAATTCCCAGGAAAACAAGTGTTCGTTTTCAAGAGACTTGCAGGTCTGCCTTCACCGGGGGGATTGGTGGAGGCCTGCACGTCAGACTGTCTGTAAGGACCTTGACCGAGGGATGCATCGCTGCCTCTTCCTGGGGACGGTGTGGCTCTGCATGGCTCCCACTTTCTGGGCATCCATGATGGGGTCCGGGCGTGGAATGCCCCCATCCTTGAGAGGAGATCAAGCAGAATTTGACGGAGGTGCATCCTTGGACAGGGGCCCAGCAGGAGAGGCGGGTCCCCACCCGTGGAAGCCTAGGACTTTCCTGATGAGGTCAGACAACAAATTTTCCCGGATGGACGCAACACAAATTGTTAGGGATACGACAAAAACAAGAAGACAAAACCAAAACCAAAACCACACTGGTCTCCAGCAAGAGGGTTTCCCACCCAAAGGCCTTCTTTGGACAAGATGTGAGCAGCCAGGTGACGACCTACCTCACCGCCCACCCCTCACAGCGGTCCCACCCTGCAGGACTGGCATTTCTGGAATCTGGATCTGCGTGCCCAGGTATCTGGAGATGTGTAGACAGGCACTCAGAGGAGTGTGTGTGGCGGAGAGCTGTCCTTCGTACGTCCAGTACTCACGGCACTAGAACAGGAAAGCATTAACCCCGCTCACCAGAAGGGTGTGGCACAGTTAGATGCCTCATGTACGTCCCCCAGTCTTGGTTCCCAGGGAGGTCTGTCACCCTTACATCTTGTATCCAGGGCTCATAGTTACAGGGAGGCGAGAGGGAGGCCCAGGATGCAGGACCGCTCGGGGTCAAGAAGGAGGCCACTCAGGGGGGCCTCCCGGGCAGGTGAGGGCACCGCGTGATTGAAGTCACACAGACGCCCTTACGGGGTCGGCAGGTAGACCAGAAGCCTCATCTGTGGGTTTCCTTCTGCCATGTCCACGAGTGGCTCAGTGTCTCTGCAGTGTCACCCAGGGTGAGAAGTTCCCCAGCAACATGACCACGGACCGGCCAGCACTTCCTTCCGTGTGTCTACTGCTGATGTCCCCAAACGTCCTGCCAGCGGGCGCTGTCACGTGTCACAGATGGGCAGACCGTCATGGCGGCTTTGCCCTCCCCATTGGGCTGGCGATGGAGCCCCTGCCTGGAGACTTCCACCCTGACGTTCGCATGTGCCACCCACACATGCTAATGGTGCTTCCCCAGCCAAGGACAGAGGGGAAGTCTGCCTGGCTCGGTTCATTTTTATTAATGTTAGCATCACATGTGCGACATACTTTGTTCAAAACTTCAGCGGCCAAGCAGAAGAAACTCCTGGAAACGCGCGGCATCTTTCACAGACGCGTGAGCGATCATTTCCCTCCTACAGAGGCCGCGCGTCTTTATGAGCAGCGTGTATAGGGTTTCTCCATACTTAATCCTTTTAAATGGCCCCAGGGGACCAACCTAGTGCCTGGGGCCCTCCCAATGCTGCCAGATTAATTGGGAATATCACTCACACTTCATCCCCAAGCCTGGCGACGATCAGAAAACTTGACCCAAGAAAATAAAAGGACAAACACCGGGCAGTAGAGGCAGTGATGAAGTACTGAGTTTTGCGGGTTGTGACTTAAGAAATGCCACCTCCTACCTGGCCAGCCTGGAGTCAGCCAAGAGGAGGACGCCGGGGAGCTCACACTCATTTATCGCAGGCAGACCCCAGTCGGCTCTCAAGGTCATTGAGATCACTGAGGAAACAGGAAGCCTCTGCCTCCCAGGGGCACACTGTTAGATTCTCATACAGATCTTGTGTTCTCATTTTTCCAAAAAGCAAAGAACAGACCTTGTGAATCAAAATATTCCCTTTCTCCCCGAAGCCAGGGCCAGGGCCTAGCCTGGGGAGGTGAGGGCGGGACCTCAGCACAAAGTCCAGGGACAGATCTGACCAGGCCGGTGTGGGAAGGCAGAGTCAGTTTGGGGAGGGGGTTGGGAGGCTGAGCCTTGCAGGGTTTGACGGAGGGAAGGACACTCCTGCCGCATGTCCTGGGGTCAAGTCTCCAAGCCATGTCTGCCTAGACGGAAAGAGACCTGCCTCACGTGGCCCCCAAACTGGCTCCTGGTTAATATGTCAGCTCTGCACAGCTCCAGAATGTGCTAGAAATTACCCCGTTTTTGGAAGCTACAGTCCTACCGAAGTCCCCTTAGGGAACGAGGTGGCAGAGAGAGGGTTGGAACCGTGTTTCCTTAAAATGCAGCCCGTGCTCTGTGCTCTGGCCAGCTGCTATCTACTTTTAATTGATTACAAAGGTAAAGCCGAGCCTCCCTGGAGGTGCCCTGGGCATCGGGGCCATCCCTTTGCTTAGATAATCACTTAGATGCAAACATGGGAGAAGGTGTCTGTCAGTAACCGGAAACTCTGGGCCTTGCTCCGAACAGGGCACCCTTTGACGAAGATGGGTTCACCCCGCACCCCAGGAAAGCCTGGCTTCTCCTCACACTGGGGACCCTCAAGTTCCTGGTGAGCCCCTTCCTTCTTCAAGGGGACACCTTGTAGTTGCAGAGGTTCGGGCCCCATCGGAAATGTCTAATGCGATCTGAGCTTCCCAGCTGCCGAAACGATCTCAGGTCATAGTCAGCCAAAGGCACTTCTCCGCAGCCCACAAGCTTCGGGAAACTCATGGAGGCTGGGGGATGTTGCAGAGAAGACAAGTAAAGCAGTCGAAGGCTTCGGACCCCGGTCAGCTCCCAACGCCCACCCGCCACCTGCGCCTCCTGGGAGGGGTTTCCTTGTTCAGGTTTGGTGTCAAGCTGCTTCACCCGCCCCCCCCCCCCCAGAGGAGTTGACTTAACTCCCTGGACCTCAGTTTCCTCATCTTTAAAACAGAGAATCATACGCTTTCCTTCTGGGGTTCTGGTGTCGATTACACGAGACTGAATACGGACGTGTCTGACTTCACGTGAGCTCGGTCAGTGCTGTGTCCTCACGTGCTTGGCCCCCGTTAGGTTCTTATGGACTGGAAATGCTGCTCTGTGGGATGGGCCAGGCTGGGGAGGGAGAAAGGAGGAGGCTGGGCCAATCTTTGTCCACAAGTCAAGAGCTTACAAAGTCCCCTGTGCTTCCCCCAAACACATTGATACTGTGGGGGGGGGGGAACCGAACGCCTGTGTCCCCCCAGAATCCATATGTGGAAACTCTACTGCCCAGTGTGACGGCCTTAGGAGGCGGGGCCTTTGGGGGGTGCTGTGTCATGCAGGTGGGGCCCCCATGAAGGGGATCAGTGTCCTTATAAAGGAGCCTCCAAGGAGCTCAGCTTGTTCTCCTGCCACTCGAAGATACAGGAAGTCAAGTCTGCACCTGGAAGAGGGTCCTCACCAGAACCAGCCATGCTGGACCCTCATCTTGGACTTCCAGCCTTCAGAACTCTTTAAGGCCCCCTCCCCTGTCAGCGCTATTTTCTTCCAGCGCCCAGACTAAGATGGCTTGGGGTGAATGCACCATTAACAGTTACAACCAGTTCACAGGTGAACACGTCCATCCGGGGTTGGGGGGGCAGAGACAAAGAGTCAGTGCACGTCCTTCGCTGCCCGGGTTGTTGAGTGTCCTGCCACGTGGGCACTGAACCCCTTCCCCACACTGAGCAGCCCGGCTCCACGCCCTGCACTCCAGAGGGCTCCGAGGCTCCCCAGAGGTCAGGGGCAGGACGGCCATGGGGTCAGAGCTCTGGCAGGAGGGACGGGCAGGCCACAGACTCTGTCCTTGAGGCTGGCTCTGCAGCCACCCAGGGGTGCAGGGAGCAGCTGTTGGCCAGGAACATCACATTGCCGTCCACGAGGGGACCAGGGCTGGGAAAGCTCCTCGGCACCTGTGCCACTTGGTGCTTTGCTATTCTGGCTCTTGTAGGCTTGGTTGAAACCCAGCAGTTTCTTTTTGGATGTGGTGGCTGATATATTATCCAACTGGCGGCTTGAGGTTTTCCTTTCGGGGTCCCCAGTTCTGTCTGCATCACTGCAAATGCTCTGACCCACACTAGGAGGAGGTGGGGTCACGGTGGGAGGCGCTGTTAGTAGAAGTTGTTACTATCACACACCTGTTTGTCATCAGCTGATCAGAGAGGTTCTTGTCTCCCAGGGAGGATCCTTCGTGCCTCTTCCTGCTTCTGGGGGCTCCAGGGTCCCTTGGCTTGTGGCCATATCCCCCCAGTCTCTGCCTCCATCCTCACACGGCTGCCTCCCCTGCCTGTCTTCTCTTCTGTCTCTAATCAGGATGCTTGTTGAATTTACAGCTCACCTGGATCCCCCAGGATGGTCTCACCTCAAGATCCACAACCAGTTTCATCTGCAAAGACCCCCCTTCCAGACTCTATCACATCACAGCTTCCAGTGGACGTACATTTTGGGGGGAACATTGCTGTGTCCACCGTAGCATGTAATTCTATTTTCCAGCAAGTATCCAGGTGACAGGTGCTGACGTGGGAGGCTGGCACGGAGCACTGCCACTGGAGTTAGCAATGTCACCGGGAGGACGAGCTCCAGAGACTTCACGGGAAGCCAAGCTACAGGACGCACCTGTGAACCGCGTTGCAGGGAAAGGTCAGACTTTACACACGAATGCCCAGAATTTGTGTTTCAAATTCATGCGCTGTATTCCCTGCAGCAAAACTCTCAGCTGAGCAGAAAATGTATTTCCCAATGAGCCATTTCCTAAAACAATCCCATCGTGCAGGTCTAATGCCTTGGCAACAACCGCTGTGACAACTGGCGGTGATTTAACTTTCAGATTTGAAATCGCTGGCCG
Source organism: Phocoena sinus (assembly GCF_008692025.1). Lineage (NCBI taxonomy): Eukaryota > Metazoa > Chordata > Mammalia > Artiodactyla > Phocoenidae > Phocoena > Phocoena sinus. The sequence goes on from NC_045772.1 coordinate 1,481,653, forward strand.
ATGGCCACCATGACAAATGGACAGGGAGGTTCTCTTTATGGAGAACAAACCTCTCCGTGATTGTTTGACCCTCTGGGCGAGTGGATGCTACTTTCAGGCGCAAAGATGGGCTCAAGCCCCTCCCCACTGTTCCCTGCTGCATCCTCAGGGGCTTGGGAGAGGGGCCTGAGCTAGCAGCGGCCCCTACTCGGCAAAGATCTGTAGCCCTGGAATTTGTCTGTGGTCCTGGTTGAGACTCCTTCACAGGCCACTCTTGTCCCCTGACCCTCAATCACTGCTCTCGCAGTGCTGGCGCTGCGGCATCTCCCAGGGACACCCCAAACTCCTGCAAAGCTTCGCCTCGGGAGGGGTCTCAATCGGGAGTCTGTCTAGGGACTGTGCTCCCCAAGCTCCACACGCGGCGGGAGCCCCCTGAGGACTGGGAGAAAGGCAAGCACAGATTCCAAGAAGCAGCCAAGGCTTTAGCTAGAGAGACTGGAGCACCAGGGCGCCTGTGTCTTCTGGTAACAGAGGGAGTCGAGGTCCCAGGAGCCGAGTACCCGGAAGTTCACGAGACCCCAGGAGGGACTTATGTCAGCGGCAGGTGCACGCACAGGTCCTGGGCCAGGTGATGGAAATAAGAACTCAGACTTGCACCATCCTGCATGTCCTGTGGGCGGTCCCTCTGAAGCCCTGTCCACGTTTTACTAGTTAGTTAGAGTTGGATCTGGGTCCCCTACCTTTCCCTATTTGCACTCTGTAAGATGCCTCTACTTTGCATGTTGGTGCCATCTGCAATTTGCAGATGCTGGATGTTGGGAATAAAACATACAAAGTTAGGGCATCGAAATCTGGAGGCTTCCTTTCAGGGCTGGGAAAAGCTTTCGCATGCAAGAAGCCAAAAGCCCACAAGAGGAAGACCCCCAAAGACGCACAGGTGTCCTCTGCTATAGTTTAATTGTGTGGCTCTCCCCACCCCCAGAGATGCTGCTGTCCTCACCTTGAACGTGACTCATTTGGAAGGAAGGTCTTTGCATATGGTCAAGTTTAGATGAAGTCAGTGGGGTGGGTCCTAATCCAGTAAGACTAGTGTCTTGACGAAAAGGGAAAATTCAACCAAGAGACAGACGCCTACAGAAGGAAGACAGGCAAAGCCACAGGAAAGGGTGGCCATGGACCCACCAAGGACCCTCTGAGGCCCAGGGGCTAGAGAGAGGCTGGAGCAGACCCTCCCCTCGGAGCCTTGAGGTGAAGCCCTGCCCACACCGGGATGTCCGATTCCAGCCTCCACGTTGCTGTTCAGGGCCTGTGTGTGCTCTGTGCCAGCAGCCCCAGGACCCTGGCATGGCCTGGGCGGTTCCCATAGCCTTCCCTACCCATGAGGAGATGGGGCGATCGTGCTGAGTGGGGGCGGCGGCACTCGCGTGAGGCCAGCGGGGCTCAGTGGACAGGGGCCCCTGGCTGTGTTCCCGTTGCTCCGCACTCCATCCCATGCTGCATGAATCCCACAGGTTTCCCTGGATTTTCTCTTTTCCTCGAGATGCTGGAGGCCCCAGGGAAGCCCCTGTGCTGGTAACAAGTGCTTTGTTCGTGAAAAAGTTAGCTGGAAACAGACTAGTGAGCATGGCCGGGGTCACAGGGCGAGGTGGCCTCAGACCCGGGAACTCCCCCCAGCACCCTGACCTGTGTTCTCCTGTTTCCCGTGAGGTTAGCGACGGGAACGAGCCCTCCTTGCTGCTCTAACTTCCTTCATCCCAATCCCTCCCTCCCTCCCTCCTTCACTCACACACACCAGGACTCACGCTCTGCTGGGGGAGAAATCATGGACACACCTGCCCCAAGGAAGCAAGCGCACAGCCCAGCTGGTGGCTCAGGACCCGGGGCAGGTGAGGCTGGAGGAGGGACAGCCGGCGAGCCGGGACGTGGAGTGTCGGGCAGAAGTGCATCCCCTTCACTGAGGTCCAAGACCCCCTGCGGGGCCCACGTTGTGGTGTCCTGGAGGCTCAGGGTCCTGGGGTCCAGCACGCCAGTTCCGGGGCCCCTCCTTGGTCTCCATTCTGAGGCTCCAGGCATCGTTTTGAGCTCTGGGGGTGCCGAACGTATGGCTCTTCTCTGCTGAGCACCTCCTGTGCCAGTTAAGAGGATGCAATGATGAACCGTCCTACAGTTGCACCCACTGAAGTCATAAAAGGTGAAACAGTTGAGTGTTCGCTCTGTGTCCCTATCAAAGTTGTCTTAATTTCATCAAGACATGTAAGTTTCTCTTGAGGGAAACATCCTCCCGGGATTTGAGAGTGATTCCTCCTTAACAAAACAGCGAGCGCAGAGTTCTGTCAGAACCTGACTGATGGGTTCCAAATCAGCTCTGTTCTTTCACTCCAGTTGGAGACTTTAGATTCCTGCCTTCGGAAGGTGGGCCCCCTCCAAGGCGATGAGCCCGGCGGCTGTCACTCCGCGTTATTTAATTTGCCAGTGAGGGGGCATCCACACACCAAAGTGCCTGCCGGGGACGGCCGACAATGTGCCTCCTCTCTGCCCGTTAGCCTGTCTATGGTTTGAGAAGCAGGCTCAGCATTGCTGGGATATTGGTACCCTTCTGCTTTCTGTGCTGCTGGAGACCTTGCACTTCTCTCCCTTTTCACACAACAAGAAACGCAAAGTCTTTAGCAATAAAGTGTACACACAGCTTAGTGACCTCTCTCCGGAGACAGGGGAGTTAGGGACAGTTTCCAACAGTCACCCGGAGCAGCCCTTGCACGAGCTCATCTCCATCCTGAGGACCACAGCCCTTGTCTGGAGCCTCCAGCTATACCCGGGACAGTTCCCCCAGCTGTCCAACTGGTCTACCTGCTTCCATCCTTGCCCCCTTGGTGGCGAGCCCCACGATGGAATCACAAGGAGCAAGATGCCTGGCCCAGACCCTTTCCTTAGGACAGGAGGGTCTGGAGGAGTAAGAACCCTCCGCACTCGCCACCCAGCTCATACCCTTCCCGAGACACGTTCCCCTCTTGCCTCTTCCTCTTCACCGGCTAAAATGCCATCTGAAAGGTTTTGCTGTAGGTTGCCTCCCATACACTAAGTAGTTCACCCCATCCTCACCTCAGCCCCAAGCCGCTCCCCAGGGATGGAAAGCATGGCTGTGGCGTAACGTAGCAAGGGTGCCTGTGCCCGCCGTGCAGAAAGCCAAACTCTGACAGCAGGGGTTTGCAGCAAAGTAAGGGTGTATTTGCAGGTGCCAAGCAAGAAGAATGGGCGGCTCCATGCCTAAAGGGCCTGGATGCTTTCCAGGCGAGGGTTGTTAAATACGCTCTTAGGGGAGAGGGTCATAGGATGCTTGTGGACCTTCTTCTGATGGGCCAGGTGACGGGGTGATGTTTCGGGAATCTCAATCACCAACCTTCTGGTTCCAACCAGTCTGGGGTCTACGTGCTTGTGGTCGGCATGTAGCCACCATCCTCCACCGGGTGGGGGTCTCAGTTTCTATAGAACAACTCAAAGATACGCCTCAGACTGTTATCTACATCCCTTCAGGAAGAACTAGGGGGACTTGGCTCTAGTTCTAATTATGAACTGCTGGAGCCTGTTCTCTGGAACTCAGGAATGGCCCAGGAGACTAAAGCCTTTTTTTCTACACACGAGAAAGAGGGGGGGCTTCCCTGGTGGTGCGGTGGTTGAGAGTCCGCCTGCCGATGCAGGGGACACGGGTTCGAGCCCTGGTCTGGGAAGATCCCACATGCCGCGGAGCAACTGGACCCGTGAGCCACAACTACCGAGCCTGCGCCTCTGGAGCCTGTGCTCCACAACAAGAGAGGCCGCGATAGTGAGAGGCCCGCGCACTGCGATGAAGAGTGGCCCCCGCTTGCCGCAACTAGAGAAAGCCCTCGCACAGAAACGAAGATGCAACACAGCCCTACATAAATAAATAAATTAATTAATTAAACAAAAAAAGAAAGAGGGGACACGGAGGGACTTTTGCACCCAGGAAAGCCCTGCAGGGTCTTGCTTCGTTTCAACCCCCACTTTCCTCTGATACTCTTCCATCCTGAGGGTAACAGGAGCAGAACAAGAAAGGGGATAAAGTTTTGGAAAGAGAGATTAATCATAAACTCAGCAGGGGAACTCAGTCTAGGGGGGCTCCGTTTCAATGGGAGCGGAAATTTGCAGGGCCCCGTGCGAGGTGAGAACACAGGAATCTTGTTCAAAAGCACAAAGGAAGTCCCTTTAAAGATATCAACATATAAAGCTTTTCCTTTCTTTTATGGCCTCTCTCCCCACTCGCATGCTTTTCTACTTGCTATTTAATGGCATTCTAGGTAAAGAAGGGCTAAAACCTTAATGTTGCTATCATGAGTTTCACTGTTCATCTATACCTTGTGCAGGCAAAATCACTGCGGTAGCACATTTTGGATTTCACTGCTCACATACGCACGGGGCCCTTGTTCCATCAGACAGGGGAAACGAGGCACAAAGCACACTCAACCATCTTCACTTCGCGATCTGTGCACAATACAAGGAGAAAAAAAGGATGTGACAGGGGCCCGTGGCCGTCGATAGGGGCCCTCGGCCTCCTTTCTGTGTCTGAAGCGAGTTCTGCTTTGAGTGGAAAGCATAGCCTTTTGGGTCCTGTAGTTCCCTCCCCCTCCCGCTCACCAGGTGCAGCCCTAACTCACCCGAGAAGCGCACACGCTTAGTCCCACTGAGATCCAGCACGTGGGTCCTGGGAAGCCTGAGCTCACGGCACCACAAACGCTCTCCAGGAACAAAGCATCACTGGGCAGTGAGCATGTACCCTGCTCGGGTCTCCACATCTCCCACGCAGGCCCCGATGTCCCACTGGGTCTCACTTACAAAACACAAGTTCAAAGATAAAATTATTAGGAATTTCAGGATGATAGCACAGCCTTGAACCGAATGGGGGGCCCTCCTGAGCACAGCACAAGCCCCGCTTACGAAGCCAGGCTGCGTGTCCAAGGGGCAGGTTTGCAGCGCGGGAGGACATTCCACTGTGGCCCCGCTTCCGCAGCCAGCTGAATGCCTGCAATGTGGGGAGGGGGCAGGAGCCCTGTTTCCCACTGTCATCTCTGATCCTGTCTGTTCCAAGTCTCCATCCCTCTCTCCCCCCAGGGCGGCAGGTCTGGTCTGGGGCAGCACTCTGGCTGCACAGAGAAGGGGCTGAGGATTCCATCCTGAGACAACCCAGGGACGCAGAGCTGCGACACCGAATCTCATCCAGGCCCGGCCGGCAGGGGCAGCTGGCGCGGCCCAGAACTTAGAGCCAAGCACAGCTCTGGTTGGAGGAGGAGGTCAGGGGTGGGGGGTCCTGGGTGTGGGGCAAGGTGCCGAGGGCAGAAACGCTCAGCGTTAGGCCATGTGGGCTTAGGGGTGGAGACCCTGCTCCAGCCCCCTCTGGTTGGGACGTGCTGGATACCCGCCTCCGTGTTCCCATCTGTACCTGCCTCATGAGTGGGAGGTGCTCAGGACAACACCAGGCACACAGAGCAGGTGCCTGTCACGTGTGCAGCCACAGAGATCCAGGCGAGACCATCCCGCTTAAAGGGCAGGCTGACCTGCCAGACACAGGCTTGGAGCCTCTGGCCAGAAAGCTGGTTATCAGTTAAAAGGATGTGATCTCCAGGCTTGCCTGTCCAGACTCACAGAAGAAGCAGAATCAGAGGAAAGCCACCCACCCATGAGCCAGGGATTCTGAAGCAGCGCTCAGCCCTCCTGTCCCACCCCTCCTGCCCAGTCTGGAGGACCAGGCTCCTGGGTGGGCAGTTGGCCAGCTGGATCCCCCTTTTTCCCAGACCTGTGCCGGCTGGAGACGCAACCGCCCTCCGAGGTGCTGGCAGGCATCGCCCTGGCCCCGCGATGGAGCTGATGGAGAAGCAGAAACGGGTTCTGTTCCCTCGGAGCCCAGGCAGCTCATCTTCCAGCTACATGGCACTTCCTTGGCCCAGTTTCTCAGCTCTGGGGACACCAGTGCCCATTAAGAAGGGGATGGGGCGGGAAGTAGAGCTGCTGGGCAGCCGGGCGGCCACTCTCTGTTGGGAGACAGCCTCCATCCGCATCCCACCCCCTCCGCAGAGCTTTGCTTCCAAGTTGGGCTGACGGCCTCACGCTCTGATGGTTTGGGATTCTATTTAAAATGGGGCCGGAGGAGGGAGGTGGGAAACGGAGGAGGCCGCCCACAAGGGAGCCATGTCTGAAAGTGAGAAGGAAGTTTCCATCAGCACCGAGCCCCTCGCTGCCCTCTGGCGAGGGTGCCGGCAAAGTTCCCAAAACGCTGGCACAGCGGAGGCCCTCTGAGCAGCCTGGGGGGTGGGAGCGGGGTCGGCGGGGTGGGGGTGGGGTGTCGGGGGCGGGAAGCTGGGCCCTGCGGGGGGTGAAATAGGACAATTCCGGGAGAACTGTGAGATGCAGCGAGAGGGAACGGCCTGGGGTGGGCTGCCCACGGCTACCCTCAAACGTTCCAACAAATGTAATGGCTACGTTACAGACATCCATTCTTTCCCAGTCTGGAGGCCAGAGGTCCAAGACGGAGGCTGCCGTCAGGGCTGGTCCCTTTAGGCTCTGAGGGGACTCTGCTCCAGGCCAAACTCCCTGTTTGCTGGCCATCCTCGGAGCTCCCGGCTGGTGGAGGGCGTCCCTCCAATCCCTCCCTGCGTTGTCACAAGGTCTTCCTTCCTTGTGGGTCTGTGTCCCGTCCCCTTTCTTGTAAGGACCCCAGTCATGTTGGATTAAGGTCCACCCTGCCCCAGTGGAAATTGTCTTAACTGTTACATCTGCAAAGATCCTGTTTCCAAATAAGGTCACAGTCTGATCTGGGAGTTAGGACCTCAGCATATACTTTGGAGGCACAATTCCACCCACGCAGGCTCCTCTCCTGGCTGCAAGGGAGGGGTTGGTGGGAGTCGGGGTCTGGCGAGCTGGAGCTCTGGAGCCAGCAGGAACCACCTTCATGGTGCAGTGTCCATCTCTGGGGGCCCCCAGGTCTGCCCTGGGATGAGACCCACCTCCTTCAAAGGCCCAGGCCACGACGGGTGTCTTCTTGGCCAGAGCCCAGTGCCCTGGGACCAGCAAGGCCACTTCCATGCTGCCATCTCCTCCCGGATCCCTGGACACGTGGGGCTGGAGGGGGTGTGTACTGGGTTTTTCTCTTCAGGTCACCCTCTCTGCTTCTCAGCACTCATCAACAAGCACTTGGAGGGTCCTAAGAAGTAGAAGAAAAGCAATTAATTAATTAACCGGAGAGAGCAGAAGAGACAAGAGAGGGAATCGTAAGGGCTGAGGACGCGCCCCTGGGATGGGGGCGCCGGGAGCGGAGGGCTCAGAGCTCCGCGGGCGGCCCCCACGCGGCAGGACTGAACCCCGCTCAAGGCCTGCACAGCTAGCTCCTTCTTCCCAAACCTGGGCCACGATCCCGCCCACACAGGCTGCAGGGAGGCTGAGGTGGGCCCTGCGCGCAGCCCGCACGGTCAGGCTGCGGGGTAAGCCCCGGAGTGGGAGCCCCAGCGGGAGAAGACGGAGGCGCGCTCACAGCCGCGGGGTGGGCCGTGGCGACCATGACTGATTCTGCGCTTCCAGAATTTCTGGCGTCCCGAGCCTCCTGTCTGCGGCCACTTCTGGCTTGGCTGGTGAACTCAGGGAGGAAGGGGAGCTGAGCAGGGGGCAGACCCGCAACTCACCTGGGATCCCCTGGGGGAAGGGGCGCGGGGGGGGGGGGCGCTGGGGGCGGGGCCTGGGGAGCCCGCTGAGAGACAGCCTTGCGCGGCAGCGTCCGGGGTGGTGGGGCTCTGAGTCCCCGAGCCCCGACAGGCCCGGCTGGGTCTCCGTAAGGCTGGCGGGGGTCAGCCCCTCCAGCTGCGTTCCGGCTGCCAGCCCCGCGCCCACCACCGGCGGCCCGACTGTCCCCCCGCCAGGCCCTCCCCACCTCCTCCTCCAGGGGCCTCATTTCTGTCTCTGTGACCCCTCACCCTGCCGCCCCCAAGGTTTGGCGTCCTGTCCCACCTGGACTCCAGCACAGAGCCTCTCCTTCTCAGGTAGCCGTGGGAACGGGCGTCTCTCTCCTCCTGGACTCCAGCCCGGAGGCCTCGCCCGGTGCCAGCCCTGGGGGTCTCAGCCACATGCCCCGAGGTGGGTGAACTCTCCCCGGGTCCCCGAGGCCCAGCCTGGCCTGGACGGCAAAGGGAGGGGGAGGGGTCCCAGGGAGAGGGGGCTCCATCAGGGGGAATTCAACCCAGTCTAAAAAGGCCTCACTTGAGCTTCTGTCCCCTTTCCTTCCAAAGTGGAACACGAGACAGATCAGCCATCAGGCTGAAGTCTGGCTAAACGACTCATCCTCCGGGGAGAGTTCAGAGAAAAGGTGGGATCCAGGGCCGAGAGGCGAGAGGCCTGTCGAAGCGACGGCTCCAGGGCCGCAGCCCTGTGTGAGCCGCTCACCACCAGGACTCAGGACGGCAGGCTTGCCTCCCGGCAGGCTTGCCTCCCAGCCGCCTTGAGCTCGCAGGCCTTTCCCGCCTCCCGGCCCAGTGCCCACCCAGAAATCTGAACTGTTCCGGCTGTCCCCACTCGGGGCAGAGCGGCAGAGCAGAGACGGCCCTGGGGCTGTTTCTCTTAGAGGAGCGGAGAGACCCCGGTCGGGTGAGGCAGACCGCATCTCAGGCCATGCGGGGTTAGGACCCTCACGCCTGGACCACCCCCTGGGCTGTGAGTCGGGCCTGGGCGGGTCTGGTGTCTGCCCCCGACAGCAGGGCCCCCAGAGCATCCCGTGGCGTGGAGCCGGCCTCCCTGTGACCAAGGCAGGCGTTGGGCCCCGGTGCTGGCACGGGTCCCTCTGTGACTGCTGCCACGCACCTCTTGATTCCAGACGCTCCTTGTGAGGAAAGGGGAAAAAATAAAACCTTTGGGATGAAACCCTCACACCTCACTCTACAGAGGGTGACTCTGACCTCCGATGTGGTGCTCAGAGGGTTGGATGTGGCTCTGAGGACAGCTGGCGTGGGTGGGGTTGGGGGGGGGGGGGCCCGGCAGGCCACGTCCTGCTGTGAGCACATCCTTCCCTCCTCCCGGCAGAGTGGGTAGGGCCGGGGTAGCACAGACTGGCAGGTACCCTGCAAACCAGAGCGCCCGGGCAGAGTTAGCTGACACGGGGCTCTCGGTCCCTGGCTTCCCTGGAAAGCTGCAGCGAGGTCTCTCTGACTCCGAGTCTAATGTCAGTACCACTTAGGAGTAAACCAGAATCCCCTGCCGCGTGCAGGACCGCGGCAGTGCTGCTTCCCCCAGACTTGTGGCACCCTCGGGCTCTGAGTCCTTCTCTGCTCTGTGTGCTGCTGTGTGGCCTTGGGCAAGCTCCTTAGCCTCTCTGAGCCTCGGTTTCCCCATGAGTAAAGCAAGAATAGCAATCCTGCCAGGCTCTGCCCAGGGGTCACAGTGCCAGCACGTGAAGGTGAGCTGTGACTGGGAAACCCCAGGGCCATGGTGAGCATCCTTTCCTGGTCCTCGTTCTTAGGTGTGGACCCTGTTTCAGGGCATGCAGGCCGGGGCCAGGGGGCCCAGGAGCATGGCTTTTGGAAGAGGGCGGACTGGTCCCCACCTGGGACGCCTGGTGTGTGCGTGTGTGCGTGTGTGTGTGCGCGCACGCGTGTGCGATTGTGGCTGGCCAGCTAGGAACCTACCCTGCCCCGCCCAGGACTCTCTGGATGGTGGGGAGACAGAGGAGGAGCTGGTCCCTCTCTCCCAGGCAGGTGTGGGATGCAGACCCGCAGAACACACCCCTACCTCAGGGCAGCAGATGGCACCACTCACCGCTCCAGGCTGGGAGCCCAGCAGGAGGGCCCTGCAGGGGGCACCAAGACTCCCCTCTCAGGGAATCCTGTGTTCCGGGACCCCAGGGTGCCAGAGGCCCAGGCAGGGAAGGTGGCCTCACCCCAGCATCTCCTGCCTGTTCAGTTTTGTGTGCTGGCTTCCTGGGAGGATTGATTCGACTAAAAGGTCCTGCTGCTTGAAGGAAGCATTGGAAACTCACCAGTCCAGTGGCCTCCTCCAATCGATGCCCAGGCCGTGGCCAGTGCAGGCCCTGCTCTGGTCTCTGCTGGCCTGGCTGCTGCCTCCATGCTTTCCCTGGAGGGACTCTTCTCCAGCTAAGCTGCCACCTCCTCCAGGCAGGCTTCCCTGACCTGCCTCCCATGGGCTGTGCTTCTTTCGCTGAGTCAATGCCCCACCGACCAGGTTTGCCTGATCAGTGTGTGCCCAGCAGTGAGCAGGGCATCTGATATGTAGGAGGCACTGGAGAATCTGGGGGGAATGAGTAAGTGAGAGAGTGAGTGAGTGAGTGAGAGAGTGAATGAACGGTTACGAGGAGAGTAGCACAGGGGCTAGCGGGGAGATGCTGGAATCAGGTGGCGACCAGGAGGGCCGTCTGGGCTCTAGGGATGGGGGCTAGTCCCCTTTCCTATGGACGGGGGCTCTGCCTGGGCCCAGGGCCGGGAGATGGGGTGGGGCCGGCCCTCCCCAAACTGGGCGCTTCCTTCCTCTCTCTGCCCAACAAATAAGGCACTTGTTCTCCACCTGGAATGCTGCATCCTGGCGTGATATATGGCCTTATTACAGAGCCCTCCCAGAGGTATGGATTTTTTTTAATGCAATTTGCATTTTAGGGACAGTTGATCACCATCTCCCCTGAATCTGAATCAGAGCTGCCTGCTGGTTGCTAGGGATCTACGGGTCGCTCAGCACTGGTCAGCTCCAGCTGGGCACCTGAGGCTCACGGGGTAGGTGGCCCTTTGGCTGGACACCTGGGGACCAGGGCCATGGGGGCTGCACCACTTCTGCCTCGTGGACAAAGCCAGCCCCTGCCTCCGCTGGGACCCTGGGCCCTGACCTGACCTGGGCTGGGACTTCCTTTCTCAGGTGGGGCAGGGCCCAAAGAGTGGGCTGGGTCCTAATCCCTTGCAGGTGTCTGGTGGGTCCTGGGCTGTGAACCTTGTCACCACCCTGGGAGAGGCCAGGCAGGTATTGATCCCAGTTGGCTAATAGAAAATGCCATTCAGAGATGCAGAGTGATTCACCAGGGTCCCCAAGTCTCCCAAGTGCTGCATTAACAAGGCCCAGTAAAGGAAGGCTTGAATGAGGTCCCAGGCAGAAATGGCCCCGTAAACTGGAAATCCCTCACTGGTATTTAATTTTTATTACTTGTATTAATATTTGAGTTCCTGAAATAAGACATTTGTAAATGAAGTGCTTAATTTCAGGGTTAGCTATAAAAATCCGTAATAATAACAAAAATAGGTGCTCCTGCAGGGGCGTGAGCACAGCGGCTCCACTGCAGGCTCTGGACACTCAGGGCCCAATCCCTCCAAGGCACCGGGTCCTCAGCCCCTCTCCCTCCCCTGGATCTGGCTGGGCTGCAAGTCCCAGCTCCCCTTCGGTTCTTAACCAGTGACTGTGGACGAAGAGTGGCTGCCGCCCCAGGCCTGGCCCTGAGTGGGCAGCTCTGCCTCTCTCCCTCCCTTGGCTGAGTGCAGGGAGCTCTCAAGCCCCCGGGAGGGTGGGCAGCATGGTGGACGGGGCCTGGCTCTCCGAATGGCCAGACGAACAGGGAGCAAGAAATACCTGCTTGGTGTGTTAAGCCCTGAAAACGTGGGGCTGTTTGGTGAATCTGTCACCTGCCCCGATGGTGCGAAACGCTCACCTGAGGTCTGGAGCTGTTGTTCAGAGATTCGAGGAAAAGAAACAACAGCAACCAGAAAACGAACACGGGACATTGACCTAGTGGCTGGGTAGGAAATGAAGCATAAACGAAGGGAAAAACAGGGAGGGAGGGAGGGAGGGAAGGGAGGGAAGTGAGGGAGGGAGGGAGGGAGGGAAGGGAGGGAGGGAGGGAGGGAGGGAACACAGGGCTGGGAGACCCCCGGGGGCCCTGATTAAGGCTTCTGATTGCATCAGTTTGTATTTGTTGCTCTAACAAATTACCCCATAAAACAATGGAAACTGATTACCCTGCAGCTCTGGAGGAGAAAATCCAAAATCAGTTTTATGGGGGTAAAGTCAAGGTGTCAGCCCTGCCGGTCCCTCTGGAAGCTCCCGGGAGGCCTGAGCATGTGACTGTGTCCCCCGGCTCTGCCTCTGTCCCCCCTGGTCTCGTCTTCTGAGGTCGCATTTCCCCCTGCCTCCCTCTCAGAAGGTCGCGTGTGGCTGCATTTAGGGCACACCGGGTGATCCAGGACCGTCGAGACCCTTCACTTGGTCACACCTGCAGGACCCTCTTACCACGTAAGGAAATACCCACAGGCTCCAGGACTTGAGTTCTGGGTGTTCAGGCTCAGTGCTCTGCTGTTGCCATCTTGAAATCCATAATCATTTATCTCAGAGTTTGTGCCTTCTAAGTGAAGCCCCATGAGATGCTGGAGGACACCCTGGGAGCTCAGAGCCTCCGTGCACCCAGGTCCCACCCCTGCCCCATGCCCACTGCCCCCTTAGCCTCCCACTAATGGGAGGTCCTGTTGGCGGGACAAGGCCCTCCCCCACTGATCTCGGGTCGCCTTGGCCTGCAGTGGCTTGAAGCAGGATCTTGTTTCCCCAGCCAGGGACTGAAGTCAGGCCACGGCAGTGAGGGCGCTGAATCCTAGCCACTAGACCACCAGGGACCAGTGGCCAGTGACAAGGCCCTGGCCCTTCAGCTTTGCAGAAACGAATTCCCACAAAGGCGGAAAGTAGTGAAACAAGTAAAGCATTTGTTAGGAGGGCAAAGAGCATGTGTGGAAAGACACGTGGGCGGGGCTCAGGGGAGAGTCACGCCCCCGTGGTGGTTTGAATCACGTACGTGGGGCATTTCTCCCAGGTTGCCTTTGGACAATCACCCTGCTTTGCCTGGTTCTGGGTCCATATTTGGTTTATCTCAGGATCCTCCCACGTATGTGCGCGCATCTCTTAGCCAAGATGGATTCTAGCGAAGAGGCCTATGGGTACGTTGACATCACTCCTGTTTTGACCTCCGAGGAGCCTTTCTGTGCATGTATAGTCGGGAAGGTTTCCCTGACTTTGAGAATGAAGACTGTGTGTTCTTTTATCTCTTATCTGGGCAGGGTTCAGCTTCTCCTCCCTCCTGCTGTTTTGGAGTATCCGTACACAGGGGAGAAACTCCAGCTGCTCGGCCTGGGGCCCATCTGTCTCCTGCCTCACCACCATCTCCCTCCCTTTTGGTGGGGTGCATGTAGCTGGGCAGATCCACCCTGGACACCTGAGGCCGTGCCAGGGCACATCCTGCAGGTGAGCTCATCTCAATTCCCTGGGGTCGCCCATCACCGTGGGTGGGGCAGCAGCCGGTGGGAAGGGTAGGGTGATGTCCCGAACCCTGGCTGGGCCGTGGCAGTTCGGTTCCATGGCTGCCCAGAGAGAGAACCCAGCCCAAAGGCACAGCTAGAACAGCAGAAGGGAACACGGCAGGAGGAAGGGCCACTTTTATGTGTCAGCATCTCTACCAGCACTTCTGTCCCAGTTTTGAATAAGGCCCACATTTCCTTTCTGTGCTGGGCCCGGCTGGGTAGGCGTCAGGCGAGGGGATTAGCAACCCGAAATGGGCCAGGGGGAAGCTGGAGCGGCTGCAGTGGGTCGTGGGCATTGTGGGTGCTGGTCGGTCTTGCAAGTCATACGATGTGAAGGATCGAAGGAAGGAAGGGCCAGTCGGCCCAGAAATGAAAGGGCACAGGGGACGCCAAAGGCTGGGGAAGCCGACTGGCTCTAGGCTCAGAGGAAGAAGAGAGGGAAAAGGATTGGATGGAAAAAATCCAGCAAATGTCCCCCATGATGGAATGACTCAGGCTGCAGCTAGGGGAGCTTCCTGGGGTTCCTACAACCTCGGGAGACAAGGATGAGGAAGGCCTGGGGCAAAGGCATAGCTCTGAGAGCAAGTCTGGGAAGGAACTGTGGTCGTCCTGGTCCCTGGGGCTGATGAGAAGCAGGTGCATGGATGCTACCATGCTTCTAAGGGGTGTCCAGGGCCAAAGCCTCCACAGTCCTGATCAAAACCTCTTGTTTAAATTGGAGATTGCAAACAGCCTGGGCTCCCAAACTTGCACAGAGGAGTGGGTGATGGCCACCCAGCCCATGGGTGTGCATGGTGGCAGGCAAGGAGGGACCCGCCGAGGGCGAGGTTGGACCTAGAGATTGTCCACCAAGAGGGTCCTTCCTGAGAGCTGGACAGACTGATCTCAGAATTGTCAACCCCAGGCCTTCATGATCCGTCCAGCAGGTTGTGGAGCTGATTCGGGCCACTGACCATTGTGTGCCCCCCTCCAATCAGCTGTGCCATTTCCTGTGTGCTTTGTTCTGTCACAATGTGTATGGGGCCTTACTACGCTTATTTATTGCTTCCAAAAGTAATGAGCATACTTTATCAAGGGACCCACATGCCAAGCGTGCTACCGGGGGCTCAATTTTGTTTTCTCATTTAAAATTGAAACTTTTTTATCCTTGCTTTCTCGGACTTGAAAGCCAAGTCCACGAGAGCTGGGGAGGCAGTGCCGGGCAGGAAGGCGGGGCCCAGCCTCCTGCCTCCAGACCCACGCCCTGCCCCTTCCTTGTCTCAAACCAGAACACTATTTCCTTGAAAAATTCCTCTTTATCTTTTTAAAAACTGATGAGAGTATACTTGTGCTGTAACACAATGGGACAGAGAATTTCTATTCAATTGCCAATGAAAGCCAGCTACAAAGAGCAAAAAGAATAAACATAAAGGAAAAGAACTATCTTTAGTGAACCAGAGAAAACCACAACCATCAACCTTGGGTTATGTGGGAAAGTGTCCAACGCTTGATATTTGGCAAAATGGGGGCAAACCCTGGAAACAGCTACAAAATGTTGCAGATCTCAGCAAACTATTGATTTCTCCAGAGCAGAGAGGGGAGCGCGGCTGGTCCTTGGAGGTAGATGTGCTGGGAAGGTGTTCTTGGACAGTGATGGAGGGTTGAAGTGGGCCAGATGTGCAGTCTATGGGGGAGGAGGTGGGCAGGAGGGGGCATAGGGGCTGCCCAGCTCCATCACAGTGGAGCCATGGAGAGACCTGTAGGAGCCAGACCTACAGCTGCGTCCCCTTCGAGTCCTGTACCACACTCCTTTCTGGGATGGTGGCACTGCCACCTGCATGCTCACCTGGCTGTGCCCCCTGGTGGCTGCATCTGAGGTGAGGCCCCTTCTCAGGCCACCTGCCCACCTGCACAGCAATCACTCTTCCCAGGAGGATGAATGTGCTGAGAAGCTTGATCCAATCAGGGCCTTGCTGAAGCTGGAGGTGGGGTCAGATTCTTGTCAAGAGCAAGGGAAATTGGGTGGGTAGATCCCCCCCAAAATCAATGCACTGGGGTGGGGCAACTGGAATGGCAGAGTAAAACCCCCCCAAATCTATTCCTCCATCAAGGTGATCAGAACACTGACAGCACTTGTCAAAATCAGCTTATTCAGAAATCTATATTGTAACGAAAGGCTTGCAATAACACAAGAAGTGTTCACTCAAGATAAAGGGATGAGTCCTGGGAAGAGCAGAAAGCCCTTTGGTGTGTCCCTATTTCCCTTCTCCCAGCCCCATGGTTGCCCTGAGCACCACTCAAGAGAGTGGGCCAGGCTGGTAGTTCCCCAGAAGCCCAGTCCAGTCCCTGGAGATGCGTCACAGTCTCATTTCCAGCTCCCCAGAACACCCCATCCACAGGGCTTTCATGATTTGACCTGACTCAGTGTTACTTGTTGAAGACAATCTGTGTAAATTGTTTAGCATCTGTTGGAGGACAGAGGGAACAAAAAGTGCACACCGACCTGAGAATCATCTTGAGACTGGAAAATGAAGCAGCAGCTCCATCTAATCAATGGATCAGTTTATTACCAGGGAACTTCCTCACTGGGTGGGATTGGGGTCAGGCAGAAAATGATCTGGGAGCATTCCCAGTTGCTCTCAGCACCCCCAAGGGGCCACTGGAACAAGTTTATAGTTAACCTAGGGTATGGGGGTGGGTGCTTGGAAACCGGACATGCATTTCTAAGTCAAGAGTTATGAATGGGTAACTAGTCTCACGGGTGCCGGGAATATGTCAGGGAAGGTTTTCGTCATTGTTTGGGGACTGGCTGAGCGTAGAAGCCACCTGGTCCTACTGATTATTCAGTGATATCTATTAACTGCCAATCTCTTGACGATAGAGACGTGATTCACTACACAGTACAGTCTTGGGCAGGGTCAGCAGCAGGGCAGGAGGAGCTGTACAGGCCCAGGATGGTGTCAGTTATGCCCACAACCTTACAGCATCACAGCTGCCTGAGGCCACAATGCCAGTTTGGGCAGGAAAAAGGCTGATGTCAAACTTAAAAATGTGATCTGGAGAAAGAGAGAAGCTCTGCCTTATTACTGTGGATCTGCAGAAACATGCACCAGTGCAAGATTATGAACCTGCCTGGGAAAAACATAAACAGGTCCTCACCTCCCACCTCTGGAATTTGAGGCTCGGCACAAAGAGGAGGAGAAGGCTAAGGTAGAGCTGAACTGGGCCGAGCATGAAAGGAAACCCCAACAACGAGTGGATCCCCTCAGCAAAGGCTGGGAGCCTGACTCATCCATTGTATTTAAAGGCAGCTCTGTCCAATCATCAGCTGACCAGCTGACCAGGACACTCGCTGGACAGAGACGTCAGTGACCACCCATCAAAGAGAACACAGACTTTAGAGAACTGGCCCAGATAATCAGTAAGCAAAGAACACCAACAAAAATAGCAGGTAACGACAATACAATAAACTCTAGGGAGGAGGTGGAATATGATTTCCAGAGTTGCCAAATCATATTACTTAAAATGCCCATCTTTCAACAAAAAATCACTAGATTCGCAAAGAAACAGGAAAGTATGGCCATACACAAGAAGAAAAAAAAAGCAGTAAACAGAAACTGTCCCTGAGGAACCCAGATGTTGCACCTATTAGACAAAGATTTTAAGAGTTCAGATATCTTCAAAGAACTAAAGAAAACCATATCTAAATAATTTAAGGAAAGTATGAGCACAATATCTCTCCAAATAGTGAATATCAATAAAGGGAAATAAATTATTTTTTTTAAAAGAACCAGATAAGATGTTGGAGTTGAAAAGCACAATAATTCAAAGGAAACAATGACTAGTGAAAGGGATTTTGTATGAGAAGTTGATCTTAAATTTCGTATTGAAATGCGAGAGACTCAGGATAGCCAAAATATTCTTGAGAAGGACTCACATTCTCTTATTTTAAAACTTACTACAGTAACCAGGACAGTGAGGTGTTGGCATAAGGACAGAAATATAGGACAACTAAATAGGGTTGAGAGTGAAAGAATAAATCCTTACTTTTTTGGTCAATAGATTTTGACAAGGTTGCCAAGAATATTCAATGGAGAATGAGTAGTCTTTTCAACAAATAGTGCTGGTCAATTGGGTATTCATATGCAAAATAATAAAGTTGAACTGCTATCTCAAACCACATAAAAATAAGCTGGACATAAGCATGAATTTGAATAGACATTTCTCCAAAGAAGATCGACAAATGGTCAATAAGCACATGAAATGATACCCAAATCTTTAGTCATTAGTGAAATGTAAAACAAAACCATAATCAGACAGTGTTTTAGACCCAGGAAGATGATTAAAATAAAAGGATAGACAATAACAAGTGTTGAAAAGAATGTGGAGAAGTTGGAACCTCACCAATGGCTGATGGGAATGTAAAATGGTGCAGCCACTTTGGAAAAAAGTTTGGCAGTTTTCACAAAACATGTAGTCCAGTAATCCCACCCCTTAATATACACCCAAGAGAGATGAGACTTACGTCTACACCCAAACTTCTTCTTGAATGTTCATTGAAGCGTTATTTATGATAGCCGAAGAGGGGATGCAAGCCACACGGTGGTCGAGTGATGATTGGATAAATAAGATGTGTCGTATCTATACCACTGACTATTATTTGGCAATAAAAAATGTAATACCGATATTTACTACACTATAGATGACTCTTGAAAACATTATTCTAAGTGTAAGTAGCCAGTCGCAAAGGACCACATATCGTATGATTCCATTTATATTAAATGTTCAAAATAGACAACTTCATAGAGACAGAAAATAGATCAGTGGTTGACAGAGGCTGAGGCAAGGGAAGATGGAAAATGACTGCTGGTGGGATTTCTTTTGGGGATGATGGAAATCTTCAAAAATTAGAGAATGATGATCATTGCAAAACTGGTAATGCACTAAATAACACTTCATTGTATGCTTTAATGGGGTGAAATATATGGTCTGTGAATTTCATCCCAGTAAAGCATTTTTTAAAAATCAAGGGACTGCTTGGAAGGGAAGGGAATGGGGTACTGGAGGGTGGGAAAACAGCTGATAGGTATTGATTACAGAGCCCCCCATGATGCCTCGACATACAGAGATGCAGAACCTGCAGCTGGAGAGTAGGACCTGCTGGTGACCGAGGAGCCCACCCAAATGGAAAGGAAGGCCACACAAATATAAAAAGAGCTTAAGCAGCACATAAAGGTTTTATGTGTATATGTGTATGTATGTGTGTGTGTCTTTGACAAAATAGAGGGAAAGTGGGTAAAAAGAAGTCACTGCTCTGATTTATTTCACTTATAAGCACTTTTAAGTAGTCCTTAAAGATAATAGAACTGAATTTTAGATTTCTACAGGTGCAAATGTAGCCATTAGTAGATCTATGCAAATAAATAAGTAGAAAAATCAGAAGATGGTGACAATATCTGGAAAACATATCCATCAATTAATTTTCTCTTTTTACAAAGTGGGGAGTTAGTAGGCTATCAAAAGTTAATAATTCTAGAAATAAGGGTATTTTTTTCCAATGCTATTAAAAGTTACAAAGACAACTACCAGAAAAAAATAAACAAGCAGATGGATTAACTTTCTTCATTATCAGAAGGAAAACACACACAGAGAAACTGCAAAGGAAGCAGTAAAAGATGGAAAACGATGGAAACATGAAAATAGAAGTACAACAGAAGAAGTCAATAATCAAACGTGTATCACAGCAGCAAATGTAAATGAGATAAATTCACTTACTAAAAGAAGAGTCTCAGATTAAATTAAAGATTGAAATCCAGTATAGGCATCATTTACAAGGCATCAATATAGACAGCATAAAGCAATCAAGAAATTCGTGGGCAAAGATGTATAGACAAAGGCAAGCAAAGGGTGATGCGGAATGACCACGTGAGCGTCCGACAAGCTTGTGATCGATACAGAGACACTGAAGGAGCGCATGGCAGAGACGATGAACACAGGACAGTCGAAGTCTGTCTCGTGCGTCTGTAACCAACACAAAGTAACACCCACAGCAAGGGGAATGAACAGCCAGGTACACAGGAGTCAGAGTGTCTCACTCTGGTTTTGAATGAGGGCAGTTTGGGGGGTGAACCCAGGAAGTGGGGAGTGGGGCAAGGGAACCAGTTACAGGTGAGTGTCTGAGCAGAGGCCACCTGTGGGCATGGGTGGGCCCTCCCTCCAGCATCCCCAGGTACCACTTAATGCACCTTCGAGCTGTCCCTTCAAAGCCAGAGGGTGAGGTGTTATCCTCCAGCCCCCTCCCCACAACTGGAGGTTTGCAAAGCCCCACAGTCCTGGGGAACGCCAAGGCGCGACAGCAGGGGTCGGGGTGCAGGGCCATCTCAGCACAGGAGCCTGGGTGACCACGCGTGGAGGAGGGAGCATGGCCTGGGACTCCAGGGGCGCCTGCCTCAATTAGGACATTCACCTGACTTTGCTCATGCCCAAGGTCAAGTAGACAAAATGTACGTGAGACTTAGACTTAGGAGGTGACGGAGGAGCCCGTATGATTACGCACCCCCAACTCTATGCGACGAGCAGGGAGCACAGCTTATCAGATCCTGCGAGTTATTTATGGAAAATGATGGTGTACTTGGAGGCAAAAAATGCTCAAGGCCTTCTCAGAAAGCACGTGAAACTGCTGAATACCTGGAGGAAAACAAAAATGAAATATGAAGCAATTCGAACTACGTGATACCATTACATCACTATCGGAACAAAGTGATTCATCATGAATATTTTAAATTCTGAATTAAAAAGATGATTAAATAAATTACCCACTCAACTAAAAATAGAAAAATAATGAAAGGGAAAGCAGAATGATTTTATAAAGGTAAAACAGAAATGAATGATGCATTAAAGAGACAAAAGTAGAATTAGTAAATAATTTCCAAAGTAGCTCCTTTACAAAAACCCTACAAAATATAAAATATCAAACTTAATTGCAAAAGGGGGATGAAAAGGAGGAAACAGAATAAGAAATTAGGGTAGGAAGCAACCAAAAATGGAGACAGATTATATATATATATATATATATATATATATAATTTTTTCTCGGCTGTATATAAGTAATTAGAAAAGACTAGAAGAAATAAATGGTTACGCTAAATAGATCTAGAAAGATAATCTCTATCTATCTTTCTATCTATCCAACCATCTATCCCTCTATTTATCTATATATATAGAGAGAGAGAATCCAAAATTTACCTGTGGATGAGACTGGTAAATTGACCAGTTACCATCTACAAAACTGAGAAAGTTGTCTACTAGCTGCTTCCCCTTAAATCATCAAGAAATTTCAAAATTCTTTATTGAATTCTATCAAAACTTCAGAGACTAAATAATGCAGAAGTTTTTAAAATTTTTGGAGACCTCTCTTTTTTAGGTTTGTAACCGAGCAGAACCCAAAACATTACATACACACACAAGGCTAGACACGTATCTAGTTTGTGAATATAGATGCAAAAACTCTACATTCTATATTAACAAGTAGAATCAAACAATTCAGAAAAAGAAAAATACACTGTGACTAATGTGGTTCTTTCCAGGAACCAGAAGTGATTCAATATTTGGGATTTAATTACAGACTAAGTCCATAAACTATCAAATAGAAATGGTTAATGATTTAAAATACATTCTTGAGAAAACAGTTTAAAATATTTAGAAGATCAGCGACTCTTCCCCTCAAGTAAAAAGATGAAGAGATGGACGGGAATGTCACTTCCAGTAAGAGAAAACACAAGTAGCCAATAAAATAATACAAAATGTCCAAGTCATGTGAAGTTAAAGAAAAGCCAATTGCTAGGCCAATGATAGAGTATTCTCCTTATAGGGTCAGCCCCACCAAGGTGTGAGGTGCACTAGATTGACAGGTAAGTGCAGGACAAGCCCGCATCATCTCAGTGGCCAGGTGACCTCTGCAGTCTCTGGGGCATAATCCTGGTGCATCTCAAAAATGGTAAAATGTACTTTCCGTCTGTCCCAGCACCTCCACATTTAGAATGCAACTCCACACGAGTGCATGCACATAAGAGCAAAGATATATTACAAAGAGTTCCATTTTTTAAAATAATTACAAGTGCTGGGAGCCAAGCTAAGTACCTCTCATTGTGGAAATGAGTAAATAATTTATGGAATATCACAGAACTATTTTAAAGACTGGATTAGAATCTCTCCAAACTATATTGTTAAATGAGAAAAGCAAAATGCAAAACAGGGTGTACATAATACTCCTATTCGTGTTTTTAAAGAGGGTGATTTATGGATAAACATACTCACAGTAATACAGAAACCTCCTACAGCCCAGGGCAGGTGAGGAGATGTCTGGGAGAATCCACAAAACTCTGTTAACGGGCATGGCCTCTGGGAAGGGGAAGGGCATCTCGGGTGCAAAACGACTGGCTTTTATTTGCATAACCTTTGAACTGTTTGATATATTAGCCATGCTGAAGTGTTACTTTTTCCAACAAAACATACGCATACATATGCATAAAGTATATATGCACATTCATGTACACATTCATATACATGCACGCGCATACAGTACTCACACCTGCATAGGTATGGGTCTCCAGGAGCGTGGTTCAGCAGCCGGGAGCAGGGCGTCCAGCCTAGGTGTGATCCTGGTGGGGCCACCTTGCCAGCCCTTTGCTTGGGTTTCTCATCTCAGGAGTGAGAACAATACATAGCACCCATCTCGGAGGGCTCTTGTGAGGATGGAGTTAATACACAGCAAGCGCTTCAGACAATGTCTGGCTTGTAGAAGTGTTTCAGGGGCCGCTGCTCTGAGCATCACTTGCTATCGTTATCAGTACCCTCTGCCACGGCCTGCTTTTGGGCGCTGTGTCCCGAGTCCCGAACGTACGGCCGGAGATGGACACACATGCTGTGGCCACAAAGCGCTGTCACGGTGGAACTGCAGAGATGTGGGCGCTCGTGACCCAGCCTGAAGGAGCTAGGAAAGCCTCATAAAAAACGTTCACATATTGAGATATAGGAAGTCCTCCCGGCTTGTACATGAGTTCACTTGAATCGGCTGCCAACTAAAATAGTCTGTTTGTGGCCCATCAGAAAGACATTGTACATCTGCTTTCATCATTACGTAAGAGGACACATTGACCAACAGTAAAGAATGCCCAAGTTAAAAATAAAGATTAAATGCCTCCCTTCCTAGGATGCCAGGGCTGGTCCTCCTTTGATGATGACTCCCTTCCCAGGTGCAGGGCCATGCTGACTCGCTTGTGTACATGCTGTTCCGTGTGTGTGTGTTTTTTGAAATGTATCCCTGACTTGTTTAATGTTCTTTGTTCTGACAAGATATGAAACGATGCTGGAGACCATGCTTCTCTGAAGCAGTTTCTCAGAGTCATCTGGGAATCAGGCTTCCAATCTATCGTCTTCAGTTTGGCTCAAATAAAACTCTTTTCTATTCTTATTATAGAGTGTTTATTGATTATTTTTGTTAACAAGTCTTATATTTCTAGAAAGAGAGAAAGGAAAGAAGAATTTAAGAAAATAAGCAAAACAAAGACATGTTCATGGCCAGATTAGGTCTGCCCACTTCAGGGATATAAATACTACAGAAAGCACTGAAAGACCTCGTGTCTCGGGACAGGTGTAATAAATACGTCAGTGAGATAGAGACAGGGTCTGTGAACATTTGCACACTTACACGCACACTCGGCTTATGACTAAGGTGTCCCTACAAATAAGTGAAGAATGGGTGGGCTATTTGATAAACCAGGCAGGAATAACTGGGTAGCCATATGGGAAGATAAAATTTTCTCTCTCTCCCAAGCCACACACGAAAATGAATTCCAGATGGCATACAGATCTAAACTTTAACATCCTAGAAGAAAATGTATTTTCTTATTCATATTCTTATTCCTTAAATAAGACACAAAAGCACAAAACCTAGAGGAAATGAATAATGTATTTCATGACATCAAAATGAAAACTTTATACAGCAAAGCCACCATTAATAATAAAGCAGGAGGGGATTTTTTAGCCAATAAAATCAATAAAGACTTTTATCTGGAATACGCAAACAACTCCTACGAAGCATCAGGAAAAAGAAAAAACAAGTAATAAGAAATAAAATGAGAGATATAAATATACAATTCAGACAAGAGGGAACTCCAATGCCGAACACACATATGGGACAATTTAATCTCATTCATATTTAAAATGATGAGATAACCTTGGACACTTCAGATCAATAACAGACAATCACAGATATGGGTGAGGATGTGCTCACGGGAGGAGGGTCACGGTGCAGCCGAGTGAGATTGATGAGTGACACTGGAGCTGTGTGTGCCACCTCCACGTGCCACCTCTAAAGCGACTTACCCACGTGCTGGGGGGGAAGCAATCAGGAACATTCAGGCAGCATCATTAGTTACAGCAAATATGTGGAAACAACCAACATGCCCATCAGCGGCAAAATGGATAAGTCAGTTGGAACATAACAAAATGAAAAAATTTACTGTTGTTTAAATGAATAAGCTATGTGCCTCAAGGAGAAGAGATCTCACAATATAGTGGGAACTGAAAAAGCAAACTGCAAAATCGTAAGTATAGTGTGTTACCTTTGGCATAAAGGGTAAAACAAAAGCCGTGTATGTTACATTGTTTAAACTACAGAAAAAAAAGGGGTGGGAAAACCCAAGTTTCATTTTAAGGAAGATTCTGGGGATGTACAGAGAAGAGAGGAGGACAGTTCAAAGCACTTTGATCTTTCTTTTTTTAAAAATTATTTATTTTTATTTATTTATTTTTGGCTGTGTTGGGTCTTCGTTTCTGTGCGAGGGCTTTCTATAGTTGCGGCGAGCGGGGGCCACTCTTCATCGCGGTGCGCGGGCCTCTCACTGTCGCGGCCTCTCTTGTTGCGGAGCACAGGCTCCAGACGCGCAGGCTCAGTAGTTGTGGCGCACGGGCTTAGTTGCCCTGGGGCATGTGGGATCTTCCCAGACCAGGGCTCGAACCTGTGTCCCCTTCATTGGCAGGCAGATTCTCAACCACTGCGCCACCAGGGAAGCCCGAGGCACTTTGATCTTATCTAGGATCTTTCATGTATTATTTTATACAGATTTTACCTTTTTAGGTCATGTTAGATTTACAGAAAAACTCAGCAGATAGTACAGAGGGTACCATACACCCACTCCACCCCCTCTTCCTGGAAATAGTGTTCCTTATTATTAACTGTACTTGTGCAGTACATTTGTTACAATTAATGAATCAGGATTGATACATCATTATTAACTGAAGTCCACAGTGTTCATCCAGGGGGTATGGGTTTAGACAAACGTATGATTACGTGAATTCACCATTACGGTACCCTACAGAGTAGCTTCACTGCCCTGAGTATCCTCTGTGAGCCCCATATTCTCTGCTCCCTGCTTGCCTCAAACCTCCCATAACCACTGACCCTTTTACTATCTCTCTCGTTTTGCCTTTTCCAGAATGTCATAGAGTTAGAATCACAAAAGTCTGTAGGCTTTTCAGTCTGGCTTCTTTCACTTACCGATGTGCATTTCAGTTCTCTCCGTGTCTTTTCATGGCTTCATAGCTCATTTTTTTCAGGGCTGAATAATTTCCTCTTGTCTCCAGGGACCACCACTTATTTATGCATCAGCTACTGCAGGACACATTGGTTGCCTCCAGTTCTGGGTGATTAGGAATAGGCTGCTATCAAGTCGCCTCCAAGATTTTGTCCAAATGACCATGGATGTGTTCACACCAGTGTGCGGCTCTGGAAGCCATCGTCCAGGTGAGCAGAGGTCTGGATCCACCTGTCTCTCCAATGTCAGGTGGTGATTTCCCTGCCGGCTCAGTTCTCAGAGGGCCCAAGAAGTCATTGATGTTCAGTTTGTCCAGCACTGTTCTTGCAAGGATGGGAGTGAGGGCTTCCAAGCTATTCATATGGTGCAGCTCAACCAGGAGGTGCTTGTCTGTTCCTCTCCGACTTCAGCGCTCAGTCTTGGCTCCGGGAGGGGACCTGCTCACCTGAGATGCTTCATGCACACAGGTCCTCCGATGAGCTTGTCGTTCTGCAGACTTTCCTACATGCCTGCCCAACACCCCGCGAGCAAAACGCATCAGCTCAGAGTCTCCTCTTCCCCAACATCTCAGAGCTCATCCCGGCTCTTTGTGGTCACAAAGCTCACATCTCAGGAGAAGCTGGCTCTGACTGGTGCGCAGAAGGCGGCCAGTGCGCCGAGCATCCTTTGTGGCACTTCCGCAGACTCTGGGGTGCCCGGGCTGCGCACAAGCGTGGCCTGTATTTGAACCTCACTTTCTTTGTCTCTCCTCTTCACATGAATATTTATCGCGAGGAAAGCCAGGCCAGCACGCCAGACCCCATTCACGGAATCCATCAACAACTCCTTTGTGAAACCTGACCTGGGGAAGGAGGATTGAGAGGGAATGAATGTGTTTCGTTTTCTGAGTCACAAGGTCTGTGACGAACAATATTCAATGGGCTTTTGTTCTTTTATTTCTGTAGGACCCAGAACTTTGGGAGAGCAAAGTGATGGGGAATTGGTTGCAAAATAAAATGCCATCGGTTCGAAGGGAGGCCTCTAGGGGCTTCCATGCTGTGCTCCCGGAGACTCTGACTCCACAAATGCACTCACAGTTCCCACCAGGGGAGGCTCTCTGCCCTGAAGGAGACGCCTACCTGTGCAAAGCCTGGGCTCCACGGTCCCCCCACTCCATAGCACAGCCTGGGTGGTCAGCACGCCTGCCCCCAGCATCAGGACCTTGGAGGAGGGCCTGAGTGCAAGAGACCCTTCCAGGCCAGGGTACAATACTTGTGCCCAAGGCTGCATCTGTTCAATGTCCAAACAAGAGCAAATCCAGCCAATTTGGGGCGAGGTGCCTTTCAGACAGTTGCCTGATGTCCTGTAAGGCAGCAGGCAGGTCAGTGAACCCTTTTAGTCGGGCATGATTCAGGCAAAGCACCCGGCTCCAGGGCCTCTGTAGCCCCACGATCTACATGTCACAGGGTCCAGAGCTGCCACCCACTGTACCTCCTCCTGGGGACAGACCTTTTCTCTCCTGCTTCTTCAACCAGCCGGCGAGAGGAAGCCTCCCCCTCTACCCATCCCTGTGTGCTGACGGCTATTCCTTCTTTCCCAGGAAGCCCACTTCCTCGGGAGCCCCGCCCAAGTTCTCCTCCTGAACCCTGCTACCGACCCGACCCCGGCTCCACAGTATTTCCTCTTCCACAGGGCAGCCTTTCAGAGATGAGATTGCTAGCAGGGACCCTCTGTGTGTGTGTGTGTGTGTGTGTGTCTGTCTGTCTGTCTGTCTGTCTGTCTCTCCCCCCAGCACACACACACAAATAACCCAGTTCTCTTATAAAACTCCCCAGCCGCAGAGCCTCTTCCCTGAGACGGGTCCCAGGTGCCCTTGGGCCTGAGTCTTTCTCTCCAGGGTGCTGGGAGTGGCGCTTCCCCAGGGGACAGAAGCCCTGAGGGTTGAGGCTGCACAGTGGGCCCGGGAGGCCAGGCTCTGGCTGGAGCTCGTGGTGGCCAGCGCAGCACATCCTCGGGGGTAGGCGGCATAGCCGGGCCACGGAGCTTCAGTCAGCTCTGCGGGAACCACGGCACCCACAGAGGACGCCGACGCATGTGATGAGCAGCATCTCTGTGCAGAGCGGGACCGCTGGAGCCTCGAGGGCTGTGTGCAGAAGCTCTCCACTCGCGGGTCTTCCCAGAACCTTTCCAAGGAGGCCATCAGGGTTGGCTCTGGGACACAGTGCTGTTCTGAAGTCATATCTATCCTGAAAAGGAGTTTATGGTTGCTTAAATTCCATTAGGGTTAAAAAATAGATTTCTCTCATAAACTACACAGGAAATTAAAACAAAGTTCTAACATCCCGCCGGGGCCCCAGGCGTGGGTCCCCAAGCGGGCGGGCTTCTCTGGGAGCGTGATCACAGCTTTCGTCCACACGGCTCCCCCTGACTGGCCAGTGCACCCACCCAGCCACCACAGGCAGAGGGCCCTTCCCTGACAGGAGACTGGAGATGCCTGGGGGTGCTGCCCCACGCCCACCTCCAGGACCATTGATACCAGGGAACTTTCGAGGCACAGTCCAGGCTCCGAAGTTCTCCGTAGGGTCAGGCTGAGGCCAGCAAGCTACGCTTGCACACATGTGTACCCAGGTGCCTGTCCGGCACCCTCATGTGAGTATCCAGACCCTCAGAGTTAACACATACAAGCTGAAAGTCGTAACTTACCTCAAACCTGGGTTTCCCTGCTGTTTCCATTCTGAGACATGCCCCAGTTCCCCCAGGCATCCCGACTTTTGGAATAATCACCCCCTCATCTTGCTCTATGGTTTTATCACTAAGTGCGCATCCCTCGATGTGAAAGCCCCGTCTTTCCTTTTCCTTGATACTTTCATGTCTCTTTTAATCGACAGCTTACCGCCCCCCTCCCCCCGCCCCGCCACCGTCTCTGTTTTTCCTTAATTTTTCAGCTGTACAAGCCACATCGTTCAATCGGTAGGGTTTGCCGTCATCAGGATTTTGCTGATTGCACCTTCGTGGTGCAGAGCTGTGTGTTCCCCTGTCCTCCACGTCTCCGGGGAGTCTAAAGCATCTTTGGGCTCAGGGACCACCACCTGGGCCAGACCACAGTTGCTTCTCTCACAAGGAGGCACCTGGTATCTGGTTGTCCTTCTCTTTTTGCCATTAGCATTGCTGACACTCACCACTTAGATGCATGGCTTCACTGGGAGATAACGGTGATATTTGCACCCTGTCATTTTGTTTTCCTTTATTAGCCGAACACATTTTGTAAGGAGATGCGTTCTCACATCCACCACGTGTGATGATGTGGTCTGGTAAGTGTTTATTCTCTAGGGATTGAGATTGGACTCTTCCATGTGATTTACCTAATTTTCAAGAAAACAGCTTTTTCTCTGTTGTCCACTGAGTTTTCTTTTCGTACCATTACTGGAAGGGGCCTTGATCAATTGCAGTTTTTACCCTGCGGAGGCACAGGCTGTGTCATCTGGGGTCAGCGGTGGCCTCGTCCAGTCCAGGCAGCCCCTGAATCCTGCAGATGTGGACTCTTTGCTGTCTGATTGTCAAAAGGCCCCGGGTCAGCCTCAGGCCGGGCAAACCAGGCTCACCTTGCAGGCTACCCAACTTAAGGCTCAGAATTCTCCCTGCAGTGCCATCCGGGCTGGGGGCTGGGCCCTGTGGGTCTCAGTTGGCAAAAGTGCCTTCTGTAGTGTTTTCTATACTCCCCCAATTTTGCTATCTCATTACTCGTTTTTAGGTGAACTGGGGAAAATGTAAAATCTATGCTGCTACCTGCCACTGCCATCTCCCCAGAGCGAGGTTTCATTTTCTTTACATCACTTGTCGTCAAGGATAAAAGCCGTTACCTGTTTCCTGAGTTTTCCCTCATCAGAAGGAAAGTGTCCTGTGAATAAGGACTCGGCTTTGTTCAATGTGTCCTCCCAGGCCCAGGCACAAAAAGCGTCCAGTGGCATTTACTAAGTGAACCAGTAAGCATTTACTGAATATTTATTCTATGTAAACTATGCACACACACTGTCATTTAACCTTCCCCTCAGCATTAAAATGAGGTCTTGTTATTTAGCCCCATTTTAGAAATGAGGACACCATTGTGTAAAGAGGTAGCAATTTGCCCAGGACAAACATCTAGCAGGGCAGCCAGCTGCTGGCTCGAGGCCGCATCCCATCACCAGACGTGCGGAGCAACAGGGGCACCAGAGCATCCTCAAGATCCCAGTGTCATCCTCACAGTGACACCTCAAGAGGGAAGGCGGGATGGAAGTCGCAGGCAGGGCGCCAGCCCACTTCTGTGCGTGTACCCATCACACGCAAAGGGAGGACGGGAGGAGCTGCAGGAAATCATGCTGAAATGAGCAGGTGATTCTTTTCTGGGGACACTGATGGTGTGTGAATTTTATCATCATTAATTTGTTTCAAAATGAGCACATCAGATAAAGATAATTTTAGGCAGAAAACAACAACAGGAGGACCTCAATGTAAAAAGCCATCCACCTTGGGTCCCCTTGTTGGAAGGGGGTGGGGTTGGCGTCCAAGCGCCCCTGTTGCAGGTCAAGGGCAGACAGGAAAGAGATCTTTGTACCCATTTCTAGAAGGAGCGTTGACTCACGTCTGTCGTTTCCCCTGGGTTCAGTGTGGTGTTACTAGGTACCTACTGTGAACATAAACTCCATCAGTGAAGAGGTCCCCGTCTTCTTTATCTGGCATGGGCCTTAGAACTTTATTAAATTTTTGTCAGGCACCAGGAAACATGCAAGTTAAAATGATAGAACCCAAGTCTCAGGCTGTCTGGACCTAAGTAAGTGACGGAAGCTCATGGGGGGTGTGTTACACTGGTTATTCTGCTGCATTTGTACCCAGGAGCTCACCAACGGGTCCATCTTCTGAGGATGGTAATGAGGAAAGAGAAAGGCCTTCAGCTCCAACGTGAAGAAGTGGATGCAACTGTGCGGTCTAGTGGTGCCTGGTCGACCAGTAGTTCTCGGGGAACGTTGATTCAATCGAATACATGTCTCTGTTGATCCACAGATGCCCAGGCCAGTGGGTCAGAGAGGAAAGTACAGCAGCCATCTAGCAAAGAAAACCCTCGGTGTTGACTCCTGCCTCTGCCTGCAACAAGAAAGAAAAAGGGCCACAAAAGGAACAGTAACTTTCAACGGTGGCAGGGAAACATAGTGGCCATAGGACTTGAAAGTCTGAATTCCAAAGAAAAGTGTATCTCCATAGATGAGGAGGTGTCTATGTCAGCTTCCATCCCAGGGAAGAGGGGCCGGGTCTGGCTTCATGTGGACAGAGGACCAGGCTGGCTCAGACGGAGAGTTTTCAACAAGAAGGTGAAACTAAGATGAGCCTTAGACATCCAAGGGGAGCAGGAAAGGAATCGGATCTGGAAAACACCATATTCAAAAATAAGTCTTTTGGGACTTCCCTAGTAGTGCAGTGGTTAAGAATCTACCTGCCAATACAGGCGACACGGGTTCGATCCCTGCTATGGGGAGATCCCACAGGCCGCAGAGCAACTAAATCCATGCACCACAACTCCTGAGCCCATGTGCTGCAACTACTGAAGCCTGTGAGCCTAGGAGCCCGTGCACCGCAACAAAGAGTAGGCCCTGCCAGCCGCAACTAGAGAAAACCCGCTAGCAGCAACGAAGACCCAGTGCAGCCAAAAAATAAATAAAGGTTTGACTTTAAAAAAAAAGTCTTTTGGGGCTTCCCCGGTGGCGCAGTGGTTGAGAGTCCGCCTGCTGATGCAGGGGACGCAGGTTCGTGCCCCGGTCCGGGAGGATCACATGTGCCACGGAGCGGCTGGGCCCGTGAGCCATGGCCGCTGGGCCTGCGCATCCGGAGCCTGTGCTCCGCAACGGGAGAGGCCACAACAGTGGGAGGCCTGCGTACCGAAAAAAAAAAAAAAAAAAAGTCTTTTAATCTGAAAATGATTTTCCCCACCTACTTCCAAGTTTCACAGAGAAATTGAAAGTGGAAGAGGGGCAGGGAAGTAGGTAAAAAGTACGTATATCTGTGTATTCTTGGGTTGGTTGACTTTCTGGCCCTGTTAGAATTGAACGCGTGGGTAAAACAAGGATTCTGAACTTCAGCTCAACCTCCTGCAGCGTCATCCTGACAAAGAAGGGAAGATGTGACTTGGCAAAACCACAGCAGGACTGAATCAAATGAGAGACTCAGCTCAACTGGACTCAGAGCTGTCCGTGTCACCAATGTACATATAGATATAGATATAATATATAAATGTATACATGAATATCTATATTCTTTTTCAGGTTATTTTCCCTTACAGGTTATTACAAAATATTGAGCAGCGTTCCCTGTGCTATAGAATAGGTCCTGGTTGGTTATCTATTTTATATATAGTAGTGTGTATGTGTTAGTCCCAACAGATGTGATTAAGTTAAGGACCTTGTCTGCGTGGGCCCAGTCTGGTCACAGGAGCACTTAAATGGGAAGGAGGCGGCACAAGTTAGACCCAGAGGGACGGCATCACGAGAGGATCAGCCAGTGCTGGCTCTGAGGAAGGAGGAAGGGGCCACAACCAAGGATGCGGCACCTCTAGAAGCTGGGGAGGCCGGGAAACAGGTTCCCCCCTGGAGCCCCTGAGGGAGGCAGCCCTGCCCACACCTTGATTTTAACTCCTTGAGACCCATTTCACCCACTTCTTTTTTTTTTAACATTTTTATTGGAGTATAATTGCTTTACAATGGTGTGTTAGTTTCTGCTTTACAACAGAATGAATCAGTTATATATATACATATGTTCCCATATCTCTTCCCTCTTGCGTCTCCCTCCCTCCCTCCCACCCTCTCTATCCCACCCCTCCAGGCGATCACAAAGCCCATTTCTGATAGAAAATAAACGTGTGCTGTTTTCAGTCACTCGACTTCTGGTGATTGGTTACAGTGGTCCCAAGAAAGCAACAAAATTCGTAACTTGCTTAACCACCAGAAAGAGGGACGGTTTTATATTCTCCTATTCTCTAGAAAAAAACAATAGCAACAAGCAGCCCCCCCAAAAAACCCCACACAGATTCTCCACTCTTCTTTTACACAATGTAACAGTAGTACAATAGAAACTACAAAGATGAAAGTCTGAATTTATAGCCCTTAATAAAGAGAAACAGATAATAGAAGCAGATTGAGAGATTACAAATTTATTGAAATTAGCAAAAGCACACTTTTTTTTTTTTTTCTTTTTTTTTTTGCGGTACGCGGGCCTCTCACTGTTGTGGCCTCTCCCGTTGCGGAGCACAGGCTCCGGACGCGCAGGCTCAGCGGCCATGGCTCACGGGCCCAGCCGCTCCGCGGCATGTGGGATCTTCCCGGACCGGGGCACGAACCCGTGTCCCCTGCATCGGCAGGCGGACTCTCAACCACTGCGCCACCAGGGAAGCCCCAAAAGCACACTTTTAAAAATTGTTGCCAAATGGTAAAGAATTTAGAGGCAAAGATGACTATAATAGGTGAAAGAACAGGGTACTTAAGGAAATTAATGAAAACTAAAATAAAACAAAATGTAAGTTGTATAGTTATAAAAATAATATCTGAAATCATGATTAATTTATTCTTTCTGCAAAAGAAAGGATCAGTGGTAGGTTAATAGAAATCACGCAAATTGGAGAGACAAAAAGGATGCCCAAAGTGATCTGTCAGGTGACCTCACTTTTCTGTTCTTGGATTCTAGAGAGAGGTTGAGAGAATTTGGAGCATAAGAGCTTATTAAAGAAAAAATAGTGAAAAATATTCCAAGTTAAAAAAAAATCAACTCAGAGACCCAAAAGCTCAAAGAACTCCAAGCAGGATTAATGTAAAGAAAATTACACCCAGGCAAATCATAGAAAAATTGCTGAAAATTAAAACTAATGAAAAACATTAAAAAACCCCAGAGGATAAAGACCCATTGTGTCCAGAGGAGCTGTTACAGGACTGGAGACTGACTTCTCAACAACAATGTCACCAACAATATATGTCAACCTAGAAGTCTCTGTCTAGTGAAAATACCTCCCAAAAATGAAGATTAAATAAAGGCATTTTCAGGTAAACAAGGGGAGAGAGCTTGTTTTCAGAAGAACGATAATACAAAAAGTTCTTTGTACAGAAAAATACTGCGAGATGAGAATTCCAACCCACAGGAGGATACGCAGAGCATGAGGACTTGTGGGGAAACACTGAAGGGTAGTTTTGCTCTTTTTAAGCAGATTTCATGAAAATATATGGGACTTACAAGTACAGAATGGAAATACATGGCGACTATAGCACAAAGTATTTGAAGAAGTACGTAGAAGCATCTTCCTATAAGACTCACATTGTACATGATGTGGTGTAATCATATCCAAGGTAAATTGTGCTAAGCTCAGAATGTCATCCTTAGAGCAAGTATTAGTTTTAAAAAAAACAGTTATAGTTAAAAGCCAAGAGGTTTATTTTTTCTTTCTACCGTGATGGGATAATAGGGACTGCTTTCATTTCCTATCTTAAACAACTAGAAAACCAACAAAACAGGTGAAAGAACAATTTTCCAGACATGGATAGTGACAACACAGGACAGTGATTCCCTGAGAGGAACAAACAAAACAAATAAAGCAGGTCCTACGATTGCCCCAGCTTACCACCTGGAATTTACAAGAAGAGACTGATGGGCATGCTTTGTTTAGGAGACAGAATTTAGCATTTAGGGATAGCAAGGTGGATATGATCTGTGAGACGAAATGCCAGAGAAGAGGTATCTGCAGAAAGAAAGAATATGATCAATCTATGGAGGGGTCCCCTTGAGCCTTTGGCTGAGCAGTGACCTGCACACAATATGAGGAAGGGACTCACAGGAAGGGCAGGCAGATCCTGGGGTTCCCTGAGGCTGGACAGAGTTTACATTCCCACAACGGGACCTGAACGATCTCATAATACAGAGGATGTTGCACAGAGGCCTCACTCAGCAGTGAGGCTAAGTCATCCCCAGAGCCCCAGAGATTGCTCTGGATGCACACCGAAGGAGTTAAAAGATGTCAAGAAACGGTACAACTGATCCCGAATAATTTTACTGCATCTCAGGACATATTCCAACAACATTTAAGGAAGACAACAAAATACAACAAAAGACAACCTAAAATTCACAATGTTTAACATTTAACACTTTTTCTGCTTCTTTGCATACCTTGTATTTTTAACCAAATGTTGAACCATAAATATAGGCACAGAAATAATGCAAATAGTAGAATAACAAACAAGGGTGTTAAAATAGCTGTTACGAATATGCTCCTTACATCTCAGAAGATGGAGAAAAACATGAGCACGTTAGGAGAGAAATGGAAGACGTATACGTACATATACAAAAATAAAACTTCTAGAGATGGAAAACAGTGTCTCAAAAGAAAAGTTTACTAAATGGGATTAAAAGCAGATTAGACACTGTACAAAAGTAGTATTAGTGATCTAATAGAAACAAACCAAAATGAAGCACAAAGTGGATAAAATCCTGAAAAAAATAAAACAAGTAAACAATAACTTTTCTGAGATAATATCGAGGGGCCTTGGGGGACAAAACAAATATTTAAGTAATTATTCCAAATTGATAAAAACTATAAACTCACGAATCCAAGAAATCCAACAAACCTCAGTCTAAGAAACATGAAGAAAAGTGCATTAAGGCACATGACTCAGATATCAAAATCAGACAAAGACATTAAAAGAAAAGGAAACTACAGACCAACATCCATTATAAAGATGTTAAAATCTTTTAAAATATTTAGCAAAATAAATCCATCAATATATTAAAAGGATAATACATCATTACCAAATGAGATTAACCCCTGGAATTCAAAGTTGGTTTAATATTAGAAACTCAATTAATGTAATTTACTATATTATCAGAGAACAAATAAACAAACAAACGGAATACAGAAGAGGCATTTGCCAAAATTTTAAAGCTATTCATAAAACAAACAAATAAATAAAAACTCAGCAAACTATGAATAATAGGAATCTTCCTCAATCTGATAAAGGACATACACAAAAATTCTACAGCTAACATAATACAAAGGAATGAATAAAGCCCCCCTAAGACTGGGAATAAGACAAAGATGTCCATCCTCTCAACAACTTGTCCTGCAGGTCCTAGCCAATCCAATAAGGCAAGAAAAAGAAATAAAATTCTTACAGATTGGAGTGAAAGAAGTAAAACGGTCTTTATTTGCAGGCAGCGCAATCATCTTTGTAGAAAACTTCAAGGAACCTACAAAAGAAAGCTATTCTAACTAGTAAGTGAATTTAGTGAGGTTACTGGATTTAAGGTCAGTTTACAAAAGCCACTGTATTTCTAAATGCTAGAAACAAATAACTGAAAGCTGAAATTAAAAAAAATGTATTTATAATAGCTATTTACAATATTTAAAATATGCTTACATTATTTAAAATCAAGGTGTAACCAGGGCTGTATTCCTTTCTGGAGGCTCTAGAGGAGAATCTGTTCTCTTGCTTTTCCAGTGCCTGCAGGCCCTCCGCTTTCATTGGCTGATGGCCCCTTCCTCCTTCTTCAAAACCAGCAAAGCTATGTCTCCCTGACTCTTCTTCCACTGACCACATCTCCCTCTGACCACAGCTGGGAAAGATTCTCCAAATTTAAAGATTTATCTGATTAGACAGGACCCCTCTGGATAATTCAGGATAATCTCCTCTTCTCAAGGATCTCAGAGTCCCCTTTGCTACGTAAGCTAACATTCTGAAAGTTTCTAGAGATTAAGGCATGGACATCTGGGTGGGGGTGGGGGGTGTAATTCTGCCTACCATAAACAACTACATAAATGAAGAAATAAATCATGACCATGAGTTGGAATAAAAATTATAGTTAAATTATGAGTTCTCAATAAATTCACTTAATGAAATCTCCATCAATATCCCAATGACCTTCTTTCTGTAGAAATTAATAAGCTTACTCTAAAGTTTATGTAGACACGCAAAGGAGCTACGTGAGTTAAAATGATTTTGAAAAAGAAGAACAAAATTTAAGAACTTACACCACCTGCTCTCAAGGCTTATTACAAAGCAGCAAACAGAGTCAACGTGGCAAATATAGACACATAGATCAATGAAACTGAATAGAAAGTCCAGAAACTGACCTACAGAAATATGATAAATTGATTTTTTGACAGAGGCACTGAGATAATTCACCGGGAAAGGTTGATATTTTCAACAAAGAATCGCCGAGAATACATATCCATATGAAAAAATAATGAAGCTCAACCTTTTACTCCATATAGAAAAAGTAACTTGAAATAGATACTAGAGCTAAACTGAAGTGATAAAACTATGGCTCTTCTGGAAAAATACTAAATAGAAACACTTACTGGCCTTTTGTTAAGTAAAGATTTCTTAATAGGGTAGTAAACTGTAAATTTTTTAAAATTGTAAATGAGACTTCATCAAAATTAAAGCAAGAAAATGAAAAGGCAAACCATGGACTGGGAGAAAAAAGTGGCAAAACATATCTAAAAGACTTCTGTCATGAATATATACAGAACTCTCACAACTCAATAATAAGATGATAAGTAAAACATTTAAGAAATGGGGAAATATTTGAACAGATGCTTTACCAGAGAGGATAAACGTGTAGTTAATAAGCATATGAAAAGATGCTCAACATCGTTAGCCTTTAGAAGAACGCAAATTAAAACCATGATGATATACCTCTTCACACCCACTAGGATGGTGAAAATTTAAAAGACTGAAAATACGAAGTGTTGCTGAGGATACAGAGCAGGGGGAGTTTTCATGTGCTGCTGGTGGGGATGCAAAGCAGGACAGGCATTTGGAAAATAGTTCAGCAGGGTTTGTAAAGCTCGATGTGCACTTACTGCCTGACCCAGTAATTCCAATCCTAGGTATTCTTGAAGAAAAGTGAAAACATATGCCCACTCAAAGAGCTGTGCACCAATACCCATGCAGATCAGCTTTATCTGAATAGCTAGAAACTGCAAAGGACCCAAATGCCCATCAAGTGGTGCATAAATGAACACATTGTGGTGTATCTATATTACGGAATACCAGTCAGCAATAAAACAGAATAAAATAATGATATTTACCGATGCTGCATATCTACATGGCCGATTATGTTAAATGAAGGAAGCCAGATGTGAAACACCAATACTGTAAGACTCGATTGATATAACATTCTAGAGACATCAGAACTGCACTGGTAGAAAGCAGGTCAGCCTTCGTGGGGGGCTGGGGTGGGAGAGCGACTTGACGGCCAAGGGCACGGGAGACTTTGGGGTTGACAGAAACGCTACATATCTTGATTGTGGCGGTGGTGGTAATGACAAAATTCACGAGATGATACACTGTAGACTGGTGCATCTTATCATATATAAAGCATACTTAATGAGGTAAAGAATAGTAAAATATATTCAATCCGAAATAAGGCAGGAAGGAGGAACAAAGAATAGATGGGGCGAATAGAAAACAGACAGATAGTCGAATTAAAACAGATCAGTCAACTATTCCTTTAACTATAAATGAACTAAATGCTTCCGTTAAAAGTCAGGGACAATTGGACTGGACGAAAAGCACCACTAAGTTACATGCTGTTTATAACAGTTGCAATTTAAATGCAAATAAGCAGGTGAGTTACAAGTAAAGACAGCTAAATAAGCTACAAGGATATGTTGTACAGCCCAGGGAAATGTAGCCATTAGTTTGTAACAACTTTAAATGGAATATAATCTATAAAAATATTGAACCACTGTGCTGTACACCTGAAACTAATATTATATTGTAAATCAACTATATTTCAATAAAAATAAATATTTAAAAAAATAAAGGAGGTATACAATGGAAACACTATTGACTAAAGTCATATCAGACACAGAGGGCTGAGACAAGGAAGAGGAGCAGATAAAAGGAGGGGCATTATGTAATGTAAGGAAGACGAATTCATTCAAAAAACAACAATCTTTCACGTGTGTGCACACACACAAAATGAGGTTCAAATACTTGAAACAAAAAACTACAGAATTAAAAGAGAAAATAGATGCACAATGGAGTGGGAGGTTTTACCGGTCCTCTCTCAGTAATTAATAGATCATGTAGGTAAAAACAATAACAATAAAATTAGTGAGGTATAAAAGATGTGACCACAGTACCACCCATTCAAACTGATGAGCATTTCTGGAATACTACCAACCAAAACTAGAGTCCACACTGTTTACAAGTGTTCACAGAATCGTCATCAAAACACACAGTAAATTAAGCCTTAAAATAAATCTCAGTGAAGTGCAAAGAACTGAAATCATACAAATTATATTTTCTAAGCACAAGAGAATTAAACTTAAAATCAATTACAAGATTGTTATTTATAAGCACCCATATATGTGAAAATTGAATGACACTTCTAAATAATTCATGGGTCAGAGAGGGAAATTACAAGGAATATTAGAGAAAATTAAACTGAATAGCAATGAGCACAAGCATATAAAAATTGGGGGGATGTTAACTCAGTACTTAGAGGGAATTTCATAGATTTAAAGTTAAAGTGTAACCTTTAAAAGTTGTATTAAAAAATAAAAAGTGTGAAGTGAAAAAAACGACAGATTAACAGGAAAAAAATTTTTGATTTAAAAAGAAGAAATAGTGAATTAAATTATATATAATTCTATCTTAAGGAGTTACGGGGTAAAGCAAATTAAACCAAAAGAATTAGAAGGAAGAAAATAATAAAAACGTCAGTAGCAATTGATGAAATAAAAAACAGACAATAGAGGAAATGAACAAAGTCAGTAGGTTATTTGAAAAGATTGGTATAATTGATAAACTTCTAGCTAGATTAATGAATTAAAATGTTAGAAAACACAAATTACCCATCAAGGATGAAAGCACTTGGCTACACAATAAAAGGATATTAAAGAAATGCCATGAACAACTTTTGCCAATGAATTTTACAACTTAGCTGAGGTGGAAAAAAATATGTGAAAAGCGCAACTTATCAAAACTAAGAAAAGAAGAAATTAAAAATCTGAAAAAAAAAAACTTCCAAACAAAAAATTTTCCAGAAACTCATGCTTTATTAGGGCATTTTAACACATGTTTAAGAAATAATACCAGTTGTACAGAAACTCTTTCAAAGAATAAAGAAGAAGGAAACACTTGCCCACAAGTCCAGCATCAATCTGATACTAAAACCTGACGCAGATTTTACAAGAAAATAGAATTAGGGACCGATATTCCTAATGAATGTGGAGTAGAAAACCCTTAACAAAATACTAGGAAATCAAATCCTTCAATATATCTGAGAGTAATACAGCATCTCCAAGAATTTAAAAATCTGTCAGAGTACTCATAGCTTTAAGAAGAAAAATAAGTGAATTTAACAACTTCATAGGATATATTTATTACAAATTTCAATTAGAGTTCGATACATTAGAAGCAAACAAAAGAAAAAATTTTATATTTCTATTTAAATTTCTATTTAAAATTTTGTTAAAAACATAGCATGCTTAGGAATAAATCTAAGGAGAGATGTGCAGATCTCTATAACAAAAACTGGAAAACGTGATTAACAATAAAGAAGACATAAATGAAAGGACAGATTTATCTTGTTCATACTGGAAGACAATATTTATACACGCTCGTTTCCTCCTCAATATATCCACATCGGTGTTCTAGGGTTGTCGTAACAAAAGGACCACAGGCTGAAGGGCTTTATCCACAGCAAAGAGTTCTCTCGCCGCCTGGAGGCTGGATGTCCAGAACCCCACCGTCGGCAGAGCTGGCTCCCTCGGGTTGTGGGGAGGTTCCGTCCAGCGCCCCCTCCCACTTCAGCACCAGGGGTTTCTTGACACTTGGAAGGCCTTCTTCCCAACTTCACATCGTTCTCCCTCTGTGTCTGCCTCTAGGTCTAAATTTCCCCTTTTTATAGGGACACCAGTCATATTGGGCTAGTGTACACCCTAACAGCTTCAGTCTAACTTGATTTTTTTCAAAAACCTTCTTTCCAAATAAATCTGCACTCACTGAGTAGCACAAGAAGATCCCAGCAGAGGGCTGGCCCGAGGAGTCAGCCCCGCGGGGCCGCTTCAGCAGAGCCTGGGGAAGGATGTGGTTATAATTCACCCCTTCACACCGTATTTGTTGTGGCCGGGGCGTTCTGGGCCTGGTGCAGGCACCACAAGGACAGCGTCCAAGCCCCTCGGGCTGAGGGTCCAGAGCGGGAGATGGAGCAAGGGGCCACTTCACAACCCAGGGCAGGGGCCCAGGTGCCTCCACGTGGCAGGGGCATGAGACACCTGCTCGCTCTGACAGTCTTTCTCAGGAAACGTGAGCCCAACTCCATCCAGCTCTTTCTGCCCCAAGACCCTCGTTACAGCTGTAACGTGAGAAGCAGCTCACCTTTACGGCTTTCCTGCCCACTGGCCCCAGCCTGTGGGAATGACCCCGCTGCTGACATTATAGCCTCGTGTCGTCGACCTTCTGAGAGAGAGACGCCGTCCCTGCCGCCCTGCAGGACAGGGACGGCAGCGAGGCCCACAGCTGCTTCCTCGGAAGTTAGCGCTGCCCTCGCTGCTGTTTCTTCTGCTAGTGCCTCAGTCTGCATTGGCCTGGGGGCCTGGCCCCCCCGTTCTCCGCCCCCCCCCCACCATGTGCTCCCTGGTCAGTGTCTGTCCCAGACTCCAGGGGCAGCATGAAGGCCTGGCCGCTCAGCTCACGTGTCCAGATGAGAGCTAGGCTCCTACAGATTTTCCATGGGGCAGGTTCCCAAAGGCAGTGGTCACCGGTCAGCCCAGACCCAGGGCCCCGAAAGTCCCAGAAGTGCCGTGCCATCGCCATGGTGCCCCAGAACGGTCTGTGCAGGGCACACGCTGCCCATGGGTTCCGGCCAAGTGAACAGGAGAAGGGCGGGGAGGAGCCTGGTCTTGGAGTCCACGCAGAGCCAAGGGCGTGGGTCGGCCTGTGACGGGCAGTGAGGCCCCAGCCCAGGCCCACCCTGGCTGGCGGCTCGGCAGCGGCATCACCATGGTGACTGTACCTCCCACCAGGGCGCTGGGCCACCCCCAGGGGTCACTGTGGCCATGGTGGGTCCTCAGAGGCCCTGCCTGGACGTGGTGGCTGCTCTGTGAGCCCAGCAGGACAGAATCCTGGAATCAGATGCACAGTGCCCCCCTGCCTCTCCCCTCCCAGCCCCTCCGGCCCAGCTGGGGCAGAGAGGCCGCCCCCCTTCACTGTCGCCTTGTCAGTGCACTTGGCTCCCTTTCTTGGTTGAAGATGTGGATACCACTGTTACGGAGGTGACGTCACTTCACAAAGAGCCGTCCGTGTTCCCCAGAGCCCAAGGCCCCTCCCCAAGGGAGGCAGCATCGCACTGGGGGCTGGGCTGCAGCCACCCCTGGTCTCCCCAGCCTCAGTTTTCCTTCCCAAACCATGCATCATTTTACCAGTGTTTCTGGGCTGCTGGCAGCATCAGAAATGCACATGGTGGTGCTGGAGCCTTGCCCAGCCAGTGCCCAGCAAGCAAGCTTTCTGTACTCATCCTCCCCAAAGCTGGGCACCCTGGAAACCCCTGTGTGTCCTGAGATGTCAAGGGCATGTAATCGGGTGTCTGATGCTGAGCCCTGTTCGTCAGGAAAATGCCTGCCTCTCACACGGAGAAGGAGACCCTATAGGAGATGGAAGATTGGCCCACAGGCCAACCACACAGGCAGCCCTCGAGGTGGGGTTTTATCAGCTCAGTGAGGTCATAGGGAGTCTGAGAGTTACCCATGCTGGTTAGTAGGAAAAAGGTAAAGTGGGTTATTATTAATTCAGGGAGATTGTGGGGTTTTGGTCTGTTTTTGTTCGTATATTCAGTCCGTGAGTGGAGACAGGAAGAATAATAGCGATGTTTAGGACGCTGTGTAATCCTCACCACTCATGTGACCTGGGCACCGACGTCCCCACTTAATGCAAGTAAACTGATAAGGAAGCCGGTGCCCCCACCCAACACTAACCCTACCCCCCAGGCCCTACCGCTGATCAGTGGCAGCGACGGGCCCCAAACTCAGCTCTGGTTGAACGTGGGACATCATGTGAGCCCACGGCCAGATCCAGCGTGGCTTCCCGCATGTGACGAGCACCCTGGCCCGGCGCCGGGTGACGAGTGACGAGAGTGTGGGAAGGAGCCACTTCCCAGGGGTGCGGGTGGGACAGCCCCGGGGGTCTGGGGCCCAATCCCTGACCCTCCCTGAGCTGCGACCCCACGGTTCTCCGAGACGGGACAGACAGGACACTTCAGGGACCAGAAAACTCGCTGAGGGACCGGCTCCCACAGGCTGTGAATTAACCCGGATGTGGGCTCAGCCACGCCAGGAGCTCTTCGCAGAAGCAGAGCCGAGTCGTCAGGAAGGACACCGTTATCCACGTTAAGGATGGGGCGGGAGGACCAGGGACGGAGACCAGGGCGAGATGGCAGCACGGAGAACGGCCATGAGGATGGATCCACTCGGTGGCTCCAGACCCAGGCATGATGCTGAGGACCTCTTTAGGGCGTGTACGTTTCCAGGCCCCAAGGGCATGTCGATGCAGCTCCCTTTCCAGAAGGCCTCGGGGCTCACCAGGGCAGGACAGCAATGTCTCAGGCGACCACGGAGAGGTCCCGGTGGGACAAACCGGGCTGATGCGGCCGGCGGGCCACGGAGAGAGCCTGGCGGGGGTGTGGGGGGAATCTCCTAAGGGGATACTTTTCTCAAAGTTTTTCCATTTCTGATGTCTGTAGGCCAGGCCGTAGATGGGAGAGAGCGCAGAAGTCGGAGGCCCGAGCTGTGCCTTGGGGTCTGCTGGCCCCTCGCCTGTGGCCAAGAGCAAGGGCGGCGTGGGCCTCGGTTCCCCTTCTGGGTAGGAGGGGCGTCACTGCTTCCTGGACCGTCCCCCCCGGCCTCCCGAGACTTTTCAGATCCACTCAGTCCTTTACGCCATGGCCACCCGGGGTGGGGAGGGTAGGGAGAAAGGGTTTTCTTTCTCTTTTAAGGAAATAGAGGTGCAGAAGGGCTAAGCCACTCCCCTACAGACGCCGAGTGAGGACAAGATTCCAGCCTCCAGTGTGGTGTCGCCCAGATGCCCCAGGCCCCAAGCTGTGCTGTCTCCAGGGGCCTGGGTGTGGGTGCTTCCCAGCAAGATGCTGCCCTGGTGCCTCCGTGGGGCCCATGAGTGGCGTCCAGCTGCAGGCAGCCCCGACCCGTGCCGCCCCTCACCAGCATGGTGACTGTGGACAAGTCGCTCTGTGCTCCCAGCCCCGTCAGGCACGGATGGTGGTGCAGCGCCCGCTGAAGCGGCTGGTGAGGATTTAGGAAGACCAGGCTCCGTCTGCCCAGCGGGAGGAGCCCGGGCCAGCCCCTGCTCACCCAGCTCTGTGGGCTCTGAGGGCAGGTGTGCAGGGCAGGAGAACAGCTGTGCTGTGCATGGTGGGGAAATGGCCCCAGGCAGCGGCGTGGGACTTGGGAGAGAAAGCCCAGGGCGCTTCATAGCCTGTGTCCCCAGGCGGCCCATCCCTGAGTCTGGGTGTCCCAGAGGGCGACCATCACTAGGTTGAGAGGCTGCAGGGGGCATACGTGGGGGTGGGCTCCTGGCCCCAGGGCCACCAGGAGAGGAGGGACCCTGTGGCTCCTCCCACACCCAGTGCGGGTGCTCATCCATGGCTCTTGTCCCCAGAGCTGGGTCCACGAGGCTGCGGACATTGGCCCTGGCCCACCTGGCTGGACAGGGGCCGAAACAGTGTCACCAGAAGTCCCCATCCCACTGAAAGTGGTGCCCTTTGTCACCTATGGACGGACCTGCCT
The DNA here is from genome assembly GCF_008692025.1 of Phocoena sinus. NCBI lineage: Eukaryota > Metazoa > Chordata > Mammalia > Artiodactyla > Phocoenidae > Phocoena > Phocoena sinus. The sequence goes on from NC_045772.1 coordinate 1,525,326, forward strand.
CAAAAAGAGCCAGGTTCACCGGAACAAAGACCGAGCACTGCTAAAGGCGAACTGATTTGTGTTTCATCTTACCATGTTTCTCAGAATATGAAGGATTAGAATTCTAACACTGCCTGGGAAAAAAAAGATCACAGGCCTCCAATGAGAAGATAGCATCTCACAATTTGAGACGCCTGAGACATTAACAGGAAAGGACACAAATTGAATTCATTTTCATTTTCATTCTCAGGATGGGTCACAAGTCACTGTTTTGGACCCACTGCTGAGCCCTGGGAAGCGGGGCAGACAGGACGATAGAGGGTCATGGAGGGTCCGGTTTGGTCACGGAGGGAGGACTGGTCAACCCTGGCTAATAGAATGAGGGGGGAGACAGACAGACAGACAGAGACCGAGACAGACTGAGACAGAGGAGAGACAGAGAGAGGGAAAGACACAGAGAGAGAGCTACGAGGCAGATGGGGTTAGCTCTCACGTCCCCCGCCGGCAGGGATCTGGCCCCCACCCCCAGAGCCTGGCAGAAGCAGCGGGTTTGGGACACCCAGGGAGAGGGAGACAGCTGGCAGGGCAGGGTGCCTGCTTCAGAGGAGGTGCCTGTGAGGGGGTATCCAGGGCTGAATTCACACATGAGGGATGAAACCCCTCTTCTGGCCACGTGTATGGAGATGAAAGGATTCAAGTTTCCCTCAGGCTCACAGGGGCCCCTTCGCCCACTGGACTCTTGGTCTCCGGACCTCCGGCCGCTGCCCAGTCCCCGCTCGTCTACCTGCTGCCGAGTCACAGTGGGCGGCCATGTGGCTGCAACCCCTCCCAGCCTGGCTCCCCCAGGGCCCTTGAGAAGGGAAGCGCCCGCTGGTTTGCAGAGCCGGTGGAGAGACAGGCTTCAAATGAGCCCGTCACAGCAAGAGGATCTGCCTTCCCCTGCTACCCCGGCCCCAGATCTGAATGCTGTCCTACAAGCCCCGTTGTACAAGGATGCTGTGCCCTGCGTGGTGGTCAGGCACCTCCCGGGCACAGTCACCTGTCCAGGAGGGGTGCTCACTCCTTTTTGAACGAGGGACCAGATGAAGGGTCCTGGGAAGGCCAGAGCGGTTCCCAGCAGCTGCCTGCAGCAACCGCGTTCAGGTTGGCTCTGGAAGAGCCCTCGGGAGCCCCGGCCCTGCCAAGCACATGGCAGGAAGCCCACAGCATCTTCCAGACCCCATTCAGCCCCTCTGCCTCTCCCGAGCCTGGCTGGAGAGGTGATGTGTATTTCTTACTCCCAGCCGGTCCTGGACCAGCTCAGCTGTCTGCATTTAAATGGATGCAAAGGCAGCCATCAGCCTCAGGGGCTCGGGAGACCAGGCTGCTGGACACCTGCAAAAACCATGATGGATTTTACCCTCCTGCCTTTCATGCTGGGGAAGATGCTACACGTTTGTTCGGGCTGAGGTGCGTCCACAGGTCTATGAATATAATAACTCGAGAGGAAATTGAAAGTAGTTAGTGTGAAGTGATGGGCATTTGAAGGAGACTCTTGCCTGACCCGTGGGACTAATTTTTCAAACGCCATTGATTGTCTGACTCGAGCAGGTGCACGTGCATGGACCCGCCTCGCAGGCTCTATCAGGAGGCGGCCGGGGCGTGAGTCTGGCAGCGGGTACTTTGGGATTTACAAACCCCCGCATTTAGCTGGAGGACCCTCTCCCCTCTGTGTGACGCCTGCGGCCGTGGTGTCTCTTTTTCTCCCAGAACAGTGACCGCTGGCCACGCTGGCCCGGACGTGGTGGGGAAGCACCGCCATAGCTGGCCGTTTGCTTGCTCTCAGGTCCTGCTGCCTGGGATGCGGGACCACACGTGCTGCAGGTTCCATGTCTCTGTTATGAGGACCTGTCAAGATGTCACTGACTGCTGGGCAGACGGCCACACTCGCTGTAGCCCAGGCAGTCGCAGGTAGGGACATTCATCTTGGAAAGAGTGTGAAAATGACAATCTCCCATTTTACATTCCACTGCTGAGGAGAGCAGAGAGCACATCTGTCTCCTCTGTGGGGAAACCTCTGTCTTCCGCCAGCCTCCACATCTCCCCTGGATGGAGGGGTGACAGGGGTTCCCCGGCTGACAGGAGACGGCTTGAAGTTAAGTTGACGCCCTTTAGGGTACTGGAGGACGTATCTCCCCGTGAGCTCTTGCCACTTCTCACTGAGCCCAGTTCCCGCCATTCTGCTTCCTGGCCCTTAATCTTCACACATTTCTTGTTCTAAGCGGTCATTTCAGCGTCTGCCTGGACATCCCTCCCACCACGACGGCTGCCCATTCCTTGAGCTCCATCTCTCCCAAGGTCGCGTCCGCCACCACGTCCCGCTCCGCCCTTGTCTGTGCCGGGATGTGTCCCCACTTGTCCCACCCCCGTTGCTCTGGTCGTCTCTCCCCCGTGCCAGGTCCACGGCGCCTGGACTCTTCCCCACCCTTGCCCCGAAACCTCACCCCTCCTTCTATCCACCTTGGACCCATTGCCCTGCGCTCACCCTCAAGCCTGTCCCTCCCCCGCCCCCTTCTCAGGGGTGGGGGACCCAAGTGCACTGGTGACTCCGCCCCTCACTGGGGCTCCACACAGACTCTGGAATCAGTGGAATTAGCTGAAACCGACCAGCTGCATTGGTCTGGACCGTGGCTCCCAATGGCATTCTGCCCTCCTGTGGGGTTTAGGGCCCGGGTTGTATATCTGTGTGCATCCCAGATCATTAGACCCCATTCGCTTGCTGGCACAGAGACAACTTAGAAATTAGGTTCTAAAGCTACTTCTAGAAGGAGAACCTGATCGGTGGCGTCCACAACAGCCCATGGGGTGTCCACAGGAGGAAGTCCATCTGGGAAGTCGCTCCCATGGGGGGTTTCCAAGCCCCTGAGGACCCCTGCACCCAGGCCACACGTGGCATCCTACATGGCCCTCTTGGCCCCTCCCTGTCCTGACCTCAGCACCTCCCAAGTCATGT